>NC_045640.1:2056386-2378032 GCF_009829145.1 Chiroxiphia lanceolata
AACTGGTCTGCAGGAGAATCATGGAATGGTTGGGGTTGGAAGGGACCTTAAACACTATCCAGTCCCACCCCTTGCCATGGGCAGGGGGACCTTCCACTAGACCAGGTTGCTCCAAGCCCCCTCCAACCTGGCCTTGGACACTTCCAGGGATCCAGGGGCAGGCACAACTTCTCTGGAAAATCTGTGCCAGGGCCCCACCACCCTCACAGCCAGCAATTCCTTCCTTCCCAATATCCCATCTAACCCTGCCCTCTGTCCATGGGAAGCCATTCCCCTTTGACCTGTCACTCCATGAACTTCCCAAAACTCCCTCTCCAGGAGAATCTCCTCTGGCAGCTTTCTGGCTGTGGTCCAGCCCAGGAATGTATCTCCATATCTTGATGACCCCATATGGTCCCACAGGGGACATTCCAGCTGGTTCATGTCCCCAAGCTGTGCCAGGAGGCAGCAGCCAATCCCACCTCGTCCCCTTGGCTCAGTTTGTCTCTCCTCCCGTGGCAGCTGAAGGCGGCCGGGACGATGTGCCGGGAAGCAGCGGGATCCTGTGACCTCCCGGAATATTGCACTGGTGCCTCTCCCTACTGCCCAGCCAACGTGTACCTCCTGGATGGCTCCTCCTGTGCCTATGGAGAGGCCTATTGCAACAATGGGATGTGCATGACCCACCACCAGCAGTGTGTCCAGCTCTGGGGACCAGGTGAGTCCCACCAGCTCCGGCCTGGCCTCCTTCCCACCCCTCTCCATGGCATCTACCTGTGGGGTTGGAGGGTATTGGGTGGAGGGACATTGGCATAGATTGCCCAGAGAAGCTGTGCCTGCCCTTGGATCCCTGGAAGTGTCCAAGGCCAGGTTGGACAGGGCTTGGAGCAACCTGGGCTAGTGGAAGGTGTCCCTGCCCATGGCAGGGGGTTGGAGTTGGATGGGCTTTGGTCCCTTCCAACTCAAACCACTCTATGGTTCTATGACCAAAATCCTCTGCAAGACCTCAGAAAAAAGAGACTTTCATCCCTCTTGTGCTGTCCCTGGTCCAGCACCCTCAGCAGCAGCTCTTCAGGAGACTTTTCCGTGGTGTTTTCTCCACGAACATCCAGCTGCTGCTCCCATTTTCAGTACTTCTCCCCACTTCCTGCTTTCCCTCATCCCAGTGGGACCTTTCCTGCCTCCCTGCAGGTGCCTGGCCAGCTCCAGACGCCTGTTTCCAGGACGTGAACATGGCTGGGAACACCTACGGCAACTGCGGCAAGGACAGCCAAGGGCGCTACGTCAAGTGTGACAAGAGGTGGGTGCAGCCCTGGCAACCCTGGGTGCCCTGTCTCCTCCTCCTGCACCCACAGCCCCTCTGTACCCACCCCTTGGAGGGGACTGGGAGGCTCCTACCCCAACCTCTGGGGTCAGGCCCATTTTTGGGGCCTAAGGAAGCCACCACATCCTTCTGGACTCTGTTTCCGTCAGTGCCGGGAGGTTGGACTTGATGGTCTTGAGGTTCTTTTCCGACCCAAATGATCCTGTTGTCCCATCAGGCAGCACCTCCCGGCACAGCCTGGTGGGAAGATCAAAGACAGCATCAGGGGATGCTGTTTAGGGAGCGTGTGCTCCTCAGTATTCCCAGTTTATGGAATCATGGAATATCCTGAGTTGGGAGGGACCAAATCCATCGAGTCCCACTCCATCGAGTCCAACTCCTGGCCCTGCACAGGACACCCCAAAAATCCCACCATGTGCCTGAGAGTATTCCAGGGATATTAGAGGACCCCCTGACCTTTCCCTCCACCATTCCTCTGTGCTGTCCATGATTTATCCACGTCCTCCCCAAACCTGCCAAGTCACAACCCGGCGTGCCCACAAATCCTGAGGGAGAGGATCCCGCGGGCGCGGGGTGACGGGCAGGGAGACTGAAGGACTTCCCACCCTCACCTCGGCTCTTCCCCACTCCCAGGGATGCCATGTGTGGAAAGATCCAGTGCCAGAGCTCGGCCAAGAAGCCCCAGGGGACCAACACGGTGTCCATCGACACCACGATCCGCTTCAACGGGCGCGAGGTGAAGTGCAGGGGCACCTACATGTACACGGCCAGGGACGACGAGGACGACCTGTCAGACCCCGGGCTGGTGATGACAGGGACCAAGTGTGGAGATGGGATGGTGAGTGCCCCTTCCCGGGGTTGGGGGATCCTGCAGGAGACCATCATCTCCTGGGCTCTTTCCCAGCTCTAACGTGGACTTTGGGTCTTGGCCAACGGGATGTGGGACGTGGTTTCCTTCGAGCGTGACCTGGCAATGTCTCGACTGGGGCGTTTCGAGATGTTTGCAGGCCACCAAATTCTCATTTGAGGCATTTTTAGACATCACCAAATGTCTGTAGGCAACCAAATTCTCATCTGGGGCATTTCTAGATGTCACCAGATGTTTGTAGGCCACCAAGTTCTTCTTATTTGGGGCATTTCTGGGCATCACCAGAGGTTTTCAGGCAACCAAATTCTTCTCCTTGGCCTCAAAGCTTCTCTTCTGGTTCAATTCATAGCGGAGCAACCCCAGCAAGAATTGCCACAGGATTTTATGGATGAGGCTTCCTCCCACGAAGAAATTGTTTCCCCGGGGAAAGCCGTGTTAGGAACCAACATGGCAAATCCAGAGCTAACTGAGAATTGGCCCCCTTTGCAGCACCTTTGAGCTGAGGAAGGGCAGAGGCCTAGTGGAGGACACGGTAGCAGAGGTGTCTGCCAGAGGGAGCTGGCTGTGGAGATACTTCCTTCCCTATTTGGCATTTGAACAGCGGAATTTTCATCTTGGTTTGGGATGGGAGGCCAGAACGTGGCTGGGTTTGAAATCCAGCAGCGTTTTTTTTGGTTTTTTGGCTGAGTTTTAGGGCCAGATGGGGAACTATTTGTCCAGGAGCTGCCAGGTGGGTTGGCAGGGGAGGAGGCTGGGAGTGGTGGTGGCTGGTCCTGGATGTGGGAATGGCGGGGCCGAAAATCGGAGTGAAATCCGTTGACCTGGAACGACGTGATTTATCCCAACGGCATTTTCCAACGGACAACGTCCTGAAGGACAACATCCTTCCAGAGAACCCCCAGGGAAGCCCTCAGAAGATCAGTGTGGTCTCTCCTGGGTCTCTCTCTAACCTCCCTGGCTCTCCCCCAGGTTTGCAAGGACCGCCGGTGCCAGAACGCCTCCCTTTTTGAGCTGGAAAAGTGCGTTTCCCGGTGCAACGGCCACGGGGTGAGTTATGACCCAAGACTTCCCGAAAAATCCTGGGAGGAGGAGCGGATTTTTAAGGCAAACCAAGTGTCTCCCCCCAGGGATGAGCCCTCTGGATTTCTGCCTTTCCTATCTGTCCCAGGGCACCAGCTCCAGGTGAGGCTGAGCTGGGATCTTTGCTCACCCGTGTCCGAGTGAGAGGCAGGAAATCATTCCTGATGTAAGAACCATCTGCACAGTTTGGATCAGGGTCCAGTTTGAACTCGAGAGTGTTTAGAGCTCGGAGCAGGTGCCTGTTCCCTCTGAGAGAAAAACAAGGGTTAGAAAGACAACTGGGACTGCAAAAAACCAAGGAAGTACAAAGAGACATTGTTGTCCAAAGCTCAAAGGGTTGCAAGGGTTGGAGCTCTGTGGAATGTGAGGCTTTGTGAGATGAGGCAACAGCAACCTGTGGGAGATCTGCTGGATTATGTGGAGGGATGTGATTGTGAAACATCCACATTGACCCTTTTGTTCTGCTCAGAGAGCTGGGGGGGTTCACCTGGAGGAGAGAAGGCTCCAGGGAGAGCTGAGAGCCCCTTGGAGGGCCTAAAGGGGCTCCAGGAGAGCTGGAGAGGGACTGGGGACAAGGGGTGGAGGGACAGGACACAGGGAATGGCTTCCCAGTGCCAGAGGGCAGGGATAGATGGGATATTGGGAAGAAATTGTTCCCTGTGAGTGTGTTGAGGCCCTGTCCCAGGTTGGGCAGAGAAGTTGTGGCTGCCCCTGGATCCCTGGAAGTGTCCAAGGCCAGGTTGGAGCAACCTGGGCTGGTGGAAGGTGTCCCTGCCTATGGCAGGGGGTGGAACTGGATGATCTTTGAAGTCCCTTCCAACTCAGCCCATCCTGTGATTCCCTGATGTTCAAGGGGTGAACATTAGCAGGGCTCCAAGCTCCTTCAACTCGAATTCCTGTCACCCGCCACCTACTCTTGTCCCCACCCCACAGGCCACCACTTCCACACCTTCCCTGGTGGTCTCCAACCCTTCTCCTCTCCCTGCAGGTCTGCAACAGCAACAAGAACTGTCACTGTGACGCCGGCTGGGCTCCCCCCTACTGCCAGGAGCCGGGGCTGGGGGGCAGCGTGGACAGCGGCCCCGTGCAGCCCAACAGTGAGTCCCGGCTTCTCCGCTACTCCTGGGGCTGGAATGATGCCAGGAGAGGGGGAAATGGGGGGATACAGCTGCTGGCAGCCCTGCTCCCCGAGAAGCTGGGTTGGGTCTGTCCAGGCAGTCCCACAGTCCATCGTCAGTGGTTGTGGCCACCTCAGTTGCTTGGTGGCCACCTCTTGCCATGAGAGGCTGCTGGATGGTCCTGCTCCCTTTCCAGAGGTGGGATCAGCAGTGATGTGCCTAGTTTGGGGTGATGGGCAGGTGGGATCAGTGTTCCCCAGCGTCTCCCAGCCCCTCACTGCCCTCTGTGCTTTCCCTGCCAGACCACGAGGCCGCTTTGATCGCCCTCCTCGTCGTCTTCCTCTTCCTCCTCCCAGCCCTGACCATGAGCATCTACTACTGGTACCGCAGGGAGAACTCCCTCCTGAACAAATGGATAAAGGAGATGAGGAAGAGGAGCCAGGAGGCCTACAGGTGGGTGGGGCACCCTAAATCCCTCCTCTCCTGAGGACCCAGCGGGACTCAGGAACCTGATTTCATCCAGCCTGGTGGGAACGGTTGTGGAGGAGCTGGAGATGCCCAGGGCCATTGTCAGGGTTTTATGAGACCTGGTTTGAGATTTGAGGAGTTTTCTCCTGGGAAAAGTCAAGGCTCTCAGCAATTCCTTGAGCCGAAGAAGAATCCTCTGGACAGGACAATCCCAGGGAGTGATGATCAAGGTGGTTGGTATCCAGGAGGCTGAGTTCTCACTCCCAGCAGGCTGCAAGAATTCTAAGGGCTCCAAGAACCACTGGATTTTGATGTTCTCGTTATTTCCCCTCCCAGCACAGGTAGAGACACAAAACCCCCTCAGAGCCCCGAAAATAATTCAAGAGGAAACCCCAAAACCAACCAACCCGTCCTTCCCCCCCTTGCCTTGAGATAGACTCATCCAGCAGTGCCGTTAACGAGCTGTTAATTGAGACAGGACCTCCCTGAGGGGCAGAATTTTGGGAGGCAGCTGTTCCTGAAGTGGTTGCTTTATGTTGCCATCCGTGATTGACTTTGGAATTCCCAGCAGGAACAAATCCATGGGTCGGAAGTCAAGCAACGGCCACCCCAAAGCTGCCTTCACCTTGAGGAACATTTCCACCTCCAACCACACTGATAAAGTAAGTGATAAATCATCAATAAAGTGATAAATCATCAGTAAAATAAGTGATAACTCTATTGATAAGTGATAAGTCATCAATAAAATAATAAATCATCAATAAAGTAATAAATCATCAATAAAGTAAGAAGTGGTAAATCATCAGTAAGTTCTAACTTATTGATAAAGTGATAAATCATCAATAAAGTAAGTGATAAATCATCAATAAAATAAGTGATAACTGACTGTATTGATAAGTGATAAATCATCAATAAAGTGATAAATAATCAATAAGGGATAAGATAAAAAATTGATAAATGATCAATAAAATGATAATTTATCAATAAAGTGATAAATCATCAATAAAGTGATAACTCATCAGTAAAATAAGTGATAACTTTATTGATAAGTGATAAATCATCAATAAAATAATAAATCATCAATAAAGTAATAAATCATCAATAAAGTAAGAAGTGGTAAATCATCAATAAGTTCTAACTTATTGATAAAGTGATAAGTCATCAATAAAGTAAGTGATAAATCATCAATAAAATAAGTGATAACTTACTGTATTGATAAGTGATAAATCATCAATAAGTGATAAATCATCAATAAAGTGATAAATCACCAATGTGATAAATCACCAATAAAGTGATAAATCATCAATAAAATAAGCAATAACTTATCAATAAAGTAAGTGATAAATCATCAGTAAAGTGATAAGTCATCAATAAGTGATAAATCATCAATAAAATGAGTGATAAACATCAATAAAGTAAATGATAAATCATCAATAAAGTAAATGATAAATCATCAATAAAGTGATAAATCATCAATAAAGTAAGTTAAAATTTAGGAAGAATTTAGGAAGAATTTAGGAGGAATTTAGGAGGAATTTAGGAAGAGTTTAGGAGGATTTTATAAAGAATTTAGGGAGAATTCAGAAGGAATTCAGAAAGAAATTTGGAAGAATTTAGGAAGTATTTACAGAGAATTTAGGAAGAAGTTAGGAGGAATTTAGGAAGAATTTAGGGAGAATTTAAGAGGAATTTAGGGGGAACTTTAGAGGAATTCAGGAAGAATTTAGGAGGAATTTAGGAAGAAATTCGGAAGAATTTAGGAAGTATTTACAGAGAATTTAGGAAGATGTTAGGAAGAATTTAGGAAGAATTTAGGAGGAATTTAGAAAGACTTTAGGAGGAATTTAGGAGGAGTTTTGGAGGAATTTAGGAATAATATCCCTGTGTGCTCTCACAGGGTTAGTGAGGAGCAAACACGGAATCTCAGGATCACTGAGGTTGGCAAAGAGCTCTGGGATCGAGTCCAACCACAAAACACGTCCAGTTTTGGGGCAGGATGGTAAAAACGAGGGGTAAAAGTGGAATAAAAACCCCAGTGCTCCTCTCCCAGGAAAACCTGCTCCCGGGAAAACCTCCCTAAGGATTTTTCTCCCGCTTTTCCCACCCCGGCAGGTGGCACGGGCGGCGTTCCTGCCCAAATCCTGCGCTCACCACCCCGGCTCTCAGCCCGTCAACGTGGTCCACCCTCTGCGCCCGGCCCCGAATTCCGTCGCCCCGCGGCCCAGAGACCCCAAACCTGCCAGGCCACCCCCGCCGGTCACCAGGTCACCCTCAGCGGTCACCAGGTCACCCTCAGTGGTCACCAGGTCACCCCTGGGCCACTCCAAAGCCGGCGGCTCCCAGGCCAAGCTCCCGCCTCCCAGGAAACCTCTTCCCTGCAGCCCCGTGAGGACCCCACAGGTGAGCTCCGCTTTTCCTTCCAGGCTCCGAAATTCCCGGGTTTTTTTGGCTGGTTTTTGGGTTGGGATCTCTCGAGGAGCTGTCACACCACCCCGAGAGGTGGATCTGGTGCAACAACGAGGAAAGTTCAGTGGATAATGAGAATATTTTAGAGTAGTTTGGGTGCTGTTAATGGGAAGATTTTAAGGTAGTTCGTGTGTTTTTGATAAGAATATTTTAGGATGGTTGGATGTTATTAATGAGAATATTTTAGGGTAGTTTGAGTGTTGTCAATGACAATATATTAAGGTAGTTGGGGTGCTGTTAATGAGAATATTTTAAGGTAGTTTGGGTGTTGAAAATATTTAGGGTAGTTTGAGTGTTGTTAGTGACAATATATTAGGGTAGTTTGGGTGCTCTTAATGAGAATATTTTAAAGTAGTTTGGGTGTTGCTAATGGGAATAATTTAGGGTAGTTGGTGTGTTGTTAATGGGAATATTTTAGTGTAGTTGGGGTGTTGTTAATGACAATATTTTAAGGTAGTTTGGATGCTGTTAATGGGAATATTTTAGGGTAGTTTGGGTGCTGTTAATGGGAATATTTTAGTGTAGTTTGGGTATTGTTAACGACAATATTTTAAGGTAGTTTCTGTGTTTTTGATAAGAATATTTTAGGGTGGTTGGGATGTTGTTAATGAGAATATTTTAAGGTGGTTGGGGTGTTGTTAATGGGAATATTTTAGTTTAGTTTGGGTGTTGTTAATGGGAATATTTTCAGGTAGTTTGGGTGTGAATGAGAATATTTTAGGGTGGTTGGGGTGCTGTTAATGGGAACATTTTAAGATAATTTAGGTGCTGTTAATAAGAATATTTTAGTGTAGTTTGGGTGTTGTTAATGATAGTATTTTGGGGTAATTTAGGTGCTGTTAATAAGAATGTTTAGTTTGAGTGTTGTTAATGAGAATATTTTAAGGTAGTTTGGGTGTTGCTAATGGGAATATTTTAGGGTAGTTTGAGTGCTGTTAATGGGAGTAATTTAGGGTAGTTTGGGTGTTGTTAATGGGAATATTTTCAGGTAGTTTGGATGTTAATGAGAATGTTTTGGGGTGGTTGGGGTGTCGTTAATGGGAATATTTTAAGATAATTTGGATGTTGTTAATAAGAATATTTTAGGGTAGTTTGGGTGTTGTTAATGGGAATACTTTAAGATAGTTTGGGTGCTGTTAATGAAAATAATTTAGTGTAGTTTGAGTGTTGTTAATGGCAATATTTTAGGGTAGTTTGAGTGTTGAGTGTTGTTAATGAAAATGAAAATATTTAGGGTATTTTGGATACTGTTAATGGGAATATTTTAGTGTAGTTGGGGTGTTGTTAGCGACAATATTTTAGGGTGGTTTGGATGCTGTTAATAGGAATATTTTAGGGTCGTTGGGGTGTTTTTAATGGGAATATTTTAGAGTAGTTTGTGTGCTGTTAATGGGAATATTTTAGGGTAGTTGGGTGTTGTTCATGGGAATATTTTATGGTTCCCTGGATGCCATTCCATGCCTGGGAGCATCTCAGCTCTGCTGTGGGGGAGGGAGTTTTGCAGGAGGTCACTGGACGCTCCTTGAGGGTGTTTTATCCCTCCCCACAATCCCCCGTGATTCCAGGTGGTCCCAAAGCAGCAGCCCCCGCGTCGGCCCCTCCCTGGGAGTCCTCTCCTGGCCAAAGAACTGCCTCCTGCCCATGGACAGACCCTGCTGGTCATGGTCCCTCCTACCAACTTCCAACCGGCGGGGACGAGCGCCACGAGCCACCCCACGAGGCCCCTGAAGTGAGTGGAGTGTCCCCCACCACGAGTGGGGGGTCCTGCGGGTTGGGGGCAGTTCAGGGGGGTCACACCCAGGTGGGACATTCCCTGCTCTGCAGGACCTGGCGGGGTCTGGCCAAAATTGGCCAAGAGAGGCCGAGGTTTGGGGTTTTGAGGTGCTGGGGTAAGGAAGGGGCCATATTTTGGGGGGGGATCCCCCCCACACATCCCAGGTGTGGAGGGAGCTGTTGGGATTCAGTGAAGGGATGGCCACTGATGGGACGGGATGGACACTGATGTTCTCTCTCCTCTTCCCTCCCTGCAGACCGATGCCACCTCAAAGGTGAGTGAGGGACATCTCACGGACCCCTGGCACTGCTTGTGGGGGGTGGCCTTTGATTCAGCCTTAGACTGGGAACCAGGAGACCTGGGATTAAATTTGCACCTTCCCAGAAGCTCCTGGATGAGCAGGACATAGTCCCCCTGGGTACCCCACCAACAGCAGGGCTTGGGCACCTGTGTCAAAAGGAATGGAGGACGTGGGTTTTCCAGTCCAAGTGTTTTCCAATATCACTGCTACTTCCAGCTTTTGCTGTGCTGCCCAGTCCTCTGCATAGGGGTCAGTGGAGCCCCAAGGAATTGTGTTTGCATCCATTCCTGCTGCTTGGGCTTGTGGGCTGTATCCATCCATGTATCCATCCATCCACTGTGCAGGAATGAAGTTGTCCCTCATCCCCAGCCAGTCTTCTGTGTTAGTCAGTGCTCTGACCCTCTGACACTATTTTGGGTTCTTACTTTGCAGCTGCCACCACAAAGAGTTGACTGTGCCCCAAAATGTCTCAGTGAAACTCAATCCCTGGAGCTCAGGTCTCCGAGGAGATGAAACAGGGCTGGTCTGTGGTTCCTGAAGGGAAGGGTTTGGCACATCCTGGCAGCCAAAATCATCTCCCTTCCCCAAACTGTGGGGTTTTGTCTGTGCTGCCCACTGAGAACAATCTTGGAGAGGGACTTAGGACAAGGGATGGAGGGACAGGACAAGAGGGAATGGCTTCCCACTGCCAGAGGGCAGGGATAGATGGGATGCTGGGAAGGAATTGTTGGCTGTGAGGGTGGGAAGGCCCTGGCCCAGGTTGGGCAGAGAAGTTGTGGCTGCCCCTGGATCCCTGGAAGTGTCCAAGGCCAGGTTGGAGGAATCTGATCTGGTGGAAGGTGTCCCTGCCCATGGCAGGACAAGGCGATCTTTAAGGTCCCTTCCAGCTCAACCATTCCGTGATTCCATGAGTCATGAATCCCCAGGATGGGAACAGGCTCCATGTGGGGTTGGTTGAGTTGGTGATGTCTCTTGGTGGTGCACAAACCACCTTGGCTGTTTGGAGGTGTCCCTGGGCAACATCATTCCCACTGCTGGTCACTACCTGGTGTCACCACATGTCCTGTCAGGGTTCTCAGGGTCCACCAAAGGAGAAACCACCTCAAACCAGTGCAATCTGTGGTTTGACCTCTGCAGGGGGACATGGGTGACCACAGCAGTGCCAGTGCCAGGTGCCCTCTGGTCTCAGGGGCAGCAGCTGCTCTGTCTGCCCTGAGCTGTGGGAGGTTGGTTGTGGTGGAGGTGGTGGGTGGTTGATGTTTGCACTCAAAGAATTGTCTCCTTCTTCTTCTTCTCCTCACTCCAGGCCAGTCCCAGCCATCAAAGTCCAATCAACCTCCTTCCCCTCCAAGAAGTGACAATCCAAGGCCACCTGAAGCCCGTCCTTCCTGAGCTGGCTCTCCTGATTTGCACTGCTCTGCCCACAGGGGTCCTTCATTCCCCTCCTTTTATTTGTCTTTTGATACCAGAGGACTATTTTTATAAGACAGAATTTGTATTCAGCACAAAAACTGGGGGGTGGGGAGGTGGGGAGGAGAGGGGAAACTGGTACTATGACTTCACTGAAGGTTGGAGGTGGGGTTTCCACGGTGGACATTCCATCCTGGCATTGCTTCCCGGCCAATTTGCCTCCCAGCTCTGGTTTCTCCCTGACATTGCACATGGGCTGGGCTGGGGTGACCCGAGGGGCACGAGGACGTCCAACACTGATGGAAGATGCTGGTGACAGTGTAATGTCCTTCTAGCTACCTCCTCCTTCTCCTCCTGGTGAGACCCCCCCCTCCACCACCACCCACTGCCACCAGAGCTCCATGCTGGGGCATCCTCTCCAGGGAGAGACATTTGCCACGAGAGAAACACGATTTCCAGCTTGGATTGGGACATTTCCACGAAGGATCCAAGTTCTCAGGCTCCTCCTGCCCCTCCTGTCCGATTGCACAAGGTGACAACCCTGGGGTCACCTGGAAGGAGCAGCCTCCTGGGAAGTGTTTCAATGCCTCAAGTGCTGGTGGCACCAGCGGGTCACCAGGGTGCTTTCAGGGGGCTCAGGAGCCCCCCCCACAAACGTTGCCTGTTCCCTGCTCGTGGGCCAAGCCCAGCAGTGGCTCCTGGAGCTGCTGACACTCTGCTCTCCCAATGGGATGAGGAGCAGGAAAACCTCCTGCCCGTGTCATCGGCTTGTCCAGAGGCCTCGGCCGAGCCGCTGCGTTTCTCTGTGCCTCAGTTCCCCCCGTGTGGAAAGGGGGGAGGTGATAACCTACCTCACAGGGGTGTTGTGAGGTTGAACAAACTCATGTCTTGAAAGGGCTTTACAATCCTCAGATCAAAGGTGCTGTTGACCTTGCACAGTTTTGTGCCACTTTTCCTGTGACTTGACACGCGGCTCTATCAGGGTCTGAAACGAGAACAAAGACTTTCTACAGTCCCCTGGCTCCTCTGGCTCTTTTCTCGCTCTGAAGTTCCCTGAACCCTTTAGACACCAAGATCTCCAGGTTTTCCATGACCTGCAAACAGATCCCAGGACTCCCTTAAACCTGGAATGGTTCAGTCCATCCGTGTGTCCCATATCAACGACACTGGGGTAGATCCTACCTGACCTGGGACAGATCTCTTGGAGATGTGTCCAGCCATGGGGTAGGTTCAGGGACAACCCTCAGGAAGCTGTTCTGGTGTTTCATTATCCACAGGATGGGCTTAAGGCCACCTTAACCTGAGCTGTCCTTACTCTCATGATCAGGCTTTGCTTTGAATCCTTTGGTCTTGCACGTGGGTCTTCCCTGAAGCATCTTCAGGAAGAATTTCTTCATGGAAAGGGTTGTTAAATGATGGAAGGGGCTGCCCATGGAGGTGGTGGAGTCCCCATCCCTGGAGGTGTCCAAGGAAGGACTGGATGTGGCACTCAGTGCTCTGGGCTGGGGGACAAGGTGGGATCAGGCACAGGGACCTTGGAGGGCTTTTCCAGCCTTAGTGATCCTGGGATCTCTGGTGCCTCCATACTTTTCTTGGTTCACAGATGTCCATGTGCGATCTTGGATCCAACATCTCCTCTTCCTTTAATAACAAGTCACAAAATCACAGAATCCTTTGGGTTGAAAAGGACCTCTCGAGATCGTCCTCACACGAGCTCCAGAGGTGAATGAGCTGATCCCTAAACATTCCCAAGGTCCCGTTGGTTTTAATGATCTCCTGAGGAATTCTGACATGATCAGAGCCTTTGGAGCTCCTGGAGAGGGAAAAACCTGCTCCCTTCCTGGGCATCCCCTCCCTTCTGCTGCCCACTGTGCCAGCGGAGGGTCAAACAGCTGGGGAGGGATTGGAGAAACCACTGCAGGGATGAAGTGCTTGGAAAAACCTTTTCTCCACGTGTTGGACCCTTTAACTCTGTGACGAAGTGAGGGATGACAGGTCAAAAAACCAGCAAGGTTTTTTTGGATGGTCTCCTCAAGCTGATGCAGAGTTTTGGGTTCTTGCCCATTAATGTCCTGCTTGGCCACCACCTTCCCCTTCATCTCCTCCTGCTGCCAGTGGGGAAAGTTCAGCCACTCCATCTGCCCAAACTTCACCAGCAGGGCAGAACTAGGACATACATCTGGGGGGGAATCTGAGATCTTCAGGTGAGAAAGGAATTGAGAGAAAGGAATTGATAGAAAGGAATTGATGGAAAGGAATTGATGGAAAGGAACTGAGAGAAACCCACAGGTTTGGACTCAGGGGTGCTGCAAAGATCTGGAGCTCTGCTCAGTGGGACACAATAAGTACTCAAAGGTGTTTCCACCCTTCTCAAAGAAACCCTTTCTCTGCCTGGGATGTCCTTGCACATCCTTTTTCTTGGGGCAGATTGTGCTGGGCCGTGGTGCAAAAGGATCCACCACGTCCCTTTTCCTCAGGCACAGAGAGCAGCAGTGCTGGGAACAGCCCTCCCAGTCCCTCCCAGTCCCTCCCAGTCCCACCCAGCTCCCTGTTTGGAGCAGGGACATGAGAGGATGGGAATTTGGGGGTGATGCCCGATGGTCTCTTTGCTGGCTTTGTGGAACCCGAGGTGGTCCCAGGGTGTGCAGGTGGGTGGTGTCCACCCCGATGCAGCCACAAATACAAGATGTGGCCCGTGGTTCCACGGGACAGGCAGGATTTGAAGCCCGGTAAGAGAAATTCCTGGATCCAGGAAGGGGTTTTGGGCGTCCAGGTGGGCACTAGATGGCAGCAGATGACCACGAATCCTCTGCTCAGCATCTGCTTGGAATTGCTGGGATTTCCAGGGAGCGGGTCCTCAAGTGCAGCTCTTCTCCTTGGTCTTTCTCCTCTGGCCCATCATCTACAAATCCATTTAAAGCATCAGCTGGACGGGAAAGCTGCTGAATGTTCCTGGGGGCTCCTTGAGCTTCCCAGTGGTTTTCCTTGTCATAAACGGGAATGTGTGAAAGGCTAAGGGAGCTGGGGGGGGGGGGGGTTCACCTGGAGAAGAGAAGGCTCCAGGGAGAGCTGAGAGCCCCTTGCAGGGCCTAAAGGGGCTCCAGGAGAGCTGGAGAGGGATCTGGGACAAAGGATGGAGGGACAGGACACAGGAAATGGCTTTCCACTGCCAGAGGGCAGAGTTAGATGGGATATTGGGAAGGAATTCTGGCTGTGAGGATGAGGAGGCCATAGAATGAATTTCCCAGAGAAGCTGTGTCTTCCCCTGGATCCCTGGAAGTGTCCAAGGCCAGGTTGGAGCACCCTGGGCTAGTGGAAGGTGTCTCTGCCCATGGCAGGGGGGGGGGCACTGGATACTCTTTAAGGTCCCTTCATCCCAAACCATTCTGTGATTCCACGACTCCGTGACTGCCCCTCCCTGGCCACCTCAGGGGTCACTGTCACCCTCCACACCTGGGATGGAGCTGGGAAGATCTCCCTGCCCTTGGGCAGGTTTTTGCCTCTGTCTCCATGCCTTGGTTCCCCTCTCCATGCCTTGGTTGCCCTCAGTCTGTCCCTTGGAGTCCCCAGTCCTTCCTCTGTCCCCCCTGTACCCTGTCCTGACCCACAGCAGCTCCCTGGGCTTCTGACACCCTTGGGCTCCTCAGGGTTTTCCTTGTGGGACATGGAAGAAAGGCCAAGTGAAGAAGGGAATGTGGTGAGTCCCCGGTGAGGGAGTGGCTTCCACGAGCTTCAGAAATGGAGGGGAATTTTCTGGAGCACATTGGGGAGGTCACCCTGGGAGGGGAGCCTGAGTTTTGAGGTGCAGCAGCTTTGCTGGGGGTGTCCTGGCCCCAGACAGGCTCTGTCCCCTGGGATGCAGGACGAGGTGACATTTCTAGAGCAAAAAGTAAAACCATCTCATGGAACCCTGGAATCTCCTGAGCTGGATCCACAAGGATCAAGTCCAGCTCCTCACAGGACACCCCAACAATCCCACCCTGTCCCTCAGAGCGTTGTCCAAACACTGCTTGGACAATTCCTTTCATTTTTTTTCCTCATCCTTTTTAAAATTTATTTGATCTTCTTATTTTCCTCGTTTCTGCTGCATCCTGGAATGGGAGGGATGAGGGGGATGAACACCAGGAATGGCACCACACAGGCAGGTAACACATCCATGGGCACAGAGAAATGCTGGCAGACAGATCCACGCACAGAGCCAAGGGGGAAAAAAATCCTGGAAAAAAAGGGACAAAAAAGCAACGAAGCAATTAATGAAGAGGCTCCTGCAGCTGAGGAAGTCGAACCATTTATCACCTTCCAGCTCCTGCTCTTTCCTTTGGCTGTCTTTGTCTTTGGCAGACGAGGATCCCTCTCCAGCCCTCCCTCCCTCCCACCCAGGGCCGAGAGATCCCTCCTTGGAGCCGAGAAGGGGCCTGTTAAAAACAAAAATACAATGCACAGCTTGACTTTAGTTCTCTGCATCCACTTCTACCCATCCAGAGCGAGGGGGAAAAACACATCAATGATATTAAACACACCCACACGACGAAGACTGAGGTCCTGGGGAGGCTGTTGCTGAAGTGTTGCCTGGAGCTTATGCCTTATCTCTCTAATTTTCAAGTGTTTCTCCGAGCTGTGAGTGTCTTTCAAGTCTCAGTGCTGTGAAGTTCAAAGTGAGAGTGGGGAAGCAGCACTTCTGTGCCAGCTCTGCCTCCACAACCTTCTCTTTCAAATCCTTGCTTGGAGAAGGAAAGGAAGGAATGGGTGAGCTTGGACAACGTCTGGAGCCGGTGCTTCCTGAGGATGTGGAGTCTTGGGGGAAAGGAGCAGCTTCTGGAGTCCACAGGGGTTTGGAGAGCAAAGGTGAGTGAAGGTAGGGATGTGCCTGGAGAGCAGAGAGATCCCTGAAGAGTAGAGGAATCCCTGGAGAGCGGAGGGGTCCCTGGAGAGCAGAGAGATTCCTGAAGAGCACAGAGGGGTTCCTGGAGACAAGAGATCCCCAGAGACAAGAGATCCCTGGAGAGCACAGACATTCCCAGAGAGCAGAGGAGTCCCTGGAGAGCAGAGAGGACCTTGGAGAGCAAAGAGGTCCCTGGAGAGCAAAGAGATCCCTGGAGAGTACAGAGCTCCCTGGAGAACATAGAGGTCCCTGGAGGGCAAAGAAATCCCTGGAGAGAAGAGAGATCCTTGGAGAGCAGAGGGGTTCCTGGAGAGCACAGACATTCCCAGAGAGCAGAGGAGTCCCTGGAGAGCAGAGAGATCCCTGGAGAGTAGAGAGATTCCTGGAGAGCAGAGGGATCCCTGGAGAGCACAGAGATCTCTGGAGATCAAAGAAGTCCCTGGAGAGCACAGAGGTTCTTGGAGAGCAGAGGGATCCTTGGAGAGTAGAGAGGTCTCTGAAGAGCACAAAGATCCCTGGAGAGAAGAGAGATCCATGGAGAGCAGAGGGGTCCCTAGAGAGCAGAGAAATCCCTGGAGAGGAAAGAAGTCCCTGGAGAGCAGAGAGATCCCTGGAGAGCACAGAGATCCCTGGAGAGCAGAGAGATCTCTGGAGATCAAAGAAGTCCCTGGAGAGCACAGAGGTTCTTGGAGAGCAGAGGGATCCTTGGAGAGTAGAGAGGTCTCTGAAGAGCACAAAGATCCCTGGAGAGAAGAGAGATCCATGGAGAGCAGAAGGGTCCCTAGAGAGCAGAGAAATCCCTGGAGAAGAAAGAAGTCCCTGGAGAGCAGAGAGATCCCTGGAGAGTACAGAGATTCCTGGACAGCAGAGGGGTCCCTGGAGACCCAAGGGGTCCCTGGAGAGCAGAGAGCTCTCTGGAGAGCACAGAGATCTCCGGAGAGCAGAGAGATCCCTGGAGATCAAAGAAATCCCTGGAGAGTCGAGAGATCCCTGGAGAGAAGAGAGACCCCTGGAGAGCAGAGGGGTCCCTGGAGAGTAGAGGACTCCCTGGAGAGCAGAGAGATCCCTGGGGAGCAGCAGAGCACATGAAACATGCCTGGTTTGGATGCAGACGCTCAGCTGAGATCACAGAATCATGGAATGGTTTGGGTTGGAAAGGACCTTAAAGGACCATCTCAATCCATCCCCCTGCCATGGGCAGGGACACCTTCCACTATCCCAGGTTGCTCCAACCTGGCCTTGGACACTTCCAGGGATGGAGCATCCACAGCTTCTCTGGGCAAGTTGTGCCAGGGCCTCCCCACCCTCATCATAAAAAGCTTCTTCTCTCTATCTGACCTAAATCAACCCTCATTTCGTTCAAACCCCTCTCCTTGTCCCACAGCAACAGGCCCTGCTAAAAAATTTGTCCCCATTTCTGAACTCGACAGAGATTCGGGGATAATTTTCCAGCCAGGTGTGAATTTACCCTTTTGGATTCCCAGCAAGACACGGAGAGGGGCAGAAAGCATGAGGGGAAGGGCAAAGATGGGGTTACAGCTGCAGGACAGGACCCATCCCGAGGGGAATGAGGGTCTCCAGAGCCTGAGATTTGCTCTCCTGGGGGTCTCGTCGAGGCTTGTGCTGTGCAGGGTTGTCCAGCCCCGAATCCCTGTGCCAGGGTGGAGCAAATCCCTCAGGACAAACCCAGGGAACATGTGACAGGAATTACCTGCTCCCCACTGGATCTGAGGTGACCAAAGCCCAGTGTCCACCGCTCCTGCTTTCGTTAGTGAATGCAAAATGATGAAATGGATGAACAACCTGATTTTCTCCCAATGGGTTTTTTTTCTTTCCAGCTCTTTTTCCTCCTCTTTCATTTGGTTGGGTTTTCTCCCCCTGCTTGCCCTTTCCAGCAAGAAAAGCTGTGGCTGTAGGACAAAGCTTAGTCATTCTTTGAGTTTCAAATGATTCCTGGCAGGATTTTTTCGCAGCCCACGGAGCCTTTCCCGGGAGGGTTTTGCACGTGTGTGAAGCTTTTGTGTTGCAAACATCTCAGGACTGAGTCAAGGCATCTCCAGGGCTCTGTTTCCAGGCACTTTATTATCATCACTCGTGCAGTTTGGTCTTTGCTTGTTTTCATTTTTATACCAGGAGTGAAAACAGCTCAGTTCCCTTTGATGTTCCCTTGGATGGAGCTCTTTTTTCAGGTTTTATTTGGTTGTGCCTTTTTCTTTTCGTTTTTTTTTTTTTTTTTTTCCCTCCCCTCCCTTTTAGAGCAGAAGCAAAAGAAAATCAATTGGAACAAGAGGCAGGAAGGTTTCAAAATAGGGTGTTAATCAAGGCAGCTTTGCCTCGATCTTCCTCTGGCACAACTCTGAACCAGCCCTCAAACCTGGTAGTTCATGATAAAAGGAAATCAGTGATGACACACTTTGAAATCCTTGGCATTGAGTGACATGAACAACACTTGAAAAAGCCCAAACCCAAACCATCGGACAATCGGCTGGAGAACTTTCTCCACTGAACTTGGAAAACCCACGTGGTTTCCTGGGATGGGAAATGTGGCTTGGGAGAGAGCAGGCCCTGGAGTGGGGATGGATTGAGCTCGGCTGTGTTTGCAGCAGGAGGTCAGGAAATGCTCCAGGATTTCCAGAGCTGAGGCTGGGAAATCCCAAACATCCAGGTGCTGCTGTTCCTTCCATAAATAACAGGATGGTTTGTATTGGGAGGGACCTTAAAGACCATCCAGTCCCACCCCCTGCCATGGGCAGGGACACCTTCCACTAGTCCACGTTGCTCCAACCTGGCCTTGGACACTTCCAGGGATCCAGGGGCAGCCACAACTTCTCTGCCCAACCTGGGACAGGGTGTCCCCACCCTCACAGCCAGGAATTCCTTCCCAATATCCCACCTAACTCTACCCTCTCCCAGTTTGAAGCCATTCCCTTTGTCCTGTCCCTCCCTGCCTTGTCCCCAGTCCCTCTCCAGCTCTCCTGGAGCCCCTTTAGGCCCTGCAAGGAGCTCTCAGCTCTCCCTGGAGCCTTCTCTTCTCCAGGTGAACAATCCCAGCTCTCCCTTAGCATTTCCTCCCAGCAGAGCTGCTCCATCCCTCTCCTCATCTCCAGGGCCTCCTCTGGACTCTCTCCAGCAGCTCCACGTCCTTCTTGTGCTGAGGACCCCAGAGCTGGACACAGGATTCCAGGTGGGAATACACATTTATGTGTGTGGGCTACACCATCCAAGGTTGTTTTTTTTCACCTCCAGAGCTGGACACTCCCTTTTTTTCCCATCCCAACTCTGCAAACACCACGAGGACTCTGCCAAACGCTGTCCCAGCCCCTCAAAACCTTGAAGACCCAGAACATTACAAGCTTTGCCACCATCCACCCCCAAAACAACATCCCACTTGAAGTCTTCATGACTCCAGGGCCGACTAAACCTCTGCTCCAGCTATTCCCTCTCCTTCCAAGCACACAGCGGTGTCAGGGTGGGAGACCCTTCCAGAAGATTTCACTACGAGGAGATCAGGGGTTTTCAGCTTCAAAAAACCTTTGCTACCTGGAAGAAGCATCTTCCCCAGAGACAGTTTTAGATTATTTCTCCTCCTGCATTCCAGAGAAACTCTCCCTGTTATGGAAAAATAGAGAAGTTCTTGCAGATGTGTTTGAAGCTCCCCTCAGAGAGGGATGGCCAGGGCTGATAAAAGCCCTGAGGAGAACAGGGGGTGTCTTTCCCCAGGCCTGGTGTTTGAAACATTGATGTTCTTTAAGTCCAGTGTTCTCCACTTTGGAAATAGATTTTCCTACAATCCTGGGATTTTGGGGGTTATTTTCCTTCGCAAATGGGAATTAGTGCATTAAAACCGGCAGGATCAGGCCTGAGCTGACTGAGTGCAAGGACTGATGTGAGCTGGACTCTGTGCTTTCTCCTTGATCTCTGATGGCCAGGAAAAGTCATTCTGGAGTGAGAGCAGGGAGGGATGGTTGGAGCAGAATAACAATGGGGATGATTACACGTTGTGCTGACACACCATTGGAGCAACGCGGAATAACGGCGCGGCTGATGGATCCGGAGGCTCTGGGCTTAACTCCTGCCCTGTTTTCCCTCCTGTCATTCCCTGGTGCTAATGGCTTCTCCATGATTTGTTAGATTGCCTGACCCCAAGGACACTCAGCTCCCTCCTGCCTTTCCCTTCCCTCCTTCCCCTCTGGGTTTTAATGGAATCGGAACGACGCGGCTGCGCCTTGGCCGGAGTTCAGCGGAGCCATCACGGGGAGGGGGGAGCCACAAAATGCCCTGGGAATGATTTCAGCTCTGCCTTGATGGGAGGGTGACCCGGACCAGGCATGGAATGGGGGGTACTGATTCGGGTCAGGTTCTCCTGGATTGGCTCAGAGTTGGCTGGAAATGGCATTTGTGTCATGACAAGAATGAAGAGCTGCTGGGCTGTTCCACCTGCCCGATATCCAGCGGGGTTGGGAATGGAGGAGCTGCTCTGGGAAGAGCCAGGGGGGTCTTTTCTTCAGCCTGGAGAAGGGAAGGCTTTGGGGAGACCTTTGTGGCAGGATAGTCCCACCCTGAGCAGCCCCAAGATCCAATCCAGCTGTTAATCCAGTTGTTAATCCAGCCATCCTGCCAGATCAACTGCTTGAGCCAGGGCGTTGTCTGGGTGTTAACTCTGCTAAAACCATCCTGGCTCATCCCACTTGGAACACACCCCCTGCTTTTGGAACTCTGAGGTGCCAGAGGAGCTGGGAGCTGGTCTGGGAAGGTGGGACTGGCACTCAGTCACTTTATCCTAGAAAATCCAGTCCCCTCTCCTGCAGTCAGGATCTTCTGGCACAACCCTTCCTGGGGGAAGGGGTGGAGATTCCTACCTTGGCTGGGGACACCCCCAAGGTGACTCTTGGAGGCTGAGAGCAGAGATCTCCCCACGAGCGTTGGGCTGGGGGAGTTACATCACATCTCTCCTTCATAATCATTTCTTTTTGCCAGCTTTGATATAACTGCTGCAATAATTGCTTTGTCACAGTGCACTAGACCACTTCATGCTCTATTAGACTCTACTAGTAGATTTTTAGTGTTTATGTTGTTTATGTCGTGTAGGAAAGAGTTCTAATTAAGGTTTTTTTCGTCTGATCGTTGGTATAAAATAAAATATTCATTTAATATGGATATTCTCGTTTCGCCATCGTTAAAACCTGCTGGACAAAGTGGTTTAATCCCTCTATAAATCCTTTAAATTTAAACTGCCCAGATTTTGCTTCTCCTTCTTAAACTGAGCAGAACTCAGGGCGTGTGTCCTGTTGGGATGGAGAGGAATCACTGTTTAGTCCACGTGAAAAGGACTGATGAGGACAGAGGTTGTCTCCTGAGGAGCTGGTGTCTCCTGAGACCGCTCACCCAGGTCTTGGGTGGCTCATGGAATCAATCATGGAATCATGGAATGGTCTGAGGTGGAAAGGACCCTAAAGCTCATCCAGTTCCACCCCCTGCCATGGGCAGGGACACCTTCCACTAGACCAGGTTGTTCCAACCTGGCCGTGGACACTTCCAGGGATCCAGGGGCAGCCACAGCTTCTCTACCCAACCTGTGCCAGGGCCTCCCCACCCTCCCAGCCAGGAATTCCTTCCCAATATCCCACTTAACCCTTCTCTCTTGCAGTTTGATGCCGTGGTGCAGCTCTTGCATCCCCTGTGTGCTGCTCCAGAAGGATGCAGGTGTCCTGCACACCTCTGGATATCTCAGAGGATACCAGATGCCTGATTTAGGAGCGTTTGGTCCCCGCTGGCTGTGACAGGAGTGGTGACACCTCCATTGAGACATGGAAATCCCAGTGTTCCCATTCCTTGGCTAATCCTGCCTCAGGGATTCCAGGTGGTTGCTAACAGTGAGTGTGGAGCTGGGGAAACAGCCCAGCCGCCAGATCCCTCTTCCCTACAAGGTTGGGATTCACTTTAATCCCAGTTTTCCCCCCCTTTTCCTCCCACCATTACCAGAGGAATTATTTGTTGGGGATAGTTGTATTTTGCTCTTCCTCATCTTGTGCAGCTCAGTCTCCAACAGCCCCTGTGCTGGAGGTGGAGGATTTTCCTTTCTCTTTTGTCTCCAACTTCCAGATCCCTTTTCACCTTCAGAACTGAAAGATTCCCCCTTCCCTGTCCTTATGTGCAAGGTATGAAAGGAAGGAGCAATTGTCTCCTGCCTATGTGGAGATAAATCTCTGGATCCCTCTTCCCTACAAGGTTGGGATTCACTTTAATCCCACTTTTCTCCTCTTTTCACCTCCACACTTGCAAGAAGAACTTTTTGTTGGAGATAATTGTATTTTGCTTTTCCTCATCTTGTGCAGCTCAGTCTCCAACAGCCCCTGTGCTGGAGGTGGAGGATTTTTCCTTTCTCTTTTGTCTCCAGCTTCCAGATCCCTCTTCAGATTCCCCCTTCCCTGTCCTTCTGTGCAAGGTGAAAGGAGGGAGCAATTGTCTCCTGCCTGTGGGAAGATAAGTCACGTTGGAGTCTCCTCCTTTAGAAAACTCTCTAATGCCATTTATCAATTAATTACTGCCTTGCATTTCTCTCCATGAATTCCCTCTGCTGCCTTTCACTTTTGGAAAGGTCTCTGGTGCTCAGGATCGAGTTGTCCTGCTCTTCCACTGCTTTATTCCTCGTTTCCAAGTGAAGTGGATCCCAGAGCCTTCCACATCTCCCCTTTTATCCCCCCTGCAGATTTCTCTGTCCCTCTTTTTTTTCTCCTCCACTTCTGTCCTGTTCCAAAAAGATTTCACTGAGCTGGGGAGGGAATGGATTAAACTGTGTGGCCTGAGCTTTAAATCCTAATTCCACTCGTGAATCAATTGTTGCTGGAGCCGGGAAAACGTTTTCCCCTTGGAACTTTTTTGACACTGGAAACCACACTTTTAGGTCACCTGCAACGTGCTGGGGTTTTATATCAACCTCAGTTCTTTTGTTTGGGTTGAAATAACCAAACCAGACAATTTTGAAAGAGAAAAGCTTCAATTTACCTTTCCCCCTCCCAAAAAAACCCCATTTGATGTCTCTGTTTGAAACAATATTTCCCTCGTTTCGCTTTCAACTCAAAAACACAAAAGTATTTATTTTAAACGGGAAGAAGTTCCCAGGTAAACAAAATGGGCTTATTTTGTTCAAATGATCTGCCAGGGGAAAAAATGGAAAAGTGTAGCTTTCAAATAGACCCAAAAGAATGGTTTTGCTTCAGCTCAATCACTTAATCATAGAGCTTTTCCTGCCCCAAAATCGCCAGCCCTGACGTCACCGAGAGGTGATTCAAGCCTTGTTTTAGCAGGGAGGCATTTTTTGATCCTTTCCATCATAACTCAGCCACTTTTTCAGCCCTGAGCAGGGTCAGGCCCCCGGGGAAGGTGCTGGAGACTGAAATTCAGCCAGAGCTCAGCATTCCGGGATCCCTTTCCCGGGGATGTCCCGTGGATTTTGGAGGCAAACCAGCAGAAAATCTTTTCTAAAACCCCTCAGCTTGGGTGAGAAAGGAAAGGGACCTGATTTTTTTAATGCATCTAAATCCAATTCCTACTGAGATGGGATTGAATGGTGGGATTCTTGGGGTGTTGGAGTTGGACTTGGTGATCCTTGTGGGACCTTTCCAGCTCAGGAAATCCAATTATTTTATGATCCATGAAATACAGATGCGTCTGGTGGATGCAATGGTTGCTCTACAAGCTGGTGGGGTTGAAGCCATGTGAGTCTTGTCTCTCTAGAGACCAGGAGCAGCTGAGTCTTAAAGCAAGGAGAGGGATTTCTTCCCCCAGGATGGCTGGGATGTTGCTTTTGTTGCCTCCTGCACCTCCTCTATCTTAACGGGGGACAAACAGGCTTATCTGGGGTGACTTTCATAGAATCATAGAATCAGCTGGGTTGGAAGAGACCTCTGAGATCATCGAGTCCAACCCTTGATCCAACCCAGCTGTGGTTCCCAGCCCATGGCACTGATGCCACATCCAGTCTCTTCTTAAACACCTCCAGGGATGGAGAATCCACCATTCCCTGGGCAGCCCATTCCAATGGCTGAGCACCCTCTCTGCAAAGAAATTCTTTCTAATCTCCAACCTAAACCTCACCTGGCACAGCTGAAGCCCGAGCCCTCTTGTCTTGCTGATGGTTGCCTGGGAAAAGAGACCAACCCCCCCCTGGCTCCCCCCTCCTGTCAGGGAGTTGCAGAGAGTGAGGAGGTCTCCCCTGAGCCTCCTCTTCTCCAGGCTGAACAGCCCCAGCTCCCTCAGCCTCTCCTCACAGCACTTGTGCTCCAGTCCCTTCCCCAGCCTCGTTGCTCTCCTCTGCACCTGCTCCAGCCCCTCAATGTCCTTCCTGAGCTGAGGGCCCAGCACTGGACACAGCACTCCAGGGGTGGCCTCACCAGTGCTGAGTCCAGGGGCAGAATCACTTCCCTGGACCTGTTGGCCACACTGTTCCTGCTCCAGCCCAGGATCCATTGGCCCTCTTGTCCCCCTGGGCACACTCTGGCTCCTGTTCAGCTCCCTGTCCATCCCCACTCCCAGCTCCCTTCCTGCCTGGCTGCTCTCCAGCCCCTCTGGCCCAGCCTGGAGCTGCCGGGGGTTGTTGTGGGCAAAGTGCAGGACCCGGCCCTTGGCCTGGTTGAACCTCATCCCGTTGGAATCAGCCCAACTCTCCAACCTCTCCAGGTCCCTGTGCAGAGCAGAGTGGGCAGATGTCCCTGCTGAGTCCTGGAGGAGCTCTCCCACCCCCTAAGTGACTGGTTTGGAGGTGGCTGGAGTCTGCCCAGGCTGGTTCTTGGTGGCAAGAAATGCTTCAAGTGGGATAGGATCCAAACTCTCCAGATGTGGCTCCAAAGGCATCTCTCAAAACAAGTGTCTGGAGCTGAGAAACCCCTGGAAATCTTTCTATTTGGAGGTGGAGAAGCACTTCTGACCCAATCCTGGCTTTGGATTTCCTACTGGAATTGCTCCCTGAGGAAAACAGGGCTGGAGAGGGATGTGAACACCACTCGAGCTGCTGGATGAGCAAAGAGGCTCAGGGGTCTCCCCATGACAGTGGAAAAATTGGAATTCTCTCCAGGGAGAAGCTCAGAGAAGGGAAATCTCGGAGGTTCTGAAAACTAAATATCAGGAGGATTAAGATTTACAAGCACAAAACTTCCCCCCTCCAGAGAAGGGGAACTTCATGTCTGGGTTTTGCTCACTCAGAGATATTTCTGAGGGGCAATTTTGGGGTTTTTCCAGGGGTCAAACAGAACAGATATTGAAAAAGTCACTGTTGGATCAGGTGAAAGGTCCTACTGGGAGAAAAAGGGGTGGGGAAACTGGGAGAGAAGGAATTCACACCAGAGAGGGGCCGGTGTGACTGTTATGGTTTCAAATTCAGGGTGAAGTTGTACCTGGGACAGCCTGGGTGGACTGAGCATCAGCTGAGGAGAGCAACAAAATCATCCTGGCAAAGCAGGGTTAAACTTAGTTAATTTAATTTTATATTATTTTAATTGAATATAAATATAATTTATATTATTTTAATTTTAAATATAAATTTACTTTATATTATTTTAATGATTTAATTAATTAAATAATTTTAATTTATTTTAATTATTTTATTATATAATTTTAATTAATATTATTCTATTATATTAAAATTAATTTAATCTCAATATATTATTATATTAATTATATAATACTTTTATTATTTTAATTAATTATTTTATTTAATTTATATTATTTTATTTTAATTAATTTAATATAATTTATTACATTATTTTAATTGATTATAAATAATTTTATTTATGAATATAAAATAGATTAATATTTTATATATAATTAATTTAATATAATTTATTGTATTATTTTAATTACTTATAAATAATTTTATTTATATATTAAATCTATTAATACTTAATATATAATTAATTTAATATATTTTATTATATTGTTTTAATTATTATAAATAATTTTATTTATTCATGTATATAAAATATACTATTTTTTATATAATTAATTTAATATAATTTATTATATTTTTAAATTACTTATAAATAATTTTATTTCTACATATAAAATATATTAATATTTGATATATAATTATTAAAATAATAGTATCATTTTAATTTAATTTTATATTATTTTTAATTTTTGTTCATTTTAATTATTTTTTAAATTAATATATTTTTAATTATTTTAATTATGTATAATTTTAATTAATTATAAATAATTTTAATATAAAATATATATTAATGTTTAATATTTAATATTTTAAATAATAATATTATTTTAATTTAACTTTATATTCTTTTTAATTTTTGTTCCTGTTAATTATTTTTTAATTTCATATAATTTTAATGATTTTAGTTATGTATCATTTTAGTTAATTCCCCATTTTCCACTCAGCTTCAGTGGCATTTGGAAGCATAAAGGTGGTTTTAGGCCTGTTGCCTCCATGTACCAGTGGAAACCTGGGAAAAGAAGGAACTGACCTTCCTTTTCTGGTGGATGATGACAAAAACAAGCTGTTTGAAGGCTTTCCCAAATCCCAAATCCTCCCAAATCCTGGGAGGAGCAGAAAATGCAGCGCTCAGGTCTGATCTCCCATCGACAGAGGACTGTGGTCATTCCAGGAGGAAAACCTTCCTGGAGCCACCAATCCTGCATCCCACAGCCAAATCCAGCCTCCTGCTAAATATTTCAGCCATTCCTGTTTGCTCCCTGCTCAAAAAAAATCGGATTTTCCATCACCCTTCTGTTCTTCCAACCCTATCACCCTCCAGGGGTGAGTTATTCCCCTTCTCCCATGGGAGGATTTCTTTGGGATCCATCCCAGCTGGGCTCTATCAACGGGTTCCTCTGCACCTCCAGGTTCCTCAAGTCTGGTGGTTGGTTCCTCCTTTATGTGGGAACCTGTTGATTGACGGATGGACACCCTTGGGACACTCAAAGAATTCCATAAATTCAGTTTTATTTCTTTTTTTAATATGAAGAAGCTGATTCGACGGGGCACTAAAGCAGGTCCTTCCCTCTGTGCTCCTCAATGGGAGCTTCTGGTTGCACTTCCAGCCATCTTTCCATTGATTTTATGGAAAACCGGGTGAATTTTCCCCACTGTGGATGTGGCTGCAAGTGGGAGAGTTCAGCAGACTCTTCTTGTGAAAGGAAAACCAAAAGCAACGGGATCTGTTCCTGCTTTGCCTGAAATTTGGGGAAGTGTGAGAAGAGAAGGTTCAACTGGAGACAGCTCAGTTCCTCCAGGGTGGAGAGGGAAAATGAAGTGACCCTGGAGAGCCACCAAAGAATCCTTAAATATCTTTGGCTTCTCGTAGCAGAGTGGAGCAAAGAGTGGACGCGGCAGAAAAACCCAGGAAAATTGATTTTCTTGGAGTTTTGCAGGATGTTTGAAAAATGGTGGGATACAACACAGAGAGGACCAAATTTGGGATGAATATCATGAGGAATATGCATGGATTTGGTTTTGTTTCCTACCTCCCTGGGGTACCACGGGGGCAGAAGGAAGGGAGAGGTCAAGCTGATCCCTGAGGGATGAGGACAAGGTGAACCTCTCGTGGACCATGAGATGGATTTAGGAAGCTTCACTGAAAAACCATCCTTAAAAATCAGATCCCTGGAAAAACACAAGTCCCTGAGGAACATGTGGGTTTTGAAGCTCTGGAGGACACAGAGGGAGGGATGGAGAGAAACTTGGGGGGCAAATTGTGGAAGGAGAAGAGTAGATGGAACCATAGAATTGTTTAGCTTGGAAAAGCCCTCTGAGATCATCGAGTCCAACTGTCAATCCACCACTGACCCATGTCCCCAAGTGCCACATCCACAGGGATTTGAAATCCCTCCAGGGATGGGGACTCCAACACTGCCTTGGGCAGCTGTGCCAGGGCTGGACAACCCTTTCCATGAAGGAATTTTCCCCAGTATCCAACCTAAACCTCCCCCGGCACAGCTGGAGGCTGTTCCCTCTCCTCCTGTCCCTTGTTCCCTGGGAGCAGAGCCCCCCCCCCCCCGGCTCCCCCCTCCTGTCAGGGAGTTGCAGAGCCAGAAGGTCCCCCCTGAGCCTCCTTTTCTCCAGGCTGAGCCCCCCCAGCTCCCTTAGCCCCTCCTGCTGCTCCAGCCCCTTCCCCTGCTCCGTTCCCTTCCCTGGACACGCTCCAGCCCCTCCATGTCTTTGCTGGGTCTGATCCCCTGGTTGTCCCCGTCCACACCGTGTGGTGGCACTCGGGATGTTCTGCTCCACGAGCAGGTGAGACGTGGATAAAGGAGCACCTGTTGCTGTGCAGTAAATCCTGGCAAAGCCCCTCTCCTGGTGGGGTGACAGGAGCTTAAATAAATCACCTGGAAGGCTGGGAAGGAGTGGGATTCTGCTCTGCCTTGCTCGGAGCAGGAGAGATTAGTGGTGTGTATGGGCGGGCAAGTGCTGTTTACACTGTGGGTCTGGTTAATCTCCAACCATGAGGCTGAGGAGCTGCAGGTGCAGAAGGAAAACTCATTGGAGCCGTGGGAAAAGCCCTCTGGGGAGGGAATCAGCAGAGAAATGGAGGAGCAGGAGCCCTCAGGCCCTGCAAAGGTGGGACGAGGAGCCACCATCCCAGTTTGCACCATCACAGAACCACAGAACAGTCTGGGTTGGAAGGGACCTTAAAGATCATCTTGTTCCAACCCCCTGCCACGGGCAGGGACACCTTCCACTAGCCCAGGTTGCTCCAAGCCCCATCCAACCTGGCCTTGGACACTTCCAGGGATGGGGCATCCATCCATGAGTGTTTTCTGTGTGGATGTCCTTGAGCAGCACAGGCTGGAATCACCACCTGCTCGTGCACAGATTCCCAGCCTAGAGGGTTAGGGAAAGGTGATGGACACACAGATTACCACACAGGGGGATAACTGATTGGAAAACGGATTGGAAAACGGATTCCTGAGCCCCAGGTCCTGAGTCCATCCATCCCACTCTACCACACCCTCAGCTTTAGGCTGTGTGTGGATCCAGCTTCACTGCCCAACACCCCCAAAATGGGATTTAAGGGTGGCAAAGGATGATTATTTTCCTAGGAAGCTGAGGAAGACCAGGTGCCACCTTTGCCTGCTCGATGCCAGCGGCCTTCACTCGGCCTCACCACCTGGACTTTCATTTCCTTTTCCAGACCCTCAATCAGTGGATCCTCCTTCCCTCCAGGTGGGAAGGCCAGAGAGCAAAATCCATCCTTTGTGCTGGCTCCTTTCCACCCATATTTTGCAGCAGCAGCTGTTGCCCTCTTTCCTGGGCAAACCTTTGCTTGCTTTCCTCTTCTTCCCCTTCTCCCTCCCTTCCTTCTCTTCCTTCTCCTCCTCCTCTTCCTCCTCCTCCTCCTCTGGCCGTTTGCCGATGCCAGTCCAGAATCCTGTCAGCCAAAATGACGCCCTAATTTTCTCCCTGGCAAAGAAACTCTGGGTTGTCTGAGGACACAAAAAGGAGGGAAGGAAGGACGGGACATGCTTGGTAAAGCTCACAGAATCCCAGGATCACAGAATTCCAGAATCCCAGAATATGCTGAGTCAGATGGGACTCACGAGGATCTCAGGGCAATTTTGGAGAGCCCAGGATTGTGGATCCTTCTGGACTGGAAGGGCAGGATTTGGTGCTGGATGCTCATCTTTGACTGGCACCACCCCTGGTTTTGCCGTGTCCTCCCTGGAGGTGCCGCAGGTGCTGTGATTCCATAGGGAGGTGGTTCATGGAGCAGGGACCGTTGGGATGGTGTGGACTCCCATCGACTCCACCCACCTAAACCAAACCCCTCTAATCCTCCTCGGTGGGCGTCATCCCTCCCAAATTCCACGTAGATCAAACTCACTCTCTATTATTCCCACCTTAAATAACTCAACAGGGTTCTGTAATTCCAGCAAAGGTGGAATCTGTGGAAATGGAGCGGGGGGGGGGAAGACAGAGTAGATGTGTAATTGGGCTTAATCTTCCTGCACTCAAGGAAGCAACAAAACATCTCTCAGCGTCTATTTAGTCAAGACACGGCGGCACCGTCGCTCTGCTGCTCGGGGACAATAAAGATGCAAATAAAATCAAACATCTCCTCAGCTTTTGCCTGGCTTGGGTTACTGGGGAGAATATTATTGAGTTCTGATTGCTTTGGATGAGATCCTCTATCGGAGCCTGCACGTGGCTCTGCTTCCTCCAGAGGGGCCGAACGGGGCTGGAATGAAAATGAAAAGCGGGGTCTGAGCTCTGGGGGCAGAGAGGGGGAGTGAGGTTTGTGTTGGGGGGCACGTGGTGGTGGGTGGGTTGTGGTGCAGGCTGGAGGGAATGGTTGATGCACTCCCAGTCTCCTTCCAGTCTCCTTGGCTGCGCTGAGTTTAACAGTGACCTGGGATTGTCGCTCTGTTCCCTTCCTCTCCGTTTCCTGGATGGGGAAACTCAAGCCGTGAAGATGAGGAAGGGTCTGGAGGGGCCACAGCAGGAGCAGCTGAAGGCACTGGGATTGTTCAGCCTGGAGAAGAGGAGAGTGAAGGGAGACCTCATTGGAGTCTGCAGATCATCCCGAGGGGCAGCTCCAATCTCTGCTCCGTGTGACAGGGACAGGAGCCAGGGAATGGCTGGAGCTGTGCCAGGGCAGGGTCAGGGTGGATCTCAGGGAAAAGGTTCTTCCCCCAGAGGGTGGTTGGGCACTGCCCAGGCTCCCCAGGGCAGTGGACACAGCCCCAAGGCTGCCAGAGCTCCAGGAGGGTTTGGACAACACCCTCAGGGACAGGGTGGGATTGCTGGGTTGTCTGTGCAGGACCAGGAGTTGGACTGGATGATCCTTGTGGGTTCCTTCCAGCTCAGGATATTCTGGGATTCTATGAGACACACACACTTCCAAATCAAAAGTAGATGGAACCTCCCAACCTCCTTTCATGATCCAGGGGCATTCCCAAGGCGTGTCTGTGCTGCAAACAGGATTAGGAGATGGATAAGGAGAAGGTCAATCCATTCCCAAGGGCTGGAGGAGCGGAGCTGCAGCCGGAGGGAGCCGGGATGGGATCTGGGGTTGGGAAACGCCGACGGAGAGAGACGTTTGGGAGCTGGATCCAGGTTTTCCTTTCACTGGGGTGGGGATTTTTGGAGCCCAGTTTTACTTGTGGCGATCCCCGGGAGAGGTTTTTTTGGGAATTAGTAGGAAAACAGTGGGCTGAGCTGGGGTGACATGGCTGGGTGGCAGGGGGGACATGTAAGGCAATTAAACCTACATTTATCTGCCCAATACATACATACATTGATGTATTTATATATGTGCATGTATATTATATTATACATATGATTTTATACATTTATATCTGTATATAATATAATATAATATATATTTATATATCTCTGCATATAATATCAGATATATATTTATATATATTTTATGTATATTTGTATCTTTATATTATATCAGATATATTTAATATAGATTTAAATTTTTATATTTGATATATATTTTATGTATATTTATCTCTGTATTTTATATCTGGTATATATTTTATGTATATTTATACTTTTATATTATATCAGATATATATTTGTATAGATTTATATCTGTACATTATATCATACATATATATATTATGTATATTTATCTTTCTATCTTATATATATATATCTTTATACATGTATATTATATCAGATCTATTTATACAGGTTTAAATTTTTATATTAGATATATATTTTATGTGTATTAATCTCTGTATTTTATATCAGATATTTATATATTTGGATCTGTATAGTATATCAGATAAATATTTTATGTATATTTATCTCTGTATTTTATATCAGGTGTATTTTTTATGTATGTTTATATCTGTATATTATATCATATATATATATTTTATGTATATTTATCTCTGTATTTTATATCAGGTATATATTTTATGTGTATTTATACCTGTATATTATATCAGATATGTATTTATGTAGTTTTATATCTGTATATTATATTATATATATCTTTTATGCATATTTATATCTGTATTTTATATCAGATATATATTTATATAGATTTTAATATATTTTATATCATACATATATATATTATATATATTTATCTTTCTATCTTGTATCAGATACATATTTATATATATTATACCTGTATATTATATCAGATACATTTTTATATATATTATACCTGTATATTATATCAGATACATATTTATATATCTTTGTATCTGTTTATTATATCAGATTTATTTTATGTATATTTATATCTGTATATTATGTCAGATATATATTTTATGTATATTTATCTCTGTATTTTATATCAGGTATATATTTTATGTGTATTTATATCTGTATATTATATCAGATATATTTTATATATATTAGTATCTGTATATTGTATCATATATATTTTTATATAGTTTTATATCTGTATATTATATATATCTTTGATGCATATTTATCTCTGTATTTTATATGAGGTATATCTTTTATGTATATATATATATTTATGTATATCTATGTATATATATTCACATATATATTTTATGTATATAATATACTTGTATATTATATGAGATATATATTTATATAGATTTATATATATATATTATACCATGCATATATATTATATATATATATATCTTTCTATCTTAGATATGTATTTATATATCTTTTATCTGTATAATTTATCATATATATATGTTAGATATCTTTATATCTGAATATTATATCAGATACATTTATATCTGTATATTATATCAGACATCTATTAATACTTATTTATATTTGTATATTACATCAGATATATTTATATCTATTTATATCTGTATATTATATCAGATATCTATTTATATCTATTTATATCTGTACATCATATATATATTTATTCATATTTATCTCTGTATTTTATATCACATATATTTATATATTTATATTTGTACATTATATCAGATGCATATTCATATTTATATATCTTTATATCCCTATATTATATCAGATAAATATTTTATGCGTATTTTCTCTGCATTTTATGTCAGGTATATATTTTATGTGCATTTATACCTGTTTATTATATCAGATATATATTTATATATTTTTATATCATTTTATGATATTATATATATATCTTTTACGTGCATTTATACCTGTATTTTATATCAGGCATATCTTTTGTGTATATATATGCATTTATATACTTTATATATATAATATACTTGTATATTATATCAGATTCACATTTATATAGATTTTTATATATATATTATACCACACATATATATTATATATATCTTTCTATCTTAGATATGTATTTATATATCTATGTCTGAATATTATATCAGATATATATTTATATATATACATATATTTATATCTGTATAATTAATTTATCATTTATATGATATATATCTTTATATCTGTATATTATATCAAATATATTTATATCTGTGTATTAGATATCTATTCATACTTATTTATATCTGTATACTATATTAGATATATTTATATATATTTACATCTGTATATTATATCAGATATATATTTATATTAATTTATATATGTATATCAGATGTATATTTATGCATATTTATATCTGCCTTTTATATCACATATATTTATATCTTTATATCTCTATACTATATCAGATAAATATTTTATGTATATTTTCTCTGCATTTTATATCAGGTATATATGTTATGTATATCTATATCTGCATATTATATCATATATATATGTTATATATCTTTATATCTGTATATTATATCAGATATATATTTATATAGTTTTATATCTGTATATTATATTATATATATCTTTTATGCACATTTATCTCTGTATTTTTTATCATGTATATCTTTTATGTATATATATATTTATGTATATATATGTGTATATATATGCATATATATACTTTATGTATATAATATACTTGTATATTATATCAGATTCACATTTATATAGATTTTTATATATATATTATACCATACATATATATTATATATATCTTTCTATCTTAGATATATATTTATATATCTATGTCTGTATATTATATCAGATATATATTTATATATCTTTATATCTGTATAATTTATCATATATATGTTATATATCTTTACATCTGCATATTATATCAAATATATTTATACCTGTGTATTAGATATCTATTCATACTTATTTATACCTGTATACTATATTAGATATATTTATATATATTTATATCTGTATATTATATCAGATATATATTTATATTTATTTATATATGTATATCAGATGTATATTTATGCATATTTATCTCTGTATTTTATATCACATGTATTTATATCTTTATATCTCTATATTATATCAGATAAATATTTTATGTATATTTTCCCTGCATTTTATGTCAGGTATATATTTTACGTATATTTACATCTGCATATTATATCATATATATATGTTATATATCTTTATATCTGTATATTATATCAGATACATATTTATATTTATACATCTTTATATCTGTATATTATATCAGATATATTTATATATTGTATAGATATATATGTTATATATCTTTATCTCTGTATATTATATCAGATATATTTTATCTATTTATCTCTGTATATTATATCAGATATATATTTTATGCATATTTATACTTGTATGTTATATCAGATATATATTTATATAAATTTCTATATGTATATTATATCATACATATATATTATATATATTTATCTCTGTATATTATATCAGATATATATTTATATATCTTTATACCTGTATATTTACATATATATTTATTTCTGTATACACATATACTTATTTATTTCTGTATATTATATCAGATATATATTTATGTCTGTATATTATATGAGATATATATACTCCGATTGCTGTGAGAGCAGCCAGTGGCAGCAATTTATCCAAAAAAAGAACCTGTTGCTCCCAAATTAAATGTTTATCTGAGAAATGACATCTCTGACAAGAGGAGCAAAGACAAAAAAAAAAAAATCAAGAGGTAAAAACGACTCCTTGCAACCACGTTTGTGCTTCGTGTTTTAATATCTGACGTGGGAGGTTTTTCTCAGTGTCACTGAGCTCCTCCAGTTGAATCATTTCCCAGGGCTGGATGGCAAAAGTGGAGGTTCCAAACGCTCCCTCCCCAGAATAATAGTGATTAAAAAACCGTAAGATTAAACTTTAAATGGAAAAAAACTTGATTTTTTTTTTTTTTCACCAAGAACTTTAGAAGCGATGATGTGCTTCGAGTTGGGCTGGAGGTGAATTCTCATTTTTAATAGGTGAGGAGGGGTTTTTTTCGAGGGGGAAAGCGAAAGGCATAAGACTCCTATTTGAGGTGCGAGGGTTTTCTTGGATATTCCATGAAATCCAAGAACGAGAATAAAAAAGAGATGAAAGTAGGAGAGCTCCCCCTAGAAAACAAAATTACAGAGAGATGTTCATCTTCAAACACCGGTGGAGTTGGATCCGAAATTCTAAATCCTGTCTCTGCTCCTTAACCCTTGGCTCCAGTTCCTGCTTCTCCCTTCCCCTCTTGATGGAGGAACTGTAGGACAAATATTTTCCTCAGTTACATCCCAACCCAACAAATTTCAAAGGGACTCTTGGAATGCTTTGGTTTATTTTCCTCCAGCGCTGCAGGAGCTGAAGGTTGGCTCAAAGCCAGGGAAAAAAGGGCTTTAAAATCCGAAGGAACAACCAATGTAGGTGCCCACGTTTACCTGGAAAATAAATGTAGTCTCCTTAGGTCATTTCTGTGCTAAAAACCTGAAGTTATTTGCTGCCCACCCATCATAAATCACAACTGTCCTGTTGGTGCAGCTTGTCCTGAGCTGTGTTTCCTGTGTTTCCTACCTCTGGCATTGCCTTTTTTGCCCCTTCTCCAACCAGTTCATGCTCCAAACTGTGTTTTCTCTCCTTTCCTCTCCCTCCCCAGCCCTTCACTCCGACCATTTGTCTCCCAGATGAACCTTCTGAGATGGGAAAGACTCCCAGAGAGAATTTTCTCATGGGGAGAAACGAGCAGTGACACCTTCAAAGGTGTTGGATGAGTGGCATTTCTCATCCCTGCACTGCTCCCCCCACCAGGACAGTGTTTTCTCCCGCTTTTCCAAGGCCCACGGGATTTTTGGGATGTTCAACTCGCTGAACTGAGAACTGTGAACTCAAAACTGGGGGAAATGGGTTATTTATTTCCCTCCAAGACTGATGCCCACCCTGGAGAGGACAGGAATAATCTGAGCTTTCCTGTGGCTCCAGGATTACCAAATATTCCTGCATCGGGGATCTGTCTGCCCTGTCTGAAAGGAAATGGCCTCAAGTTGTGCCAGAGAAGGTTTAGGTTGGATATTGGGGAAAATTCCTTCCTGGAAAGGGTTGTCCAGCCCTGGCACAGCTGCCCAGGGCAGGGGTGGAGTCCCCATTCCTGGAGGGATTTAAAATCCCTGTGGATGTGGCACTTGGGGACATGGGGCAGTGGTGGCCTTGGCAGTGCTGGGGAATGGTTGGACTGGATGATCTCAAAGGGCTTTTCCAACCTGAATGATTCCATGATTCCAAAGTCTGTAGCGTGCACTCAGATCCTTGGATAACTCCATGGAGACACCTGAATGTGGGCACTGGGATCAGTGAATTAAATCCCACTTTTTTTGAGCTGCACTTGACCAGCCACACTCAGACCTTCAGCTGTAACTGGGGAACCCCTTTGGTGGGCAGGAAGGGGAGAAACCCCCTCCCCACCATCTCCACATTCCATGGAAGGCTGGGATGACTCATGGAGCTGGGATTCTTCCAGGAAACTTGGGCAGGAGCAGGATATTGCACCACACTCAGGAACAACTGAGCTATTGTGGTTTAAAGAGGTGACACCCAGGGGGAAATGATCTTGCACATGTGCATTTGGAATCATGGAATCATGGAATGCTTTGGGTTGGAAGGGACCTTCAAGACCATCTCATTCCACCCCCTGCCATGGGCAGGGACACCTTCCACTAGCCCAGGTTGTTCCAGCCTGCCCTTGGACACTTCCAGGGATCCAGGGGCAGCCACAGCTTCTCTGGGCAACCTGGGCCAGCAGGACTGAGGATTAGGGATCAGGGTTTAGGATTGAGGATTAGGGATCAGGATTTAGGATTCAGGATATGTCAGTCACTGGGGAATGGGGGCAGTTTTCTCACGCTGAGTCACAGACCCGGACACGCCTTTATGGTTATTAAACATCAAAGCCTGGGTTGGTTCAGGAGCCATTGGGGGCAGAACTGGTGCCTTCAGTCTCTGCAGAACTTCCCAGCACAAAGCACTGGAATTATTTCAGGAGTCACTGGAGTCCAGAGGGAACATGGGCAGCTCCCCCTGCACTGTCCCACATGACTGCAGGCAGTGAGGAGCACGGCTGCAGGTGCCAAGACAGGTTTGGGGACTGCAAACATCAGCTCCAAGTGTGGCCCCCATGGAGGGACTGGGTCTTTAAGGCTGGGAATCATGGAATGGTTTGGGTTGGAAGGGACCTTAAAGACCATCCAGTCCCATCCCCTGCCATGGGCAGGGACACCTCCCACTGTCCCAGGTTGCTCCAACCTGGCCTTGGACACTTCCAGGGATCCAGGGGCAGCCACAGCTTCCCTGGGAAACCTGTGCCAGGGCCTCCCAACCCTCACAGCCAACAATTCCTTCCCTATATATATAGAATATATATAGATATATGTATATATATATGCTAAGCCTATTTGGAATGTTATCAAATGGGAATGTTTTCCTTAAATCCTTTGCCCCCCACACTTTTCCAGTCTCTCTGGGTTCCCCAGCCAGCTGCTCCCTCCTGTGACACAAACCCTTTCCTGCCTTTGCCCAGCAGTTCCAGCCCAAATGCCCCCTGTGCTGTGGCTCCTTGTCCTCCAGGGGTACTCGATCCAAACATCCTGAAGTGGATGCTTTTATCCTGGTTCTGTCGCTTCCAGGAGGAGTAGATTCCTTGCTGCCCTTTGCCAAAGCTCTCTGCAATTTGTTGCCCATTGTTTCCTTCTCCTCCCCTAATGAACGATGGGTTTGTGTCCTCTCTGCTCGTTTGGTGGATCTCACTCTTTCCCCAGCCGTATTTCCCTCCCTCAACATCATCTCTTTGCTCTCCTGGGTTTTTTTTTTTCCAGCCATTTCCAGCACTCCAATTTTTTCTCCCCCCCACACACATCCACTTCCCTTTTATTGTCGTTGCTGTTGTTGTCCCTTTGATTGCTTTCTCCCCGACTGTTCCTTAAACACTCCTCGCGTTTCAGCTTCCACAAATTGCCCAATCTGCTCCAATTTGGGTTTGCATTTCTAGAAATTACCCTGAGGTTTTTTTCTGGGCTGTTTTTATTTTTTTTTTTTTTTTTTTTGCAGAGGCTTCTGGCTGATGGGATGAGAGGCCGGTTCTGAGGAACCTGGGACGTGCAACAACAGAGGGTTCAGAGGGTCAGATCCCTCCTTCTCCTGAAGGGCTGTACACGAAATCTTTGCTTCAAAAAGCACATGGACCATTTGGAAAACATCCAGGGAAGTGCCACTGGAAAGATCCAAGTTGTGACAAACTTGCTGCCCAGGGGAAGTCAGGGCTTCTGTGTCAGCTCAACGCTGGAGCTGACTCCAAGACAGCTTGGAGGCAGAAATGAAGCAGGTTTGGCAAACATGATGGTTTTCCCGGATTTTTTAAGCTCAGCACTGCCCAAATAAAGCCCTGATTTAGGTCAGACCTTGCTTGGGCAGCTGTGTTGGGGGTGGGCACTGAGCTCAGCTCTGCCTTGAGAGAAAACCTTGCTGTGGTGGGGTTTTTCCCTACTTTTTTTATCAGTGGGAGCCTTAGGTGGGGAATTCCACCTCCTGACCCGGTGGCCTTCCCTCAGCTGTGGCTCTGCAGGGACCTGCAGGTCCTTCCTCAGCTCCTGGGGCTGGTGATGGAGTTTTCTCCCTTTTATTCCCTCATCTTCCCTGGGGATTTTGCCTCTTTGCTGCTTCCAACTCGAGAAATGTGGGCAGAGGGGCTTCAACCCACAGGAATAACTTTCCCAGAAAGGTTCCAACAAGTCTCCAGTCACAGTCAGGTTGGAGCTCAGGACCTTTCAGAGCCAAAATAAGGCCTTGACGTTTACCTGGTGGAGTTTTCATCCTTGAAAAAGTCCCCAAGGGACAAAAGGGAGCTGCAGGAAAGAGGAGCTGCGCTGCTGGACTGACCTGGCTCTTCCCTCTCTCTCCCCCCGGGGGAATCCAGGGATGTGAGAGATGAAGGGATGAGTTGTTTCTTCACAGCTGGTGGAGTTTTGGTTGGTTACTGATCATCTGGGGGCTGAAAAATGGGATGTAAACACTCTCTGCATAAAGCTGGATTTGCTTTCTGGCTTTTGGTTGGAGATGTCCCTGCTCAGGCAGAGGGGTGGGATGAGGTGACCTTGGAAGGTCCCTTCCAACCCAAATCACCTGTGGTTCTGTGTTCAGGGCTCTGTGGGGGTGGCCAGGATTGTGGTCACTCCACAAACCTGTGGCTAAGCCACCTCCAGATTCCCAATCCAACGCTTTCTTCCTTGACAATTTGTCAGTTTGCAGGGACAAAGCTCTTCCCCTGTTGATGGCACCTAAGCCAGCGAAGGTGAAGATCCCAAATTCCCAGCCAGCCCCCAGGAGGGATCACTGCCTTCCTTCTTAGGAAGTCAGATACCTCCTCTGGGTTTGATTTAATCATTCAGTGATGAAGGAACAGAGGAACAAAGGATCCCAGTTTCTCACCTGCCAATCTCAGCCCCCCCAATGCTCAATTTTTCTCTAGGAAAAGGTTTTCTTGCCCCTACAGAGCTTCCAAACCCACGTGTCAATCCTGCTGTTTGGAGATGGGGAAGATAAAGCTCCAGAGTGATCAGTGACTGACATCTGGGACAAGGACACCACGTGGAAAGGCAGCGATTTTTACGAGGGATGGAGGGACAGGACACAGGGAATGGATTCGCACTGGGAGAGGAAAAAATCAGATGGGATATGGGGAAGGAATTGTTGGCTGTGAGGGTGGGGAGGTCCTGGCACAGGTTGCCCAGGGAAGCTGTGGCTGTCCCTGTATCCCTGGAAGTGTCCAAGGCCAGGCTGGATGGGGCTTGGAGCAACCTGGGCTAGTGGAAGGTGTCCCTGCCCGTGGCAGGGGGTGGAACTGGATGGGCTTTAAGGTCCCTTCCCACCCAAACCATTCCATGACCCATTCCTGGGATCTGTCAGTCATCCTGACTTGAACTAAAGCTGAAAAATCCACGTGGGGCAGGACTCCCACTGCTTGAACAGAACAGGGAGGATTCCCTTGGGAAGGGATCAGTCAATGGCAGGTGGGAGGTTCTGAAGATGCCCAGAACCTCCTGTGATGGTTCTGCTGCAGGACCAGTGTGGGTGGGCAGCAGAAGTACCCCAGAGGTACTTCTTCCTCTTCTCTTCCCAGCCTCTCTGTAAACCAAACCTTCCTGGAAAAGGTGGTCAGGCCTTGGAAGGGGCTGCCCAGGGAGGTTTGGAATCCCCATCCCTGGAGGTGTCCAAGGAAGGCCTGGCCGTGGCACTCCGTGCTCTGGGCTGGGGGACAAGGTGGGATCAGCCACAGCTTGGACTCGACAACCTTGGGGATCTTTCCCAACCTCAGTGATCCTGGAATTCTGCAAAGCTGCTCTTCTACCCCAGATCTGGCAGGGAAGGAACAAAGGCACATTTGAAGGCCCACGACCCCCTGGATTTTCCCTGGGGCTCCTGCTTTGCCCTGCCTGAAGGAGCCCTTTGGTCGCCCCTTCGTGCCTTGGCACAACGAGCTGTGGCAATTCCAAAGCATTTCCCCTGGCAAACATTTAACATTCCCATCTGCTCCTCGAAAATAAGGCGATTTAACCTAATTTTTGGTGTCAAGGCGCTCGGTTGGGGAAATTATATTCTGTCACCGAGGTGTCACAGGCCTGTCTGGCTTTTAATAAAATTATGACAGGCTGTGTAAATGAACATTTCCCACGTCCAAACCCTGCCTGGGATCAGGGAATTTTCTTGCAGCCCGGGAACAAATGTTAGGTGACAGTCCTGCAGGAGCAAAGCAAATTTGTTGTGACTCAGAATCTCCTGGCACAAAGGTTGGGAACACTGGGATACAAACGTGTTCCGGCATTGGCAGCAGGTCCCACTTTTTTGTGGGAATAAGGTTTGTGGGAATAAGTGCCTGGGAAAGTCACAGGTGATTTGTTGTTAACCCTGGAAAGCACAGAGGGGAAAAAAATTTGGGGGGTGTCCAAGTAGAAGTGGTTTCCCAAATGTCCAGTGGGAGGCGGGAAAGGGATTGGGGAGACGTGGAAATGGGAAAAATCTTGGTTTGGGGAAATGGAAAAAATCTTGGTTTGGGGAAATATAAAAAATCTTGGTTTATGGAAAGAGAAACAAATCTTGGTTTAAGGAAATAGAAAAAATCTTGGTTTGTGGAAATAGAAAAAAATGTTTGTGGAAATAGAAAAAAAAATCTTGGTTTGTGGAAATAGAAAAAGTCTTGGTTTGTGGAAATAGAAAAAGTCTTGGTTTGTGGAAATAGAAAAAGTCTTGGCTTGTGGAAATAGAAAAAATGTTTGTGGAAATAGAAAAAATCTTGGTTTGTGGAAATAGAAAAATCTTGGTTTGTGGAAATAGAAAAAATCTTTGTGGAAATAAAATAAATCTGTGGAATTAGAAAATTTGTGGAAATAGAAAAAAATCTTGGTTTAGGGAAACAGAAAAATCTTGGTTTGTGGAAATAGAAAAAATCTTGGTTTATGGAAAGACAAAAAATCTTGGTTTGTGGAAGTAGAAAAAATCTTGGTCTGTGGAAACAGAAAAAAATCTTTGTGGAAATAGAAAAAATCTTGGTTTGTGGAAATAGAAAAATCTTGGTTTTTGGAAATAGAAAAATCTTGGTTTAGGGAAATAGAAAAAAATCTTTGTGGAAATAGAATAAATCTTGGTTTATGGAAATAGAAAAAAATCTTTTTGGGGGAAATAGAGAAAATCTTGGTTTGTGGAAACAGAAAAAAATCTTTGTAGAAATAGAAAAAATCTTGGGTTGTAGAAATTAGAAAAAAATCTTGGTTTGTGGAAATGAAAAAATCTTGGTTTAGGGAAATAGAAAAAATCTTGGTTTGGGGAAATAGAAAAAATCTTGGTTTATGGAAATAGAAAAAAATTTTTTTGGGGGAAATAGAAAAAATCTTGGTTTGTGGAAATAGAGAAAATCTTGGTTTGTGGAAATAGAAAAAAATCTTTGTGGAAATAGAAAAAATCTTGGGTTGTAGAAATTAGAAAAAAATCTTGGTTTGTGGAAATGAAAAAATCTTGGTTTAGGGAAATAGAAAAAATCTTTGTGAAAATAGAAAGAATCTTTGTGGAAATAGAAAAAAATCTCGGTTTGTGGAAATTATAAAATATCTTGTTTTGTGGAAAAAAACCAAATCTTGGTTTAGGGAAACAGAAAAAATCTTGGTTTATGGAAATGAAAACAAAATCTTGATTTCTTCTGGCCATAAGGAGAGAAGGGAAATCTGAGCGTGGAATTTAAATAAAAACTCTTCTTTGGGCTTTAAAATCCGGGTTGAAAATAGGAAATGAGACCCTTTCTGTTGTTTCTGTGTGTGGAATGTGTTTCCACACTGGGAAAGCCCATCCATCGCTGTTCCTCGGGATGTGGCTCCATGGAAAAGTGGATTTTACTGGAGAGGGTTTTTCTGGGTTACCCCATTTCAACCTCGGGTTTGGTGTCCACCCCTTCCGAAAACCAAAATTGCCAACGCTGAACTCCCAAATCCAACCTGGCATTTGAACTCCCAAATCCAACCCGGGATTCCCAGTTTCCCGGGAAAGGCTGGAAATGGAAAATAAACAGCCAAACAAAGCAAAATATAACTGTGCAAATAAACCCCCTCTGCAATCTGGGTGTTTTATGGGGAGGGAAACACTGTGAATGTCTAATCCAAGGAGTTTAATGCCAAGGAAATGTCACATAAAACCGGGAGAATCACGACACGGAACAGGGAGATAAAAAAGGACAACACAATCTAATGAGATGTGACAGATGCAGCTCAATCCAACAGAACAACCAGACCAAGGGGGATTTTCCTTTTTTTTGGGGGGATACACCCCTTGCTCCTTCCCAGCTTTCTCCTCTTGTTCCAATATCAGCCCTGAGTTCATCAGAAAGGAAAATAAATTTCATTTAAAAAGGTCTCTGAAGGTGTCAGAACTGTTAAAAGGAGGAGCAGTGTGAGCTGGTGGGGTGGGGATGCTCTTCCAAAACTTATGGATTCATGGAATTGTTTGGGTTGGAAGAGACCTTAAAGATCATCTCATTCCAACCCAACTTGTGCACTTGGATTTTACTTTTTATCTGCCTAAAATCCAAGCAGAACTGGGGGAATTCTGGCCTGCCTGGGCTCATCTGAAGGGAAAATAAATGGTCTTCCAAAAATCACAGAATCATGGAATAGTTTGGGTTGGAAGAGACCTTAAAGATCATCTCATTCCAACCCAACTTGTGCACTTGGATTTTGTTTTTTGTCAGCCTAAAATCCAAGCAGGACTGGGGGAATCCTCGTCTGTTTGAGCTCATCTGAAGGGAAAATAAATTGCATTTAAAAAGCTCTCTGGAGGTGTCTGAACTGTTGAAAAGAGGAACAGTGTGAGCTGTTGGGGGCTGGGAATGCTTTTCCAAAAATTGTGGAGTAATGGAATTGTTTGGGTTGGAAAAGACCTTAAAATCATCTGGTTTCAAGCCAATTTGGGCACCTGCATTTTGCTTTTTGTTGGCCTAAACTCCAAGCAGAACTGGGGGAATCCTGGTCTGCCTGGGCTCATCTGAAGGGAAGATAAAGGGTCTTCCAAAAAATCACAGAATCGTGGAATGGTTTGGGTTGGAAGAGACCTTAAAGATCATCTCATTCCAACTCAACTTATGCACTTGGATTTTACTTTTTATCAGCCTAAAATCCAAGCAGGATTGGGGGAATCCTGGTCTACTTGGGCTCATCTGAAGGGAAAATAAATTGCATTTAAAAAACTCTCTGGAGGTGTCTGAACTGTTAAAAGGAGGAGCAGGGTGAGCTGGTGGGGGCTGGGGATGCTCTTCCAAAAATTGTGGAGTAATGGAATTGTTTGGGTTGGAAAAGACCTTAAAATCATCTGGTTTCAAGCCAATTTGGGCACCTGCATTTTGCTTTTTGTTGGCCTAAACTCCAAGCAGAACTGGAGGAATGTTGATCTGCAGACACGACCAACCACAGCTCTGCCAAAATTCCTCTTGACCATCAGGGATGGTGTCCATGAGGTCCCCCAGCCCCTCTTTTCAACTTGGGGTTGAAAATACCAGAAAAGAGGCTGAAAACACCAGAAAAGAGGCTAAAAACACCAGAACAAGGGGCTGAAAATACCAGAATGAGGGGTTGTAAATACCAGAAAAAAGGGATGAAAACATCAGAAAAAAGGGATGAAAATACCAGAAGGAGGGGCTGAAAATACCAGAAGGAGGGGCTGAAAATACCAGAACAAGGGGTTGAAAATACCAGCACAAGAGGCTGAAAATACCAGAACAAGAGGCTGAAAATATCAGAACGAGGGCCTGAAAATACCAGAACAATGGGCTGAAAATACCAGAATGAGGGGCTGAAAATATCAGAAAAAAAGGGCTGAAAATACCAGAATAAGTGGTTGAAAATACCAGAACAGGAGGCTGAAAATTCCAGAACAATGGGCTGAAAATACCAGAGCAAAGCTCAGTCACTGTGGCCCTGCTTCTGCAAACATATGGGATGCTTGGGCATCTCCTTGGAAAATCCCTGTTTTATGAATCCAAACCCACACCATCTTCATTATCATCATCTTCATCATCATCATCATCATCACACTGGGAATCTGTGTAATGAGAGTACCTTGGATGGTGTTATAGAATCATGGAATGGTTTGGATGGGGACGGATCCTAAAGACCAACTTGTTCCACCCCCTGCCATGGGCAGGGACACCTTCCACCATCCCAGGTTGCTCCAACCTGGCCTTGGACACTTCCAGGGATCCAGGGGCAGCCACAGCTTCTCTGCCCAACCTGGGACAGGGCCTACCCACTCTCTCAACCAGGAATTCCTTCCCAATATCCCATCTATCCCTGCCCTCTGGCAGTGGGAAGCCATTCCCTGTGTCCTGTCCCTCCCTCCCTTGTCCCCAGTCCCTCTCCAGCTCTCCTGGAGCCCCTTTAGGCCCTGCAAGGGGCTCTCAGCTCTCCCTGGAGCCTTCTCTTCTCCAGGCTGGACATCCTCAGCTCTCCCAGCCTGGCTCCAGAGCAGAGGGGCTGAAGAATCGTGGAATGGGTTGGGTTGGAAGGAATCTTAAAGACCATTTCATTCCACTGCCATGGACAGGGACACCTTCCACCATCCCAGGTTGCTCCAGCCTGGCCTTGGACACTTCCAGGATCCAGGGGCAGCCACAGCTTCTCTGGGCAAGCTCTGCCAGGGCATCACTGAATGAAGAACTTACTCCTAATTTCTAATTTAAATATCTCCTCTTTGAGCTTAAAAACATCCCCCTTTGTCCTGTCACCATCTGCCCACCCAAATGACCCCACTCAGTGATGGCTCCACGTCCTTCTCCCCATGTCCCCTGCCCTGTCCTCTGCCTGCAGGACCTTTGCCAGGCTTTGTCTCTCCTGTGTCCTTCCCTGGCGAGGAACCGGAGTTTCCCTGTGGGTCCCGGCTCGTCAGGATGAGAGGGGGTTGATCCCACACTTTTCCCTGGAAGTGTTTCCCCCACCCTGTTGGCACAGGCTGAGGTGACTCAAGGGCTCTGAATCCCTTTAATGTGGGTCATGTTCATTTGGATCATCCCACCTGTCCATCAGAGGGCCGCGGGCTGGAAAATGTCGTGTGTTAAAAAAGCAGCCCTGCTTTTAACAACCACGGTGCTGATCCAACCTTTCTCCCTGATTCTCACATGGAGACTTCCCCAAAAAAAAGATGTGTCTTCATAATTTGGTTTTATTTTGGCTGCTGACTGCCTTAAACCCCAGATTTTTTGCACTGAATTACTAAAACAGAGCCTGAGCTGGAGCAAAGAATTTTCCAGGATTTTCAATCCCAATCTCCATCCTTCTCCTTCTCCCTGGAGTTCTTCCAGCCTGCTGGGAAGTGTTGGACAGGTCCTGCCAGGAGTGGGCACAGCTTTCCCTTCCTTGGGTTGTTCCTTCCTGCCCTCCAAGAGGGAATAAATTTCTCCAGTAAGGAAAAAAGACATGGAGGGGCTGGAGCGTGTCCAGGGAAGGGAAAGGAGCTGGGGAAGGGTCTGGAGCACCAGGAGCATCTGAGGGAGCTGAGAAAAGCTTTGGAATGTGGTTATTTGTCCCTTTGGGGGCAAAAAAGGGGCAAAAATCAGCAGCTGCCTTGAGTTGGAGGGGGGAAAACCACTCCTATCCTGTGTCCCAGATCCATGGGGTTGGCCCTGATCCTTCTCCTGACTCTTCACCCACTGCAGCAGGAGAGGAAAATCCATGCCCTGGGCTCTGGGCTGGGACATCCTTGGGATACCTCGTGGAAAAGGCTGCTTTGCACCCACAGGGTTGCTCTGAGTGCCCTACAAAGAGTTAAAGGGTGGCCCCACTGTCCCTGAGCCGGGTACAGCTGGGTCTCTCATTTGATTGGGGTTGCACCTCCCAAATTCCTGCCCTCAAGCCACCTCCAGCAGGGATTTAGGGGAAAAAAATAAATGTCTGTAAGTCCTGGTGTGTGCCAGGAGGATTGTGGCAAATTCCTCAGCTCCAGGGAACTTGGAGTGGTGCGAAGAACATCCAAGGGAGTGCCAAGATCCCTCTGTTTCCTTCAGCCCCACGTCCCTCCATCCCCGGCAGGTGGGATGAGTAGCCCCACCTGGCCATGGGGACACCACAATCCCCTTAATTTGATTTAGAACTAATTAAAAATGACATAAAAATACAAATACATGAGTAAAACGTGGCCTTTGGGAGAGAGCACCCAGTGTGTGTGTCCCACCTGGGCAAGGCACCAGCCAAAGGGCAGGAATGGATCCCACAAGGCACATGGGAAGAGGGAAGGTACTGGAATCACGTGTTTTAACTGGAATAATCAGTTTGCCGTATTTAGAGCCTATTTAAACCACTTTTCACCCACAGAAAAATGGAAAAATGGCTGATCCAAAAGTCATGTTGGCCATAAGTTTGTGTTTTATGACCCCAAGTTTTACAACAGTCTGGTAACATTTATCAGAAATATTCCAGCACTTTAAAGTCCCACTTTCAGGAGTGACATTTATGTTGGGGTTTTTTTCTTCTCTCTCTAAAACCAATTTGTAAAAACTCTTGTGATTATGGAGGAAAGTGAGGCCTTAAATATGCCCTTCCAACCCAAACTGTTCTATGATTCCACGATTTTATAATTCTCACCTAAATTACTGATACTTCTGGTCTCACCTTGTATTCCTGGGTTTCCTTCATGTCCCTGTGTGGGTGCACAGGCTTTCCACAGGATCATAGATCATGGAATGGTTTGGGTGGGAAGGGACCTTCAAGATCATCTCATTCCAACCTCTTGTTGTGGGCAGGGACACCTTCCACTAAACCAGGTTGCTCCAACCTGGCCTTGGACACTTCCAGGGATCCAGGGACAGCCACAGTTTCTCTGCCCAACCTGGGACAGGGCCTCCCCACCCTCCCAGCCAGGAATTCCTTCCCAATATCCCACCTAAACCTGGCAGCATGAAGCCATTCCCCCTTGTCCTGTCCCTCCATCCCTTGTCCCCAGTCCCTCTCCAGCCTTATTTTAGGCCACCTTTAGATATTATTTACGGTAATAATCATAATACAATGATGGGGAAGTTGAATTCTGTGGCTTTATTGGAATGTGAGCTGCTTTCCTCCCTCTCCTGCTGCTTTTATCCCATTTGGAGTTGGTGGGATGCACTGGAAAAAAGGACCTCAGTCACCAGAAGCTGAATAATAGAAGAGCTCCACCTTAAAGATCATTCATTTCCAGGGACAGGGACACCTTCCACCAGCCCAGGTTTGCTCCAACCTGGCCTTGGACACTTCCAAGGATCCAGGGGCAGCCACAGCTTCTCTGGGCAACCTGTGCCAGGGCCTCCCCACCCTCCTCAGGGAAGGATTTCTTCCTAATATCCCATCACCCTGCCAGGGTCACTGGAAAAACAGAGTGTGTTTGTTCTGCACATCTTCCAACACAATCAAAATCCCTCTGGGAGCTGCAGCTCAGTCCTTTCAGCAGGACTTTCAGAGCTGCTGACTTGAGGTGACACCGACTGTCAGGTCCTGTCAGGATCAGGAGAAAAGCTTTATCAGGCAAATTGCTGCCCTGATGTTGTTTTAAGTGACTCTTTCTCCATTACAGGGAGATTTGGGAGAGACAGGGACTGTTGGGCCAGAGTGGCTCGGGCTGCTGATGCTCTTCTCCCAAAGAAACCTCCCCCCTGGAGGAATCTGTGGTGGGTTTCTGTGGCTGGGTTTTTGGTAGCAGGGTTGGAAGCTGCCAGAAGCTTCCCCTGTCCCATGGTGTAGGATTCAAAAATATAATATCTGCAGAGAGGCAACTGGTGTTTTTAAGGCTGTTTTATTTCTCACTCTTTGGCTCTTGCCCTGGTAGTCATAAATTTAAGTCCTATCCCCACTTTGAGCCTGTTTTGCCTGTGCAGGTGATCAGTGGGTAACCTCTCCCAGCTCTTGTCTCAACTCTTAAATCCTTGGCTGTTTTTTTTCTCTCCTTGATTCCCTTGGAGGGGTGGCCTCTTAAGCCACCTGGGGGTCTGGTTTCCATATTTTCTTTATTTTAAGACAATCCAGGCCTTTCAGACATTCATTTCCCAGCAGTGAGAGCACAGGGTTTGAAATGGCTGGGTTGGGAGATCTTTTGGAAGCGCTTCCTGGGAAGAAAGCGCCACTGAATCATCTGGAATGTGGGACAGCAGGGAAAAGCTTTCTCCTGAACAGCATCCCAACCCCTGAGCTGTCAGTCCAAGCCTTCAGAGCTCTCCTGGACTCACAGCTCGTCTCTAGGTGGGTGTTTGGGCCCCAAAGGAGCTCAGGGTTGGTCCCTCTGATGAGAACAAGTGCCCTGGTCAGAGCAAACAGCTGCTCTGGCCACTGGGGGGGTTAAACTGGTGCTCTGGAAAAGTTTGGGAGTGATGGATCTTCCAAGGCTGTCTTTGGTGACACTCAAAGTGGAGACAGTCCAGGTTTCTGTGGGAAACAAAAGTTTCTCTCTGGCTGGAGATGGCTCAGGCTTTTTCTCCTTTTATTGCCCTTCTGCTTGGAAGAAGGGCTGGAAGGTGCTGGGATGTCTGAAACATCCTTCTTTGGTGGCCTCTGGGGATATTTGGTGCTCGCAGAGTAGGGCTGATCCATGAAAATTAATGGATTTTCTCAGGAAAACATGACATCCTTCAGCAACAAGTGGCTCAGCCCATGGAGCCATCACCCCAAAGGTGTGTCAGCTCCAAGGAGACAGAGGGTGGGATGGACTCCTCTTGGGAGGCTGGATGCATCAGGGATTCAGGATTTGGGATCATTAGGGATGCTGCCTGTGGATTCTTCTGGAGCAAACATCTGAATCCAGGCACTGACAGCTGAAAATCCACCTCCTACAGCCCTTTCCTCCCACAATAATGCAGCAGGGATGTAGTGCTTTGTCCTGCCTCTGCCCCAGTTGCTCCAGAGCCATCAGGGATTATCCCACAGCTCCTTGCTCTGGGCTGTCTCCTGCTGTCCTTCCCTGAGATCTCCAAAGCTGGATAACACAGGGAATTACTCCTGGCAAGGCACCATCAGCCACTTTATCCCAGGCACCCACCTGGATTGTGCTGCTGAAGCCCTGAAGATGGGAAGGGCAGCTGGATTGTTTCTGACAGGAGCAGTTTTTCCTCTCTCTTTTCCCATTACAGATCCCCTCTTTCTTGGCGTTTGGCCACCTGGGAGAGTTATCCTGGCTTTCAGCCTCCGAGTGGGAGGTGCTGAGTGTTGGACTGCCCGAGCTGGGCTGTGACACAGAGCTGGGAATCCTGGGGCAGATGGATTAGAGGATGTTTCCATCAAAATCCTGCCTGGTTTCCACTTTGCAGCATAAATAAGGGTGGTGTGAGTGTCAGGAAATGGAGGAATTAGGAGAAATAGTCACTGTATTTCGGCAAAACTCATATCCCTGGGGATGCTGATGTGCAGAAGTGGGAGTTAAATCATGGAATCATGGAATGATTTGGATTGGAAGGGTTAAAGGCCATCCAGTTCCACCCCCTGTCATGGGCAGGGACACCTTCCCCTATCCCAGGTTGCTCCAAGCCCCATCCAACCTGGCCTTGGACACTTCCAGGGATCCAGGGGCAGCCACAGCTTCTCTGGACAGCAAAGCAGGGAAGTGCTGCAGGAAGCTGGGATGAGCCAAAAAGCAGGGAATGGGGGCAGAAAACCAGCAGCAGGTGGGAGATCCCCACTTTTGTGTGCAGAGAAGGTGGCAGAGACCCCAAACCAGGCTGGGTTTTAGGATCTGGCAGCCAGGGATGGCAAAACACCACGGAAACAGCCCTGTGGCAGCTGGACAAAAGGAGTGGAGCTCTGGGATAAAAACTGGCTCCCCTGGGATAAAAACTGGCTCCCAGGCACCAGCTGCTGGCAGGTTTTTTGGGCAGAAAGGGGCAAGGAATGTCCTCCTGTGCTCAGGTTCCCAACGCACGTCCCATCTTGCCACAATCTCCCATCCTGCTCTGCTGCCAAGCCCATAATCCATATTTTCTGACCCCCAGCATGCTGGGAGAGAAGCTAAACCAACTTTAGACTTGCCTAAACAAAGAGCTAAGATTTGGCATTAAACTCATTTAGAGGTCAGGAGTGGAGCAGTGCCCGGATCAACAGGAGATTTATAAACACAGGACTCCTTGTTTCCCAACTTCCACCTCTCCCAGCTAAAATAAAAACCTGACACAAGCACCAGATAAAACGAGTGTTAAGGTTTTAAAGCCAAAATCTGGGACAGGTTGGCTGTGCAATCTGCATTCCCCCCCTCCAGCTCTGATCCCACACTGCTTTTTCCATTTGCTCCCCGTCGCAAAGAGAATTTCTGGAACAAAAGCCTCGCCACGGATCGATGGATCCGGGGAAAGCAGCAGATATTCCTTTATAACCTTATCCTTGGGAACAGCTGAGCAGTTTCTGGGCAGATGAGGTCAATTTTCCTGCCTGGAAAATTTGGGATTATCTGATTTCAGCTTTGCAAAGTGATGAGTTGCTGCAAATAAACTCCTGCGGTGGGAAGTGTTACTGAACTCCAGGTGGTTGTACCTGCTCTGGGTGTAAAATCCGTGTTTCCACAGCATGGATCAACTTTTTAGGTTCAACTATTCTCTTTAAAAATTTACTGAAGCTGCTTCTCGCTGGTAAAATCACAATCCATCATCAGATCCCTGAAAAACAGTGATTTTTTGGTCGCTTTTCCACTTTTCCATCCGCCCCAAACTCGTTTAAGAGGAGCCTTACAGAGCAATTTTTTTGCTTCCTGAGACAGGTCCTTTCCTCTTCCCATCCTGTTCAGTGAGAGGAACAGCCTTGCCATGCTTTGGGATGATCTCCTGGCTGCCAAGGGGTGGTTTGTCACGGCCTGGAGTTGATTATTCCATGACAGGACTGCAAAAAGCAAGAGAAACTCTTTGTGTGGTAGCAAAGCTCCTTCCCTTTATTTTCAGCCTCACCGAGGGGAAACTGGAGATGCTCCTCAAGAAGAGATGCCCTGAGGGATGTTAAATACAAGGAAACTAGGCCTGGTTTGGGAAATCACAAAGGGCTGGATGCTGGGATGGCCCCTGGGAGAGGTTTTTGTTGTGGCATTGCCGAGTTCTGGAAGGGGAGATGCCTTGAGGGATATTTCTTGCTCGGAGCGAAATCCTTTCACCATCACTACAAAGACCGTGACAGAGGAGTGGAAAATCACTCCATCTGTCCAGCCAAACATCTTATCTGCCTTTCCTGCCTCCCCTGGCAAGGATTTCAGTGGATATTAGTGAATGTGGCCTCAAAAGACCTCGGTGATCTGAGCTTTCTCCTCTTGGACGAAGAAAGAGGAGCCCTGGGGGGAACAAGGGCTGGATTTCAAGGAGCCCTTTTGAAGGTCTGGCTCTTCATGTAACAGCAGGAGCTGCCTCGTGGTCAGGAACAGATCTGGCTCTGGTGTGGGATTTTTTTGGTGTTTCTAACAAGAACTGAGCTCTTTGAAATCTCTGGCCTGATAAAACTTGTTAAAAAGTCACACGGGCAGCCATGGTTTGTAACTCTTTCCCGAATCTAATGAGTGAGGAGAGGGAAAGATCCTTCCTTGGGAAGAGTTGCCTGAATACCAGACTGGGGAGTGAGTGCTGGCTGAGGGATGACTTGGGAAATGGGATATGTGTTGGTGAAGGCACCAGAACATGAGGAACACTTTATGGAATCACAGAGTCGTGAAATGCTTTTGGTTGAAACGGACCTTAAAGATCATCTTATTCTACCTCCACTTAGGAGACTTCTAAAGGAGCCAGGATGCTTCCCAGATCCAACCTCATCTCTCCTGAAGGTGCTGATCTCCCCCCAGCGACTGGAGAGGGAGTTTACACCAGTTTAAACTCTTTCTAACTCTCAGGGGTAATATTCGATCCAGCCAGCCCTCGCTTTGGAGCCTTTCAATCCTTTAAGTCATGGAGCTTCTTGAAGCCAAGAAGAAAACAAGAGCCCTGATGCTTTGGGTGGTGAATGGATGGATTCTGGTAATGAAATTCTGCTGGACTGCCATTGATTCTGGACTGGGAAATAAAGAACAGTTCCCATCCCTGGAAGTGTCCAGGGACAGGTTGGATGGGGCTTGGAGCAACCTGGGAGAGTGGAAGGTGTCCCTGCCCGTGGCAGGGGGTGGCACTGGATGAGCTTTAAGGTACCTTCCCAACCCAAATCAGTTTGGGATTGTACTAATAAATGGTATTTGCAGGTTCTGGGGACCATAATTCCATATTTGTAAATATTCCAGGAGGATCACACAGCTGGAAGATTGAACAAAAACATTTCCCGTCACCAGAAGCTCCTGGAACTAAATCAGTTGAGTGCAATCAAGAAGTTTGAGGAGCCTTGATTCCATTTGGATGGAGGTGGGCACGAAGGGATTTGGGCATTCAGAGCATTTCAGGTCCCATCAAACAAGGATCCAACATCAAACACCAAAGTTCTGCAAACCTGGGGACAAATCAGACCCTCCTGAGGGCATCAACAGGATCCAACCTGTGGGATACAACCCACATGGGGCCCCACAGAACGTGCCAGGCAGCTCAGGTGAATCATCCATGGGTTCCACAGTTGTCTGAACAGCACTGGTAAGTCTTGTAACAAGGAAAATTACACCTGGAAAAAATCCTTCCCTGTGAGGGTGGTGAGGGATTGGACTGGAATTCCCAGAGAAGCTGTGGCTGCCCCATCCCTGGAAGTGTCCAAGGCCAGGTTGGACAGTGCTTGGAGCAATGTGGGCTAATGGAAGGTGTTCCTGCCTGTGGCAGGGGGTGGAAGGAGATGAGTTTTAAGGTCCCTTCCAACCCAAACCATTTTGGGATTCCATGATTCCATGAAGGATCACGAGCTGGAAATCTGGGAACTATCCCTGGGTGTAACTATGTTCAAACACAGGCTGGGTGACCTTTTTACTCTTGAGTGGGTTTGAATCCTCATGTTATAAACCACTCACTGATGTCCAGACTTGTTAAGCCAGACCAGACAATGAGTGATATTCCTACATCAAAATTTCCCTGCTTTCCTCCATCCCTGGTGAAACTCTGACCTGGATTCCTTTGAACATGTGAAGGTGCCAAGGATTTAGAACAACCAAAGCCTCAGGAAAGAAAGCTCTTTGGCAGTGCTGCAGCAGAGGGGCTCATCTGGTGTGTGACAGCTCAATGGAAGCCCTGTCACTCCCTGCTTGATCCAGGCTTGGCAAGGAAACAGGATTTTGGGAGCGGTTTAACTCCGTGCCAAGAGCAGTGCCAGGGCTGGGGAGGTGAGACAAGGGTGGAAGGGGGAGGAGGATCACTTCCAGATGGTTTAACTCAAGGGAAAAGAGGAATTGAGCAGAGGCTGCTCTTCACCTGGGTTTTATATGGATTTTCTGAGGGGATGCTTCCGTGTGGGACTCGGTTTGGACAAGTCTGCACAATTCCAGGACTGTGGGTCTGATATTCATGGAGGAGAAGAATGTGGGAATCCAGTTTAGAGGCACTTCCCTATGGGTGGAGAACATCCTAAACCTCTTCTGAGTCTGGAGAGAATCATGGAATGGGTTGGGTGGGAAGGAACATGAAGGATCATCTCATACCACCCTCTGCCACGGGCACACCTTCCACTATCTCACATTGCTCCAACCTGGCCTGGGACACTTCCAGGGATCCAGGGGCAGCCACAGCTTCTCTGCCCAACCTGGGACAGGGCCTCCCCACCCTCCCAGCCAGGAATTCCTTCCCAATATCCCATTCAGCCCTGTTTTCTTTCAATTTAAAACCAATTCCCCTTTTCCTGTCTCTACAGGAATCACTAAAGTTGGAAAACACCTCTGAGGTCACCCAGTTCAACCATCAACACCACCACGTTCAGCACTAACCCACGTCCCAAGTGCCACATCCACATGTTTTTTGAACACTTCCAGGGATGGGGACTCCACCACTGCCCTTGGCAGCCTTTTCCAATCCCTGGCCACCCTTTCCATGAAGGAATTTTTACGAATATCCGATCTGAACCTCCTCTGGTGCAGCTCGAGGCCGTTCCCTCTGTCCAAAGCCCACACGATGTGTCAGATCCACTGAGAGTCTGGGCAGGATCTGGGCTCCAGCTCCTGAAATTTATCCATGCTTACAGGATATAAGACTGTTTTCCAAGAAGCAGAGGTTACAGAGGACCTAAAAGCTGAACAGGGGGCTAAATAGGTTTATGGCATCCTTGGCCTTACAAATAAAGGATGATTTAGGGAAAAAAAGGAGGTTTTATCACCTCTGCTCCGGGCAAAAGCTGCAGGAAGACTCTGTCCAGACTGGGATCAACGTGGGACTGGGAAAGGTTCAGGGAAGAGCCAAGAAAATGCTGAAAAGATTGGAAACCTGCTCACTGTGAGAAGCTCCGGGATCCTGCTGTGTTCAGCTCAACAAAGAGAGGATTAAGGAGGGACTTTATGGAGAACAGAAATCGATGACAGAGGATTTCTGGTCCTGCAGACGAAAAGTGTAACAAGAGTGAGGGACTGGAAGCTCAAGGCAGACAAATCAGACCAGGAAAACGTGGGATTTTGTAAGCAAGGAGGGTAACTGGTGACAAAAGGAGGGGCTCTCGTTTGATCCCACTTATTGGATCCAAGGTGGGAATTAGTGCTCAGAGCTCAGGCCGAGGAAAATTATCACTATGGATTTTCATTTATTTTTTTTTTATACTTTCCTGAAAAATCTATGAAGTCCCAAATGCAGCTGATTTTTTGGGAGGGAGGTAACAGGGGTTTGAAAGGGATCTCAGATGTTACAGATGGAGCAGCAGAGCAGAATAAATCACCATAATCGAAGCAGAGCTGCCTGGTGACACCGGGAGCTGAGCAATGAGCCTGCACATAAATCCACTCCACTTATTAGACAGAAAAGCCCAGACAGTCAATATTCACATTAAACAGCCATCAAAAAATGTGCTCCACAGATTGCACTCCCATTTGGGAATGTCTCCACTTCATAGGCTATTGGAGCTGTTTAGCTGGTGGTTGCTGTTGGACAAAATCTCACTTTCCTGGGATGTCAAATCACCCTGGGAAGGGATATTTGGATAAATGGGGGCAGCTCTGCTGATACACAGCTGGGGGACTCATTCCAGAGGCAAAGGAACTTCTCTGGAGGATTCTCTTGTGGCTGGGGTTAGATGGGATATTGGGAAGAAATTCTTCTCTGTGAGGGTGGGGAGGGACTGGAATGGAATTCCCAGAGAAGCTGTGGCTGCCCCTGGATCCCTGGAAGTGTCCAAGGCCAGGTTGGACAGAGCTTGGAGCAACCTGAGCTAGTGGAAGGTGTCCCTGCCCATGGCAGGGGGTGGAATCAATGGGATTTACAGTGCCTTGCAATTCAAACCATTCCATGATTCTGGAGCCCCTCTGCTCTGGAGCCAGGCTGGGAGAGGTGGTGGGGTTCCCCTGGAGAAGAGAAGGCTCCAGGGAGAGCTGAGAGCCCCTTGCAGGGCCTGAAGGGGCTCCAGGAGAGCTGGAGAGGGACTGGGGACAAGGCATGGAGGGACAGGACACAGAGGGTAGGGAGAGATGGGATATTGGGAAGGAATTGCTGTCTGTGAGGGTGGTGAGGCCCTGTCCCAGGTTGGGCAGAGAAGCTGTGGCTGCCCCTGGATCTCTGGAAGTGTCCAAGGCCAGGTTGTATGGGGTTTGGAGCAACCTGGTTCCTTCCAACTCAAACCATCCTGTGATTCTGTGATTCCAAATAAAACTTTAACCCCACACTCCGAGTCCCACAGAGGGAGCAGCAGCTTTTGGCATAGATGGTGGGACACTGGAAGGTCACACAACAGGGAACAGTGATCCTCCCAGGCTGTCCTTGCCCTCTGAGAATAACAGACAGACAGACATGGAGAAGTTCAACAGTCAGACCAACAGACAGACCTGGAGAGGTTCAACAGACAGACAAAGAGATGAACCTTGGAGAGGTTCACTCTTGTACTCTTGGTATTTTTTTGGGAGATGGCATTGCCACCTCTCAGGCTGCTTTTCCTCAGGTAGTGACAACTCTCCATGAACTCTGCAAGGAGGAAAGTTCTGGTTTCCAGTATGAGGAGACACATCAGAGGCAGATGTAGAAAGATCTGGAGATGGCAGAGGTGGAGATGGATGGTCAAAGCCATCCCACCACTGGCTGCCCTGGGCTGCCCCTTCCAACAACTCTGCATGGAGGCTCCTCTTCCCTTCCCTCTGGAATGGTTTTAAATGCCAGTGATTTTAAATAACCAATAGAGGGGTCTGATCCAAAATTAAATAAAGTCAATATGAAGAGAGAGAAGCAGCTCAGCACGAAGGAGAGCTCAGCAGGTCACCCACAGGTCACAACCACAACCTGGATCAACCAGGACCTGCCACGTCCCCTGTTCTGACAAATCACAAATTCCAGAAGGATGTCAGGATGTTTTTCTGAGAGACTGAATGCAGGCAAAGAAGTGAATGGGGAAAAAAAAAAGGGTCAGGGAGAGAAATGGAAAAAGGGAGGAATGGGAAATGCAGTAATTGGTGCCACCACCTCCCACGTGCATCTCTCAGCACTCCGAGCACATGTAATAAAGAATTCCTGGAAACTTGGGGCTTTAATCTCTCTGAACCTTAAATCTCCATTTGTAAGTAGGGATAATGTACTCAAAGGACACCAAGATTAGTTCATTAATGGGTTGTGACATCCTCTGGTGCTGTGATAACGAGCACTGCTTGGAAATCTGTGATTAAGGCTCCGCTCCGGTGCTTTTGATTCCCACGGTGAACCCGGGGGACAGGATCAGCCTTGGAGCCAGCTGAGCTTTCCACCCCTTCCTGTCCCTCCCTGTCCAGGGATTCCAGTGCTGTGCTTTGGGAATGGGTTAGAGCCTCCCCCCAGTCTTCAACCTAAACTATTGGCATGGCTGTGGATGAGACAGATCCTTAATTTGCAGTGAGAATCCTGTAACTGCTGGCTGTGGGATTCTCAGTGGGTTGGGACAACACCCTCAGGCACGTGGTGGGGTTTTTGGGGTGTCAGGGCCAGGAGATGGGCTGGATGATCCTTGTGGATCCTTCCCAACTCAGGATATTCTATGATTTAAGTAGGGAAATCCTGGTATTACATCCCACACAAGGAGAGATGAAGCCATGAGGTTTTCTCAGGGATTACTGGGATTACTCCAAGTGCTGCACAGCTCCTGGGAAGGGGTGGGAATGTCACACCATGCCATCCCTGGAGCTGTTTGTATTGGGATATACATACTTAACACACACAGAGGCAAAAATCCAGCAGCAAAGAGGTGCTGAACCCCAGGAAACCAGGAAGCTGCAGGGCTGGGAATGTCAAGAATGGACCTCCAGGAATAGAGCAGGGAGTGATTTTGAGCAAGGATTGATCACATCCAGCACTTTGCTCTGGGCAGCTGTTGAGGGAAATGAGGTGACAGGCTGGTCCAGTGAAGGGGACAAAAACCAGCTCTCAGCAAAAGGAGGTTCAGTAACCTTGGGAAACAAGGCTGACAAACATCTCCTGATTCAAGAAATTTGGACCCTCGTCCTGAGACCTGTCAATGTGCAACCTTGAGATGTAAACCTGGCTCCAAGCAGAATTAAGAAAGGAGTTTTTGAGATGATTGTTAAAACCACGTCTAACCCCCTGTAATCCCTCTATCCCCTGTGTAATCCTACTTGAAGAAAAATTAACTATTTGGAAATTGCAGTAAAAACTTGTGTAACCCCCTAATTAACATAGGTTGTCCCCTTCATTAATATGCCCAGCCCTAAATGCTTTTAAAATTGTGTTCTTGTGTTCAATAAAGCATTCCAGTTTTCCCCCATGCTGGAATCATGTCTAGCTTTTATTTTTCAGACTGCCACTGTCCAGAGCAGCTGGCAGTCCTGATCCTGCTGGAAAGCACCAGCATGGTCCAGAGCAGCTGAGAGTTGGGATCCTACTGGAAAGGACCAGGATGGTCCAGAGCAGCTGGGAGCTCTGATCCTGCTGGAAAACACCAGGATGGTTCAGAGCAGCTGGGAGTCCTGATCCTGCTGGAAAACACCAGGATGGTTCAGAGCAGCTGGGAGTCCTGATCCTGCTGGAGAGGATCAGGATGATCCAGAGCAGCTGGGAGCCGGGATCCTGCTGGAAAGGCCCAGGATGATCCAGAGCAGCTGGGAGTCCTGATCCTGCTGGAAAGGACCAGGATGGTCCAGAGCAGCTGGGAGCCCTGGTCCTGCTTGAAAGGCCCAGGATGATCCAGAGCAGCTGGGAGTCCTGATCCTGCTGGAAAACACCAGGATGGTTCAGAGCAGCTGAGAGTCCTGAGCCTGCTGGAAAGGACCAGGATGGTCCAGAGCAGCTGGGAGCCCTGGTCCTACTGGAAAAGCCCAGGATGGTCCAGAGCAGCTGGGAGCTCTGATCCTGTTGGAAAGGCCCAGTATCTCCGTGCAGCGCTGTGAGAGGGATTCAGGCTGTGAGAGGGATTCAGGCTGGAGCAACATCCTTCCCTTGCCCTTCCCGAGGGGAAAAGCAGGGCCCAAAGGCTCCCATGAATCACCAGAGCCCTTGGAGAGCTCTCCCAGGGAAAATCCTCCCTGGAAGCCTCCTGTGAGTCAGGCCTTGCACCAACCCACGGCCGGGAGGCTCCGAAGCATCGGAGGGTGAAGGCAAAGGGAACAAACGTCCTTTCCTGTCCTCTCCTCTCTGCTGGAGGCCCCTTCCACAAGCTCCCTGCTTTGGGAATCGTTACAAACTCCTCTTTTTATGGGAAATGACCTAAAAATTTTTCAGTCTTTCATTTTACTCCCTCCACAAAGTGCTCACACACAGAGCTATTCCCACATTCCAGGGGATGCTCCAGCTGCTTCCCCACCTCTGTGCCTTTTCCATTGGCTTCCCCACCCATGTCCTGCCCAGTGGGAGCGAGCTCTGGTTCATTCCCTGTCCTTCCAGGGAGAAATCCAATTTATAGGGTGTTTAGGGGGTGTCTCACCCCACCAACATGACCCAGGGATGGAGGAATCTGGGACAGAGCCAAGTTTGAAACTCCTGCAGGTAAAACTCGTCCCCTCCCCTCTCTGCTCCCATTAACAGCTCTCCCTTGGATAATTCCTCCTTTGCACTGTGCTGGTGGATCTTCCCGTGGCTTTTCTTTCCCCTGACTCTTGTTTTCACTTTGCTGAGGCTTTTTCTTCCCTTGACTTCTTTTTGAGGCGAGTCACAGAGGCTCGAAAGGAGATGACTCACCCTCAGAAGTCCTGGCAGCTCTTATCTCCTCTTTGACACCAGCTGGGAGGCAGGAAAGAAGGGAAAGGAATCAAAAAAAATCAGAAATCAATACATCTTTTGTATGATTTTCCACAGCTCACCTGCTGCCTGTGCTCTCTCCGTGCTGGAGAAGAGAAAGGAGTTTATTTGGTGGTAAAACTCACACCCTTTGAGTTTATAAAACCCTCCATTCATTAGCAGAGGGACAAGGTGAGCAAAGCAGGGTGGGAGAAGCTATTTTGGGAGCATTTTAGGCTCTAAGGAAGGGATTTCCCCTCCATTTTATACGTAAATATACATAAAAACACACACTGAGAGTATTGAGCAATATCAGGGTGATTTACAGGATCAAAGTGGAGAAGATGGTTGAGATTGATCATCCAGAGTCTTTTCCAAGGGGAAAAATAAGATTTACAAGGTCATAGTGGAGAAGATGGCTAAGATTGACCATCCAGAGCTGGTCAATCCAATTTCCATGAGGAAAAACAGGATTCAGAGTCTTTTCCATGAGGAAAAATGAGATTTGCAAGGTCAGAGTGGAGAAGATGCTTAAGAATCACCATCCAGAGCCTTTTTTTTGAGGAAAAATAGGATTTACAAGATCATAGTAGAGAAGATGGTTAAGATTGACCATCCAGAGTCTTTTCCACAAGGAAAAATAGGATTTATAAGATCATGGTGGAGAAGACGGCTACGGTGGATCATCCAGAGTCTTTTCCATGAGGGAAAATTGGATTTACAAAATCATAGTTGAGAAGATGAAGATGGTTGAGATGGACCATCCAGAGCCTTTTCCGTGGGGAAAAATAGGATTTACAAGATCACAGTTGAGAAGATGGTTCAGATTGACCATCCAGGGTCTTTTCCAAGAGGAAAAATAGGATTCATAAGATCATGGTGGAGAAGATGATTAAGGTGGACCTTTCAGAATCTTTTCCAAGGGGAAAAATGGGATTACAAGATCAGAGTGGAGAAGATGGTTGAGATTTAACTCCAGAGTCTTTTCCATGAAGGAAAATTGGATTTACAAAATCATAGTTGAGAAGATGAAGATGGTTGAGATTGACCATCCAGAGTCTTTTCCACGAGGAAAAATAGGATTTATAAGATCATGGTGGAGAAGATGGTTGAGATTGACCATCCAGGGTCTTTTCCAAGAGGAAAAATAGGATTTATAAGATCATGGCGGAGAAGATGGTTGAGATGGACCATCCAGGGCCTTTTCCAAGGGGAAAAATAGGATTTACAAGATCATAGTAGAGAAGATGACCAGATTGACCACCTCGAGGCGGTCAATCCAATTTCCATGAGGAAAACCAGGATGGAACAGGCGCTGATTTCCAAAACGACAGAGCATGGAACAGGTAGTTGAGTGGATGACTCTTCCCTGTGGGATGTTGTGGGTGCCAGGGAGATGACATGGGAGCAGCTGGGAAAAAAGTCAGGGAAGAAAAGAGAGCAGATGTGGGAAATGGAAGGAAAGTAGCCCTTCTGTGGAAAATCTGAGCTGGGAGCAGGAGGAGAGAGCTGGAAACTCTCCTGGCTGGATTTTATGCTCTTCCTTCGGCAACTGCTTCCAGGGGGCTGGAATCATGTGTGCCATGACTCAGGAATTCAGCCTGGACACGCCTGAAATTCAGGATTATCCACGAACTGGCCCCTTTTACGGCTCAAATCCTTGTCAAGCTTTGATGAAAGGGCCAGAGATCTGCCACCAATTCCATTTTAAGCCCTAAAATCCAAAGCTGGGTGATGGCAGGAGGAGGATTGTCATTCCATTGGGATGTGGCAAGGGGGGAGGGACATGGAAATGGATTTTCAAGGCACCTCTCAGGGCTCTAATGCAAAAAATCCTTTACAGGGGATTGATAAAAGAACCAGAGATCTGCTGTTTCATTTTAGTTTGATTAAAGGATTGGAGATCTGTTATTCCATTTTAATTTGATAAAAGGAGCAGAGATCTGCTGTTCCATTTTAATTTGATCAAAGGAGCAGAGATCTGCTGTTCCATTTTAGTTTGATTAAGGGATTGGAGATCTGTTATTCCATTTTAATTTGATCAAAGGAGCAGAGATCTGCTGTTCCATTTTAATTTAATTCATTGGAAGCCCCACAAAACCACGAGGAGGATTTTCATCCCGTTGGGACGTGGGAAAAAGGGGAGGGATGTGGAGATGGATTTTCAAGGCCAAAAGGTTCCCATGAGAGGACAAAGAGCAGAGGATGAAGATGTGGCTCTTCTTCTGCCTCTCAAAACTTTGTCAGCCTGTGCCACCCCCAGACTAAAAGATTGGAGCAAGTAACAGTTCCATTTGGGAAGCGCTGGCACAGAAAGGGAGGAAAACTCAAGGTCTAATATAAATTTTAATGTGCAGCAAGGAAAAAATACATTAAATGCTTAATCAAGAGGTATCAGTTGCTCTTCTGCATCTCAAAACATGTCCACCAGTGCCACCACCAACCTAAAATACTGAGGAAGACCAACAATTCCATTTGGGAAGGCCTGGCACAGAAAGGGAGGGAATCTTTGGGTCCTATATAAGTTTTAATGTGCTGCAAGTAAAAAATACGTGAAATACTCAATGAAGAGGCATCAGTTGCTCTTTTGCATCTCAAAACATGTCAAACAGAGAGTGCCACCACCAACCTAAAATACTGGGGACGACCAACAATTCCATTTGGGAAGGGCTGGCACAGAAAGGGGGAAAATCTTTTGATCCAATATAGGTTTTAATGTGCAGCAAGTAAAAAATACATTAAATGCTTAATCAAGAGGTATCAGTTGCTCTTCTGCATCTCAAAACATGTCAACCTGTGCTACCACCACTTAAATATTAGGGCAAGCAACAATTCCATTTGGGAAGGCCTGGCACAGAAAGGGGTGAAATCTCTGGGTCTAATATAAATTTTAATGTGCTGCAAGTAAAAATTATGTTAAATGTTAGAGGCATCAGTTGCTCCTGTTTTGCAACCCATTCCTCTGAGGAAGAGGGTCACCATGACCAGGGCACAGCTCCCGACACTGAGCTGCTCTGGGAAGATTTTGGGAGCTGGTGAGGAGGGGAGGGAATCACGGACAGCCTGTTCTTCAGGGGTGGTGGTTTGGGATCCAGCGGGCACTGGATGTGATCCTGGTGAAAAAGGCACCATGGGTAAGGAATCTGTGGCTCTGAGGATGGAGGGAAGGCTGCCCTGAGACCACACACATATTAAAAAAGTGAAGTCCTGACTCACTTCAACTGGTTTTTTTTTTTCCACGTGGTTTGTGTGAGGCCGGGATTGGAGAGTGAAATGTCGTTTTGGAAAGCCACGGGGCAAAAAAATAAAAGAGAGAAACCAATAAAGGAGTGCTTATTATGTCCCCCACTGATCAGCTTTAACACCAAAAGGAGCAGAATTGGCCTTTTAAAGGTCAATCGAAGTGAAAATCTGTGCGGAAAATCTCTTAAACGCTCCAATCCCTCAATCCCTTCGCCTCGGGCTGGAGGCTTTGGGAGCTGATTTTCCTCCCTGCCTGTTGAGAGCTGCTCTGTGGGGGGCTGCACCCATCAAACAGAGCCCTTCACCATCAAACACAGCCCTTCACCATCAAACACAGCCCTTCACCCCTGGGGAGATCGTTCTCCACGAGCTCCAAGGCTCTTAAAGCTCTTAAACCCAATTCCAGCTCCACCAGACTCGCTTTTGCCGGGAGGCAGAAGGAGGAGATGGGAGGGAGGTGGTTTTCCAGAAGGATTTCCTCCTCAGGGCCCGTTCCAGCTGCCAAGTGAAGGAAGAAAAGGCTCCTTCCACCCTCTGAACCATCTCCAGCTGGACCTTCTCCGAGCCGGATGACTGTGGGAGGAACGTGTCTCTTGGCTGGCTGCGTCAGGTTGGACATCAGAAGGAATTTTTTCATGGAAAAGGGTGATCAGGCCTTGGAAGGGGCTGCCCAGGCAGGTTTGGAGTCCTCATCCCTGGAGGTGTCCAAGGGAGGCCTGGATGTGGCACTCAGTGCTCTGGGCTGGGGGACAAGGTGGGATCGGGCACAGGTTGGACTTGATCCTGGAGGTTTTTTCCAACCTTAATGATCCTGGGATACTGTAATTCTTAGTCCATGCAGTGGGTCCTATAGGATCGTCCAGCATCCCTAGAAGTTGGTCCTTCCTTCTGTAGGACTTGGAGTGGGGTTTGACAGTTTTATTTGGAATCATAGAAGAGTTTGGGTTGGAAGGGACCTTAAAGATCATCTCACTCCACCCCCTGCCATGGGCAGGGACACCTTCCACTAGCCCAGGGACACCTTCCACTAGCCCAGGTTGCTCCAATCTGGCCTTGGACGCTTCCAGGGATCCAGGGACAGCCACAGCTTCTCTGCTCAAACTGTGCCAGGCCCTCCCCACCCTCCCAGCCAGGAATTCCTTCCCAATATCCCACCCATATCTCCCCTTTTCCAATGTGAAGCCATTCCCCCTTGTCCTGTCCCTCCATCCCTTCTCCCAAGTCCCTCTCCAGCCTTATTTTAGGCCACCTTTAGATATTATTTACAGTAATAATGACAATACAACAATGGGGAAGTTGGAATTCTGTGAGTATATTGGAATGTGAGCTGCTTTCCACCCTCTCCTGCTGTTTTTATCCCATTTGGAACTGATGGGATGCACTGAAATGCCCCAGAACTCCTTTTGCACAAACCCCACAGCTCAGGCCCATCCCTGGGTTGTCCCACACACTGTTTGTTTATGGAAAATGGATTCCAAGACCTGTTGTGCTTCTGTTTTGCTGGAAAAAAGGGCCTCAGTCACCAGAAGCTGAATAACAGAAGAGCTCCACCCCTCTGGAGAGCCAGCTGGAAGAGGCCAGAATCCTGGGATGGGCTGGCAGAGCTACCTGGTGGGAAGCCAAACATTTTATCAGAGGGTGGGATGTGCCCCTGGGAATCTCCATCCCTCTGGTTTCTGGCTGGAGATGAATGTGGAGTGGCTGTGCAGATGTTTGCAGGGAAGTGTTTGCCCCATGGAGCTGGGAGGGATGTGCTGATCCTGATCCTAAAGGAAAAGGAGCTGATGCCTTCTTTCCTGGGGAAGGGACATGGTGATCCTGCAGGAGAAGGGGTTGGATGTGCCTTTCCTGGGAAGGGATGTGCTGATCCTGATCCTGCAGGAGAGGAAACTGGATTTGTCTTTCCTAGGGCTGGGATGTGCTGATCCTGATCCTGCAGGAGAAGGGGTGGTTGGGAACTTTTCTGGGTTTCCAGGGGAAGGGATGTGCTGATCCTGCAGGAGAAGGAGCTGAATGTGCCTTTCCTGGAGAAGGGATAAGCTGATCCTGAAGGAGTAGGAGCTGGATGTGCCTTTCCTGGGGCTGGGAGGGATATGCTGATCCTGAAAAAAGGATCCTTTCCCATGGAAGGGATGTGCTGATGCTGCTCCTGCAGGAAAAGGAGCTGGTGCCTTCTTTCCTGGGAAGGGATGTGCTGATCCTGATCCTGCAGGAGAAGGAGCTGGATGTGCCTTTCCTGGAGAAGGGATGTGCTGATCCTGATCCTGATCCTGCAGGAGAAGGGGCTGGATTTGTCTTTCCTGGGAAGGGATGTGCTGATCCTGATCCTGCAGGAAAAGTGGCTGGATGTGCCTTTCCAGAGGAAGGGATGTGCTGATCCTGCAGGAGAAGGGGCTGGATGTGCCTTTCCAGGGGAAGGGATGTGCTGATCCTGATCCTGCAGGAAAAGGACCTGGACAGGCCCTTCTCATGGAGAAGGGATACTGATCCTGCAGGAGAAGGGATGTGCTGGAGCCTTTCCTGTCTTTCCTGTCTCCTCCTCTCCTCCCGGATTTTAGGAGGACACTGCTTGCAGGCTGTTAGTTTTTGGAGTGGCAGGGACACTTCTGTCAGTGCAACCAGCAGTGCTGCCATTCCCAAGGGATCCTGGGGGGATCCAAAGTCACTGTGAGAGCTATTTCAGGCTCTTCCAGCTGAAGGAGAAATTCTGATTCCCTCCTGCCACTCCAAAAGTCAGAGTTTGTTGCCATCCAGGGGGGACAAAGGGACCTTTAGTGCTTTGAGGCCAAGCAGCTGCCAAAATATCCTTCTTGGAGAGCAGGTTGGGGCCTCCCTGATGTCCTTGAGGGTTTGGAAGGAGGCAGGAGGAGCTGCCAGATCGGATCAGATCCAGCCCCAGATCCCTTCTCCAGCACAGGGAAGAGAAAGTGGGAACAGCCTCCCAAAATCAGCCAAAGGTGCCTCCAGGCCAGAGCAGGAGGAAGATCAAACCAACCCAAGGGTTGCCCCATGAGCCACAGAGACACTCCAGCTCCTGGCTAGGAAAGGACCAGCAGGACTGTCAATCCTGGCAGCACCTTCACCTTCCCTGCAGGGGCAGAGATGTCTTTTTGTGTTTAATTCCTCTGGACAGGTTTCCTGCTGGCCCTTTCTGACCCCTGTCGTGGCACCCTCGATGTTCAGGAGCTTTTTGCAGCTCAGCAGGAGGATAAAAATCACCTCCTTTGGCTGGTTTTGTATCTCCCAAAATCCTCTGAGGATTTATGTTCTGGTGACTGGGAGATATTCCTTGTATTCCTTGGTCTGAGCAAACTTCTAATCCCAGAATCCTGGAATGCTTTGGGTTGGAAGGGACCTTAAAGAACATCCAGTTCCACCTTCCTGCCATGGGCAGGGACACCTTCCACTAGACCAGGCTTTTCCAAGCCCTGTCCAACTCTCACCTTTTCAGCTTCCTCAAAAGCAGAATCCCATCCATGAGGAGAGAACCCAAAAATCTCACACAAAAATGGCTTCAGGCCGAAACAAAGAGTCACTCATGTGCTCTGAGCCTGGTGACCAGAGCAGGTGAGCTCTGGAGATGTTGGCTTTGCCCAGGTAAAACCTGTCCAGTGGCCCAACAGGGACGTCCCTGCCTGCAGCACCCCTGGGACAGGCCACAGGTGACCTGTGCAGTGGAGTCCCCAGCTGGGAAGAGAAGGGAGGAAGAGGGTTGCAAAGCTCATGGAATATGGGATGAAGGTCCTCTAGCTCTGGATGTGGGCTCTCCACTCCTTTTCCAGGCCTTTGGCTCCACAAAACTTGTAGCCACCCCCAGACCCTCACTGGGCCCATCCTGGTTTTTCAGTGCCAGCTGCAAATTGGGGTCTGGGGAAAGAAGACACCTCCAGGACTGTCCCACGTCAGGCAGGGACAAGGTCACCCCTCCACCCTCTGTGTGACACTTGGGCTGAGCCCTCAGCTCTGGGAGCTCAGGATGCTTTGTTTCCAAGCACCCTGGGCATCCTTGAAGTCCTAAAATACTCCTCAAAGGGAGGATTTTGTGCCCACCAGGCTCCCCACTGGCACAGCTGCCTTTGATTCCCGTCACTCCCTGACCCACCTTGGGAAACTCTGGCCTCATTCCCTGTGTGACAATGAATTCCAGGGCTGTGACAGAGACTCCTGCTCAGAGGCTTTGAACTGACCTGGCCTGACATGAGCAGGTTGCTGAAAATCAGGGTAGGGAGTTGGAAGGGAGTTGGAAGGGTGAACCCTGCCAGTGTCACCCTGCAGCTTCTCTCTTCTCTTCTCTTCTCTTCTCTTCTCTTCTCTTCTCTTCTCTTCTCTTCTCTTCTCTTCTCTTCTCTTCTCTTCTCTTCTCTTCTCTTCTCTTCTCTTCTCTTCTCTTCTCTTCTCTTCTCTTCTCTTCTCTTCTCTTCTCTTCTCTTCTCTTCTCTTCTCTTCTCTTCTCTTCTCTTCTCTTCTCTTCTCCTCTCCTCTCCTCTCCCCTCCCCTCCCCTCCCCTCCCCTCCCCTCCCCTCCCCTCCCCTCCCCTCCCCCCCTTATATTTATTTATTTATTTATTATTATTTTTCATTTATTATATTTATTAATTTATTAATTTTTATGCACTCACAGGAGAGGTTGGCCTTTGGTTTGCTGACCTGGAGGGTCTTGAGCTACCAGAACATGGAGCTACTTCGTGGAAGGAAGACTGAGGCCTAAATGAGAGGATCTGGACCCCTGCAGAGGGTCCATTCCCTCCCAGATTTCCTCCAAATTCATCCTTGCTCTCCTCACCCACAGGTTTGTGCTTCCCCACTCCCCAGATATCCAGTTACAACCAAATTTTGAGACCCCAGGTCTGGCGAACATTTCCATCCCATGGGAGTGATGAAATTTGGGTTCCTCTTTCCCCAAAAAAACATTTGGACACAATCCTCCACAAAAATAGCCCCCAGAGCCTCTGTGAAAACCAACTCTGATTTCGCCAGTCAAAGCAAAAGCTGAGCTGAGGGTTTTAAGGGCAGGACTAAAGCTCAGGCTTTCCCAGAATCCTGTGAGGATCTGGACCCTTCAGAGGGTTCATTCCTTCCCAGATTTGCTCCAAATACATCCTAGATCTCCCCAACCCAGACATCCAGTTACAACCAAATTTTGGGACCTCAGGTCTGATGAACATTTCCAGCCTTTGGGAAATGATGAAATTTGGGTTCCTCCTTCCCAAAAAAACCATTGGACACGATCCTCCACAAAAATAGTCCCAAGAGCCTCTGTGAAAACAAACCCTGATTTCACCAGTCAAAGCAAAGCTCAGCTGGGGGTCTTGGGTGGGTTTTAAGGGCAGGATTAAAGCTCAGGCTTTCCCAAATCCTGTGATTTATCTCCACTTCATGGGTGGAGGTCCAAAGGAGAGGATCTGGACCCTGCAGAGGGTCCACTCCCTACAAAGTTTACTCCAAATACATCCTCGCTCTCCCCACCCACAGGTTTGTGCTTCCCCACTCCCCAGATATCCAGTTCCAACCAAATTTTGAGACCCCAGATCTGGTGAACATTTCCATCCCACGGGAATGATAAAAAGTGGGTTCCTCCTTCCCAAAAAACCACTTGGACACAATCCTTGACAAAAACAATCAAACCCTGATTTCACCAGTCAAAGCAAAGCTGAGCTGAGGGTCTTGGGTGGGTTTTACAGGCAGGACTAAAGCTCAGGCTTTCCCAGAATCCTGTGAGGATCTGGACCCTTCAGAGGGTTCACTCCCTCCCAAGTTTGCTCCAAATACATCCTAGATCTCCCCACCCCAGACATCCAGTTACAACCAAATTTTGGGACCTCAGATCTGGTGAACATTTCCAGCCTTTGGGGAATGATGAAATTTGGGTTCCTCCTTCCCAAAAAAACCATTGGACATGATCCTCCACAAAAATAGTCCCAAGAGCCTCTGTGAAAACAAACCCTGATTTCACCAGACAGCTGCACTCACAAAAAAAAAGAAACAGCAAAATTTATGATGCTGGAGGAAAAAAAACAACAACAAAACAACCAACATTTTGAAGGATTCCCTGGCACACCCCCCCCCCCCCGGATTTAAAACAACCTCCAGATGAGATTTCCAACCTTTTGGGTTTTTTTTTCCTCCCTCCCTTCCTCTTAATAAAACTCAGCCAATTTACAAAATATTATTTAGGCGGATAAAAAGTGCTGGCTCAGGCACAGCTTTTCAGCCCCAGCATTCCCAGCTCCTTGTCGCTTCGGTTTGCTCCAGCTGCCACGGGGACAAACGAGCTGACAGCTTCAGAATTAGCAGCTCTGCCACCTTCTCTTCGCTGCAAGCACTGAAAGCTTTTTTTTTTTTTTTTTTGAGAGAAACATAAAAAAAAAAGGTGATTTTTTTTTACGTAGTTCGCGTTTCAAAATTAAAAGACTGCCTCGAAAACAGGGGAGTTCACCAGTGGGGTTTAAGAGCAGGGTGGATACACCCTCAGCAATTAAGAAACTGTTGAGATTTTTAACTTTTATTGCCTTAATTCCCAGAGGATTTTCCCCCAAACTCTCAGGGGGAGCAGCTGTAACATTTAGGAGCCATTAAGTTTAGCTTAGCTCGGAGAAAACCAGCCCAGGAGGGAGAAAGGAGTTGTTTTCAGCAGCTCAGCACTTGGCATCACAACTTCTCAGCTTGGAAAGAGTCTGGAGCTCCAGCCCAGCCCTGGCAGCGTCGGAAAAAGGGCAGAAAGAGGGAAAAATTCATCACAGCTTGGCTGTTGTAGTGGTTTGAGACCCCCAAAAATCCAATTTCCAAGTCCAAGCCCCCCTCCCACAATTTACCACAGTGTGAGAGGGGTTTTCCAGACACAACACAAGACTCAATATTGGGAAAGGGAATTATATTACAATTATTGCACAAATAAATATTATAATACATTATATACATAATCCTAACTATCTCTCCTATGATAAAGCAGTATTTACATTGGACCAAATCTCTTTTCCCTCCAATAAAACTCCAGGAGGGAAGAAGAAAAGATCCTTTCCACATTTAGGGCAGCAGCCTCTCCTCCTCAGCTGTTTTCACACAAAGTCATTCTGAAGGCTGGATTAAGGGCCTAGGTGAGGTTTTAGGAGGAGGATCACCCTGAACCTGTGGGGGACCCCCGAGGGTCTGTGTTCCCTTCCTGGGGGTCTGTGTCCCTATCCCAGGGGTCTGTGTCCCTGTCCCAGGGTCTGTGTCTCCTTGCCAAGGTCTCTGTCACTATCCCAGGGGTCTGTGTCCCTTTCCCAGGGATTTGTGTCCCTGTCCCAGGGGTCTGTGTCCCCTTCCTGGGGGTCTCTGTCCCTGTCCCAGGCATGTGTGTCCCCTTCCCTGGGTCTGTGTCCCCTTCCCAGGGTTTATAACCCTTTTCCCAAGGGTCTGTGTCCCCATCCCAGGGGTCTGTGTCACTGTCCCAGGGGTCTGTGTCCCCTTCCCTGGGTGTCTGTGTCCCCTTCCCTGGGTGTCTGTGCCCTTCCCAGGGTCTGTGTCCCCTTCTTGGGGGTCTCTGTCCCCGTCCCAGGCATGTGTGTCCCCTTCCCTGGGTCTATGTCCCCTTCCTGGGGTTTATAACCCTTTTCCCAAGGGTCTGTGCCCCCATCCCAGGGGTCTGTGTCCCCTTCCCTGGGTGTCTCTGCCCTTCCCAGGGTCTGTGTCCCCTTCCTGAGGTCTATATCCCTTTCCCAGAGATCTGTGTCCCCAGTTTTTCTGATATCCAAAATTTGGAATCCAACAGCCCGGGACAAGGATGGAATCAGTCAGTTTATTTGCACTCCCTCCTTGGTTTCCTGCAGGCTGAGGTGGGCCCTGGTTGGAACATCCCTGGCGTTTCTCCAAGGGGTTTTGCACTTTTTGTATGGGACAAAGTGCTCCAAACAGAGAGAGGGAGATGCTCCAAGTGTCACACTGGGCTTTAGTCAAAACCCTGAGCTTTTCCTCAGCTTCAACACATCCCAGGGAGTCACTCTGGGAAGAGACAGAAGGGAAATCCAACAGCAGCAAACTGGGAACAGGCGGGAATGTCGTGATCCAGCTGCTGGGCTGAACATGGAGATGTGGCTGCAAAATCAAACAAAGCCTGGCCTGGCAGAAGGTCCTGACTGTCCTGGCAGGGTGTCCTGAATATTCCTGTGCACTGAGTTCATGGGATGTGAGCAGTGTCATTTTTCCCCTGATGACCCAGGAATTCTCAGTCTTCTAGCCAAGGCACAGCATTACCTGCTCATCTTGTTTATTATGGGTTTTTTTCCCCTCATGAGTTGTTCTCATTCCATCCAGGAATTCTCCAAACAAACTGAACCACCAAGAGCTCTGGAAAGCAAATGAACTGTGCAGGGGAGGATAAAAAGGGCCTGACTGAGTGAAGATGTTTTATTTAATAACAGACAACATTGACTCTCTGAGAGCCACGTGTGTGTTTGAGGGAGGAGGGTCAATGTTATATAAAGGGCAGAGAAAATGTTTCCAGCTTGATATTCAAGACCCAGACCAGCAGAGATCCTGAATTTAGTTCAGCTGGAAGAGCCTGGGCTGTGTTATGGAGAGAAATGGGATTTGTTCATCAAACTTTGCTGCTTTCCATGATCTTCTGGTTGGTTGGTTCTGGGGTTCAAAAATATTTGCAACTGGTTTGGTTCCATTGCTCTGATGGGAAAACGGGGGGGAAATGGGAGAAGTCTGGTGGCACTTGGGCTGTATTCCGTGTCTGGGTGTGCCAGAGGTTTTTCCTGACTGCACCCCCCAAATTAGAGCACCCAACCACTCCCCCCTTGTCTGCTGTGCCATGGCTTTTGTTTCGCTCCTAAAATTTGCTCCAAAATTTGCTCCTAAATTTGCTTTTTGCTCCTAAAATTATCCCTTTGATTCCAGTTCCGTGCTGCCAAAGCAAATATTTTGTGGGTAGCAGATTTTTTTTTGGCAATGACGGATTCCCAGGGAGTCATCAAACTGATTTATTGAAGAGAAAGGGGTGCTGCCAGGCCATCCCATGAGAATTCCTGCTGCAGTCAGTCACATCCCACTTCGTGTCCATGTTATCCCAGGGATGCCACATCCGGAGAGCTGCACTGGGAGGTGCAGAATTCCCCCCAAGTGATATAACAGGGATATAACCATGGATTGCAGCAGGGATATAACCATGGATTGCACAAATCCAGCACTTTCTGCCTTAAAATCACTCCAAATTCCGGGCTGTTGCCTCCGGTGGGTCCCAGGCTGTGGGATCTGCATCTGCTCCGTTCCTCAGCTTGCAGGAAGAAATGGATTCTTTGCCTGTGTTTGTTTTGTTGTGTTTATCCCAGATACTTAAGGATGCTGGGAATGCTTCCCTGCTTTCTGGCCCAACCAGGGAGAGGAAGAGCTGGACAGTCTCTCCTGATGTGGGAGCTGGTGGGTTCTGGCCCAGGAGGGGAGGGAAAGCTCAGCAAAGCTCCAGTTCCTGTATCCCAGTGTTCCAAGGCTGGTCAGAGGCTGGATCAGGAATCAGGGAATGTGGGCTCAGGTGCCCTGGGTGGGAAGGGCAGAAGTACAGCACAACCCTGGGAGCTCTGGGTTTGTCTGCCCAGGGCGGTGCAGGACGGAGAAGATACGGATGCCACAGCTTTCCACATCTGGGAATTTCCTTATATCCATTGGAACAGCTCAGCCCACCCTTCCTTTTCCACATCTCACGAGGGGAAAAAAAACATAATAAACAAGATGAGCAGGTGATGCTGTGCCTTGGCTGGAAGACTGAGAATTCCTGTATCATCCCAAGGCAGACAACCAGCCCTGAGCACTGTCAGCCCGATATCCAAAAGGTGGCAACAAAGTCAATGGAGCATGAAAGCCTCTGGATATGTCACTGGTGAATTGAACCCTTCTGAGAGCCTGTGCTCTCCAGCAGAAAAGCTGGAAAAAATGCCCCTTCCATGGCAGTGTTCCCTCAGGAGCACAGGGAACAGCTCTGGAGTTCCTAAAAGCAGAACCGTTTGGAACCGACAGGAAGGTGCTGCCTGGAGAAACTTTGATCCTCATAATTGTGGAATCACGGAATCACTGAGGTTGGAAAAGCCTTCTAGGGTCAGCTCCAACCATTCCCCAGAACTGCCAAGGCCACCACTGACCCGTGTCACCAAGTGCCACATCCACAGGGATTTTAAATCCCTCCAGGGGTGGGAATTCCACCCCTGCCCTGGGCAGCTGTGTCAGGGCTGGACAACCCTTTCCATGGAGAAATTTTCCCTAATATTCAGTCTCAACCTCAGGGGCATTGAAACTCTGGGGATTATCTGGGCAATGGCTGTCCTGTAGACAAAGGAATCCCAGAATTCCTGCATGGTTGGATTGGAAAGGACCTTAAAGATCATCTTGTTTCAGCCACCCCCTGCCATGGGCAGGGACACCTTACATTAACCCAGGTTTCTCCAAGACTCATCCAACCTGGCCTTGGACACTTCCAGGGATCCAGGGACAGCCACAGCTTCTCTGGAAAACCTGTGTCAGGGCCTCCCCACCCTCCCAGCCAGGAATTCCTTCCCAATATCCCATCTAACCCTGCCCTCTGGCAGTTTGAAGCCATTCCCCCTTGTCCTGTCCTTCCATCCCTTGTCAATACTCTCTCTCCATCTTTCCTGTAGCCCCTTCAGGCACTGGAAGGTCACAATCAGGTCACCCCAAAGCCTTCTCTTCTCCAGGCTGAACAATCCCTGGAAATGTTCACCAGACCTGGGGTCCCAAAATTTGGTTGGAACTGGATATCTGGGGAGTGGGGAAGCACAAACCTGTGGGTGGGGAGAGCGAGGATGTATTTGGAGCAAACTTGGGAGGGAATAGAGCCTCCAAACGGTCCAGATCCTCTCCTTTGGACCTCCACCCATGAAGTGGAGATAAATCACAGGATTCTGGGAAAGCCTGAGCTTTAATCCTGCCTGTAAAACCCACCCAGCAGCCTTTCCTCCCAGCAGAGCTGCTCCATCCCTCGGATCCTCTCGGAGCCTCCTCTGGTTTCTCCCCCAGGTGGATGTCGAGCTCTGCTCCCCACCCACCTCCTGCAGCCTCACCAGCCCTTCCTGGAGATCAAGACCATGTGAAGGTGATGACCTCAGATGGACAATTCCCCACCTGGCTGATGTTCCTGACCAGGTTTGTCTTCTCCACCACCAACCCAAGGAGCTCCGTGTCGGGGCTGGGATGATGGGCAGTGCCATCTCATGCCAGGGGGAGAACTCTTCCCCCCAGGAAGGCTTTTATCCCTGTGGGACAGGCTGGCAGGTTGGATTATGAACTGATTAGAGCTCCCTGGGAATCAGCACACCAACATATCCCTGTTTGATTCCCTAAATCCCTGATAAATTACCTCCCTCACCCTCCCTCCCTTCTCCAAAGGCAGCTGTCCAAGCAAACCACATCCCTTCCCATTTATCACCATCCAAGGGGAAAGCAAGGAGGGGGGAAAAACCCGACCCTCCGTGCTGAGAGGGGGCATTAAAACGTTTCCAAGCCTCTTGAAGTTCATTTGCACAGCTGGAGCCGGCCCGGGGCTCTCCGGAGATCCGGAGACGGGAATGAGCTGAGGGAAGGGACAGGGGACAGCCCTTCCCTGCTCCCTGTTTTCTGAGGGTGTCAGAGCAGCATCTCCACGGGATAAATGTGGCCCTGCATGTTCTGCTCCCTGCTCCAGGCAGGGGGATCAATAATCCCAAGGGATAATCCGTGCTGGACCCGGGCAGCTGCTGGAAGCGGAAAGCCAAGAGCATCCCGTGCTCCGGGGGTTGTGCTTCCTTCTGGGAGGGGGAAGGTTTGGGAAGGGAAGGTTTGGGAAGGGAAGGTTTGGGAAGGGAAGGTGAAGTTTGGGAAGGGAAGTTTTGGGAAGGGAAGTTTTGGGAAGGGAAGGTGAAGTTTGGGAAAGTGGGAAGGTTTGGGAAGGTTTGGGAAGGGAAGGTTTGGGAAGGTTTGGGAAGGGAAGGTTTGGGAAGGTTTGGGAAGGTTTGGGAAGGGAAGGTTTGGGAAGGTTTGGGAAGGTTTGGGAAGGGAAGGTTTGGGAAGGTTTGGGAAGGTTTGGGAAGGGAAGGTTTGAGAAGGGAAGGGAAGGTTTGGGAAGGTTTGGGAAGGGAAGGTTTGGGAAGGTTTGGGAAGGGAAGGTTTGAGAAGGGAAGGTTTGAGAAGGGAAGGTTTGAGAAGGGAAGGGAAGGTTTGGGAAGGTTTGGGAAGGGAAGGTTTGGGAAGGTTTGGGAAGGTTTGGGAAGGTTTGGGAAGGTTTGGGAAGGTTTGGGAAGGTTTGGGAAGGGAAGGTTTGGGAAGGTTTGGGAAGGTTTGGGAAGGTTTGGGAAGGTTTGGGAAGGGAAGGGAAGGTTTGGAAAGGGAAGGGAAGGTTTGGGAAGGGAAGGTTTGGGAAGGTTTGGGAAGGTTTGGGAAGGGAAGGGAAGGGAAGGTTTGGGAAGGGTTGGGAAGGGAAGGGAAGGTTTGGGAAGGGAAGGTTTGGGAAGGGAAGGTTTGGGAAGGGAAGGGAAGGGAAGGGAAGGGAGGGAAGGGAAGGGAAGGGAAGGGAAGGGAAGGGAAGGGAAGGGAAGGGAAGGGAAGGGAAGGTTTGGGAAGGGAAGGGAAGGGAAGGGAAGGTTTGGGAAGGTTTGGGAAGGGAAGGGAAGGGAAGGTTTGGGAAGGTTTGGGAAGGTTTGGGCAGGTTTGGGAAGGGAAGGTTTGGGAAGGGAAGGTTTGGGAAGGTTTGGGAAGGTTTGGGAAGGGAAGGGAAGGGAAGGGAAGGGAAGGGAAGGGAAGGGAAGGGAAGGGAAGGGAAGGGAAGGGAAGGGAAGGGAAGGGAAGGGAAGGGAAGGGAAGGGAAGGGAAGGGAAGGGAAGGGAAGGGAAGGGAAGGGAAGGGAAGGGAAGGGAAGGGAAGGGAAGGGAAGGGAAGGGAAGGGAAGGGAAGGTTTGGGAAGGGAAGGTTTGGGAAGGGAAGGTTTGGGAAGGGAAGGGAAGGGAAGGGAAGGGAAGGGAAGGGAAGGGAAGGGAAGGGAAGGGAAGGGAAGGGAAGGGAAGGGAAGGGAAGGGAAGGGAAGGGAAGGGAAGGGAAGGGAAGGGAAGGGAAGGGAAGGGAAGGGAAGGGAAGTTCCTCTGTCCCCAAAGAACAGCAGAGATCCCAAGGCAATTCCAGCCCTTCCAGCAGGTTGGGATTGGGGATGGGTAGGTTTACCCTGGAATTGGGATGGAATTGGAAGGCACCAGTCCCATCAGGTCTCCAGGGACTTGGTGCCACCACCCCAAGCTCCAGTTCTCCAGGTGAGCCCTTTGCTCTCTGCACCAGATTCCCTGCAGGAAAAAGGCACAAATCCATCTGCCCTTTCCTTGGATCAGCAGCAGGATGTGCAGGGAATAAAAACCCCTGGGGAAACCCTGAGGACAGGCCCACCTGCCACCCCCTTGATCAGCAGGAAGGAGAACAGAGGGAGGATGGAGGGGAAGCCCGTGGAGGGAATAAAATCAAAATTCAGGCCAGCCCTGCCTTTTAATTTGCTGATTTCAGGGCCGTTCATAAATTTACATATTTAATTAAATGCCACGGGCTCCCTGTTCCTTATTCCACTTCACAAGGCTGGAGTTCTCTTTCCTTGTGTGCAAGGCCAGATAAGGCTCCCCTGACATTCAGGGAAGCAGCAGGAGCACATTCCAGGGTTTTTAATGCCCTGTGGTTTTCCTCTCTCTCCACCCCTGCTTCTTTTTCTGAGCAAGCTTGGAAATAAAGAAGAGGGAAGTTTCCTTGGGATTGTCTCCCTTCTCTCTGCCAAAGGGGCCTTGGAGGGCTTGGATAAGGAAAGGAGGAAGAAAAGGAGGAATGAGGAGGCTGAGAGCACTACAAGGAAGGAAAAGGGGAGATAAAGCAGATAAATGAAGGAAAAGGGGAGATAAAAAAATGAAGGAAAAGGGGAGATCAAACAAGTAAATGAAAAGGGGAGATAAAACAAATAAATAAAGGAAAAAGGGAGATCAAACAAACAAATGAAGGAAAAGGGGAAATCAAACAAATAAATAAAACAAAAGGGGAAATAAAACAAATAAATAAAGGAAAAAGGGAGATCAAGCAAATAAATAAAGCCAAAGGGAGGTCCAAAGGGCAAGTGAAAGGTGTCCTCCCAGGCTGCTTTTAAAGCTCAGTTTTCTGCTTGAACCTCCCTCCTGGCAAAGAAGATCCCAGGAGGAAAATCCCTTCTTCCCAAAGATCAATGATCCCACTTTAAAGGATAATCAGCTGGTGAGATCCGTGTGTGGGGCTGCAGGGTGGAAATGGGATGGGAGGGGCTCCTTCCACCTGCAGCTCCCAGAGTTTCCCATCAGGGAATTTGGGGCTCCATCCCAGAGGAATGGGATTTGCTGCACTGAAGGGTTTTGGGAAGGGGAGGAAAGGGAAAGGGGAATGGGAAAGGAAAAGGGAAAGGAAGGGAAGGGAAAAGGGAAGGGAAGGTTTGGGAAAGGAAGAGGTTTGAGAAGGGAAGGGAAGGTTTGGGAAGGGAAAGGGAGGGGAGGGAAGGTTTGGGAAGGGAAGGGAAGTTTTGGGAAGGAAGGGAAGGGACAATTTGGGAAGGTTTGGGAAGGGAAAGGGAAGGTTTGGGAAGGGAAGGGAAGGTTAGGGAAAGGAAGGTTAGGGAAGGGAAGGTTTGGGAAGGGAAGGGAAGTTTTGGAAAGGTTTGAGAAGGTTTGAGAAGGGAAGGTTTGGGAAGGGAAGGTTTGGGAGGGGAAGGTTTGGGAGGGGAAGGTTGTGAGGGGAAGGTTTGGGAAGGGAAGGTTTGGGAAGGGAAGGTTTGGGAAGGGAAGGTTTGGGAAGGTTTGAGAAGGTTTGGGAAAGGAAGGGAAAGTTTGGGAAGGGGTTTTCAGTCACAAGGCACCTACACTGATCCCCTCATGTCACTACCTGACCACTTGAGGACTGAGCAGAAGTTCAATCCTGTTGTTAAGGGCATTATCCAAACCTGCCAGGTTTGGGATATCACCCACCTCTCTCCTGCTCCAGTGTTGGACCAAGGACAGTGCCCAGACCAACCTCCTCTGTTGTCCTTCCAGGGACACCAACTCCTGCCTCAAGGAACCAAGTTTAAGAAAAAAAAAAATCCACCCCAAAATACCGAAAAAGAAAAAATCAATGATATTCCCAGAAAAAGGCATGGGAAGGTTCTCTCCAGGTGATCATTCCCTTGGAGGAGCAATTGGCTCTCTCTGTAAGCCAGAGACTCTTCACTTCTGCTGGTAGAAGTCCCTTGAGGAAAGCCAGGTAGGAGCCTCGTGGAATCCCTGCTCAAAATTCCCAGAAATTCAGTGCCCTTTTCCATCAGAAAAGGCCTTTATTCCCAGGAGAACTCCACAAAACCCCACTCACCTCCTCAGCAAGGCTTTGTCCCCTCTGCCAGGACCAGGTCCCTGAATTCCACTGGCAAAGCTCCACCCAAAAACCAACGGATTCCGGCCGGGAAAAGCTGTTCAGGAGTTGGTTTGCTCCTGGTGTTGGTGGAGAGAGCGAATTCCATGAATTCCAGGGTAAATCGGGTCTTGGGATACAAAGGACACCACCGGGAGCTGGGAGTAATGAGGCTGTGTGATCATAAAACCTCCCATTTCATCCTCAGAAAGGAGTGTCACCCTCTCTGGAATTTGTCCCCGGGGGATCACAGATGGGTTTTGGAATTATTTTTTAATAAATTGGTCCTTCTGCTGCAGCCAGAGCCAGGGGAAGCTCCCAGAAGCTGCTCCCAGTGCAAGGGGACAGAAAATCCCGCTTTTCCTCACTTTTCCCCTCATCCCAACGGGTGTTATTTCCCTGCCAGGATGGTGAGAACAGAGCTAAAGGGTTTTCCAAGGTGCTACAGCATCTTCCAGAGGGCAGAAATGAGAGGAAAAGGGGAATTGTGGCATCTGGTTCCCAGTTTCTGGTTCCCTCCCTGTCAGGGGGGCAGTGGAGGGTCTGAGGGGACTGGGGAGGGACTGGGGAGGGACTGGTGGGAATTGGGGTGATTGGGGGAACTGGAGGGACTGAAGGGACTTGGGGAATTGGGATGGGCTGGGCAGGAATTGGAGGGATTGAGGGGGGACTGGGAGAACTGGGAGAGTGGGGGGGACAGGGGGACAGGGGACTCAGGGGACTGGGAGGACCTGGGGAGGCTGGAAGGACTGGGGGGATTGGGATGGACTGGGAGAACCGGGAGGACTGGGGGAACTGGAAAGACTGGGAGAACTGGAAGGACTGGGGGAAGTGGGAGGATTGGAGAGGACTGGGAGAGCTGGGAGGCCTGGGGGAAGTGGGAGGACTGGGTGGGTTGTAAGGACTGAAGTGAACTGGGAAGACTGGGAGCTACTGGAGGACTGGTGTAACTGGAAGGACTGGAGAGGACTGGGGAGACTGGGAAGACTGGGGGGAACTGAGAGACTGGGCTTGACTGGGAGGACTGGGGGAACAGGGAGGACTGGGGGAAGTGGGAGGAATTGGAGAGGACTAGGGGAGACTGGGAGGACGGGGAGAACTGGGTGGGCTGGAAGGACTGAAGTGAACTGGGAAGACTGGAAGCTACTGGAGGACTGGGGGACTGGGAAGACTGGGGGGAACTGAGAGACTGGGCTTGACTGGGAGGACTGGGGGAATGGGAGGAACTGGGAGGACTGCAAGAACTGGGAGGCCTGGGTGAAGTGGGAGGACTGGGGGGGACTGGAAAGATTGGAGAGGACTGGTGGGACTGGAAGGACAGAGTACTGAGAGGACTGGAGGGAACTGAGGGGACTGGGAGCTACTGGGAGGACTGGGGGGGGACTGGAAGGACTGCAGGGGACTGGGGGAAGTGGGAGGACTGTGGGAACTGGAAGGACTGGGGGAAGTGGGAGGATTGGAGAGGACTGGGGGAACTGAGAGGACTGGGGGGGACTGGAAGGACTGGGGGGGGGGCTGGAAGGACTGGGAGGGACTGGGGGAAGTGGGAGGACTGGGATAATTGGGCGGGCTGGAAGGACTGAGGTGAACTGGGAAGACTGGGAGCTACTGGAGGATTCAGGGAACTTGAAGGATTGGAGAGGTCTGGGGGGACTGGGCGCAGCTGGGAGGATTAGGGGGAACTTGGAGGACTAGAGGAAACTGGGAGGACTGGGGGGGACTAGAAGAACTGGGGGGGACAGGGGGAAGTGGGAGGACTGTGGGAACTGGAAGGACTGGAGGGCACAGGAAAGACTGGGGAACTGGGAGGACTGGAGGGAACTGGGAGGACGGGGGCTGACTGGGAGGACTGTGGGAACTGGAAGAACTAGGGGGAGCTTGGAGGACTGGAAGAAACTGGGAGGACTGGGGGTGGAACTGGGGTTGACTGGGAGGACTGGGGCAACTGGGATGTCAGGCAGGAAGAGTCAGGCTGGACAATCCCAATGGATTCTATTTTCCTGCCCTGGTACCTTCTCAGCTGCAGCCCCTCCACCCCTGGTGGGGATTGGGGCAGTGCTGGATCTCAGGTCCTGCCTCCGGGGTCACAACTTATTCAAATCCAAGGCTTTGTCCAGGATGGTTGGGAATGTTAAGGATCTGCTCTCCAAACCCCAGGAACCAGAGGGAAGTGTGTCTGCAGACCTCATTGCAGGGCTCTGTTTGGTTCTGCTCCAGGTTTGCATCCAGGGGTCTTAGGAATTACCTCATGGGAAAAACTTTATTTTGTCTTGGGGGATTTATAAGGGGGATTGGATATACATATGAAAAAGGGGGAACACCATGGGTTTTATGCAGAGGGCTGATGAGATTAGGATGTGGATTCTCTGGCGCGGGGGTAGGACGTGATAAATTCATGTAAGGAGTCTCTTCCATTCTGCTGGAGAAGGCAGGAAGAATCCACAGAGATGAGGTCAGTGAAAAGGGTTTTTCCCCCAGCTTTCGTAGTTCATGGCTTTTTGCAGAGACTGCTCAGTTCCCTCTCTGCAGATATTATATTTTTGAATCCTATGAGGAAGAGAAATTGGAGTATCTCTTCAACAGCAGTGGGGTTGACCAGGAGAAGAGGCACCAGTTCTGGCTGCTGGGAGTGGTATTGCAGCTGGTGACCTGTTACAGAGCAACAGCAGGGGCTGTCAGGCTGTGGGTCAGAGAATCCCAGGATCACTGAGGTCGGAAAAGAGCTCTGAGATCATCCAGTCCCCCCTGTGCCCGATCCCACCTTGTCCCCCAGCCCAGAGCACTCAGTGCCACGTCCTGTCATTCTATGGACACCTCCAGGGATGGGGACTCCAAACCTCCCTGGGCAGCCCCTGCCAAGGCCTGACAACCCTTTCCAGGCAGAAATTCCTCCTCATGTCCAACCTGAGCCTCCCCTGGCACAACTGGAGGCTGTTCCCTCTCCTCCTGTCCCTTGTTCCCTGGGAGCAGAACTCGACCCTCCCCCAGCTCCCCCCTCCTGTCAGGGAGTTGCAGAGCCAGAAGGTCCCCCCTGAGCCTCCTTTTCTCCAGGCTGAGCCCCCCCAGCTCCCTCAGCTGCTCCTGCTGCTCCAGCCCCTTCCCCAGCTCCATTCCCTTCCCTGCACACGTTCCAGCCCCTCTTTGCAGACTCCAGACAACGGAGATACTCAGAGCTCACCTAATTTTCCATGGTTGCTCCATCTCCCCTTTCTCTCCCGCAGCATTCCCGGTCTCTCCAAAGGCAGGGGAGAGCAGATGAGTGATTTCACTCCCCTGGAATTGCGTCGGTGCCATCTGCCGTGGCATATGCTGCTCCCACCACACACCGCCTGCTTTGATGAGCACACAAAATTGGATCCGCGGGAAGACGAGCCCCATCAAGGAGACACCACCAGGATCTCTTGGATCCCGCCGAGTTGGGAACGCTCCTGGCTCCGGGATGCCAGAAAAAAAAGCCTCTTTTTGGGAGGCTAAACCTCAGATAAGTCAAAGGAAGGGGGTATTTAGGAGAGCGGGCATATCACACACGTGAGGTGTTAGAGAGACGTTGTGGAGTTTAAGCCCGGCTTTGTTAATGAGGGTAATTAGAGCCGAGCTCTCAGCAAAGGGAACACAATCCTGTTGTGTACACAAGCGGAGAAGAGTAAATACCCATTACTTTACCCGTTTAATCTTCCCGGAGGGATGAGGGGAATCAAAGGCTCCTGCCTGTTGACAAACGAGCTCCTCGAGTGCTTTGGGCTCGGGGTGGGAGGCTCGAGGCACGAGCTGCTCGTTCCTCCTCCAAGGAAAGTCCTTCCACAGCGCTCAGTCCCACTGGTGCTGCTCCTCACCTGTCCCCAGGACCATCCTTGGTGTGCTCTTCCAACCTTTTCCATGGAAAATCTCTGTAGCCCCAACTCTATCATTCTCTCCTTGAAGGAAGGAGCCGATTGCCTGGAAAGTCTTGGAGGAAGGAAGGAGATGATTTCGTGGGAAGTCCTGGAGGAAGGAAGGAGATGATTTCATGGAAAGTCTTGGAGGAGGAATGAAGGAGATCATTGAAGTCTTGGAGGAAGGAAGGAGCTGATTGCCTGGAAAGTCTCAGAGGAAGGAAGGAAGGAGATGATTTCATGGAAAGTCTTGGAGGAGGAATGAAGGAGATCATTGAAGTCTTGGAGGAAGGAAGGAGCTGATTGCCTGGAAAGTCTCAGAGGAAGGAAGGAAGGAGCTGATTTCGTGGGAAGTCTTGGAGGAAGAAGGAGGTGATTTCATGGAAAGTCTTGGAGGAAGGAAGGAGATGATTTTGTAGAAAGTCTTGGAGGAAGGAAGGAAGGAGTTGATTGCCTGGAAAGTCTCGGAGAGAGGAAGAGGATGATTGCCTGGAAAGTCTTGGAGGAAGGAAGGAGATGATTTCGTGGGAAGTCTTGGAGGAAGGAAGGAGCTGATTGCCTGGAAAATCTTGGAGGAGGAAGGAAGAGGATGATTGCATGGACAGTCTTGGAGGGAGAAAGGAAGGAGCTGATTGCCTGGAAAGTCTTGGAGGAAAGAAGAGGACGATTGTATGGAAAGTCTTGGAGGAAGGAAGGAGCTGATTGCATGGAAAGTCTTGGAGGAAGGAAGGAAGGAAGGAGCTGATTTCGTGGGAAGTCTTGGAGGAGGAAGGAGATGATTTCGTGGGAAGTCTTGGAGGAAGGAAGGAGATGATTTCGTGGGAAGTCTTGGAGGAAGGAAGGAGCTGATTGCGTGGAAAGTTTTGGAGGAAGGAAGGAGATGATTTTGTGGGAAATCTTGGAGGAAGGAAGAGGATGATTACATGGGAAGTCTTGGAGGAAGGAAGGAGCTGATTGCATGGAAAGTCTTGGAGGAAGGAAGGAGCTGATTGCGTGGAAAGTCTTGGAGGAGGAAGGAAGGAGCTGATTTCGTGGGAATTCTTGGAGGAAGGAAGAGGATGATTGCCTGGAAAGTCTTGGAGGAAGGAAGGAGCGGATTGCCTGTATAGTCTTGGATGCTGCAAGCATGAAGTTGGGACCTTCAGCCTTGATGCCCCAACCCTTTCCACCACCCCACTCTGAGAACATAAACACAGGGAACGGGAGCTCAGAAAGATTTTCTGGAACAGCAGGAGGCAGAGGCACATTCGGGGAATAAACCCCGTGGAAATCCATTGCCCGGGGTTGGCGGGGGGAATAAAACCCGTGGAAATCCATTGTCCCCCGCAGGGTTCCCAGTTAACATCTCGCTCCATCTGATAATGGGAAACGAGCAGCAAATTGCCCCATTAAGAGCACGCCCAGCTGGGCACGTTCCCTCTTAACGCCTTGATAAGGAGCAGAGGGGCCACTCCAGCACTTGGAATGACGTTTGGTCAAATAGCTGATTATGCTGGAAAATGGAGATTCGGCGCCAATGACTCTCAGAGAAGCAGTTTTCCAGTCATTTGATCAAAAGCCACTTACAGGATTTTTTTGGGGGGGAGGTGCTGGTTTTATAAATTATTCTGAAACAGTAGCAGCAGTTCAATCGGAATCGTTTCATCACACGGAATATTTTGATTTTTTCATTTTTTTCCCAGGGCTGCTGCTTTTCAAATTTTAGCAAAATGCGGTGATTATGCCACAATTAAAACGAGGGGAGGGAAGCAACAAGCTGAAACCTTTCCTCTGAGAGAGGAAAAATAAAAACAACAATATCCCATCACTGTGCATCCGGAAATGATTTTTTTTTTTTTTTTCGGATTTGAAGGGGCAACTCTGCATTTTTAATCTCCTTCTAGTCTTTGGGCTTTACTCTGGGCGGGCCCAAAATGCATTTAAACCCGTTCTTTCTGCAAATTCTTCCCAATTAAAATGGAACAGCTTATTTCCCACAGCAGAGAAAAGGCTGCAAACGGAATCCCGAGGAATTAGGAGGAGCGAGAGGCTTTCCTGGGAAAACGCAGAGGTTTCCAGCCTGGAAACCGGTTGTTGATTCGCTTTGGGCGCGTGTTGGAGCCTGGATTTGTATCTCCCTGGGTTGTTTGATTGATGGGTTGAATCAACCACCTGCTGTGTGTGTGTGGAGGGGGAAGGGATGGGTGGAACCTCACGGGGGTGGGGTGGGGTCCTGTCCCTCATGGCAGCCTCTGGAATACACATGGAGAAGCCCTGGAGCAGCTGCCAGTCACAAACAGCCCGGGAAAACCTCACCAGCCCACAGCTCCCAGGGACAGTGAGGACACTGCCCTATAACACCCCACAGCTCATATTGGGACAGTGAGGACACTGCCCTATAACACCCCACAGCTCCCAGGGACAGTGAAGACACTGCCCTATAACACCCACAGCTCACAGGGACAGTGAGGACACTGCCCTAGAACATCCACAGCTCATATGGGGACAGTGAGGACACTGCCCTGTAACACCCCCCAGCTCCCAGGGACAGTGAAGACATTGCCCTATAACACCCCACAGCTCACAGGGACAGTGAAGACACTGCCCTAGAACACCCCACAGCTCATATTGGGACAGTGAGGACACTGCCCTATAACACCCCACAGCTCACAGGGACAGTGAGGACACTGCCCTATAACACCTCCCAGCTCACAGGGACAGTGAGGACACTGCCCTAGAACACCCCACAGCTCCTGGAGGGACAATGAGGACATCGCCCTATAACACCCCCCAGCTCATATGGGGACAGTGAGGACACTGCCCTATAACACCCCACAGCTCACAGGGACAGTTAGGACACTGCCCTATAACACCCCACAGCTCACAGGGACAGTGAGGACACTGCCCTAGAACACCCCACAGCTCCTGGAGGGACAATGAGGATGCTGCCCTAGAACACCCCACAGCTCCTGCAGCCCCTCACCCAGCCCAGACTGGCAGGGACAGTGAGGTCACTGCCCCTCCCCTGCCCTGGAGCCCCAGAGTGGGGCCAGTGGGTCACAGATCCCTCCTGGGGGGTGCCCAGAGCAGATCCAAGCCCAGCCCAGCTCTGCCTCCTGTGCCAGCCCTGCCATCGCCCCCGGGGGAGCTGCTCTGCCACCAGGGCCCGGGGGCAGCTCCAGGATCTGTCTCTCCCTCTTCCTCCTCCTCTCTTCTTGCTCCCTCTGCTCCTCTTTCCCTGACCCTTTCCTGATGCTCTGGGTGGCTTCGGGAGCTGCAGGGGTTGGATTTTGGCTTCGATGCTGTGGATCAGTCTGGGCTGGGTCAGGATTGTGGTGGAACATTTTTGGCCAGTTTGTGGGGTGCCCTTTATGAACTTTTGCCAAGTTCCCTCATTTTCTCCCCCCCCAATTAATAAAAGCACCTCTGGGAACAAGTCTGTGCCTCGTTGCCTCGACACTTTCTCAAGGTGTTAAAGAACCCTAAATCCATATTTTAAATAAAACTCCTGGCTGAGCCTGTGAGCTGCAGCTCCGGGGCTGGAATGTTACAGGGAAGGGATTTGGGGTTTTTATTCCATGCTGGCTGATGCAGGGATACCCCACTGTGCAGGGACAGTGGGATTCCCCATGGGGTTCCTCATGGAATGCTCCACGGTCTCCACCCTTTGGGTGTCCCCCTCCCTGGCAGAAGGAAGGGCTCTGCTGCCTGGAGCCACATCCAGACTCGTGGGGAAGGATGAAAACACCCCCCAAGTCGTTCCTTTTGCTCCTCAAATCCCTGAGCTCAGCTTTGCTCTGTGCTTCTCACCCCAGCATGGCTTGGGACAGGGAAGGGATGGAGTTCCCATTCCCAGAAGGGTTCCAGGGATGTGGCACTTGGGGACGTGGGTCAGGGGTGGCCTTGGCAGTGCTGGGGGAATTGTTGGACTGGATGATTAATTTGGAGGGGTTTTCCAACCTTAATTATTCTGTATTTTTATAGATAGAGAAACCTATTGGAAGGAAAAGGAGGGAAAGGGAATGGTTTGGGAAGGTTTAGGAAGGTTTGGGAAGGTTTGGAAAGGGAAGGTTTGGGAAGGGAAGGTTTAGGGAATGTTTTGGGAAGGTTTGGGAAGGGAAGGTTTGGAAAGGTTTGGGAAGGGAAGGTTTGGGAAGGGAAGGTTTGGAAAAGTTTGGGAAGGGAAGGTTTGGGAAGGGAAAGTTTAGGAAGGTTTGGGAAGGGAAGGTTTGGGAAAGGAAGGTTTGGGAAGGGAAGGGAAGGTTTGGGAAGGGAAGGTTTGGGAAGGGAAGGTTTGGGAAGTTTTGGGAAGGGAAGGTTTGGGAAGGTTTGGGAAGGTTTGGTAAAGGCAGGTTTGGGAAGGTGGAAAGGAAAGGAAAGGAAAGGAAAGGAAAGGAAAGGAAAGGAAAGGAAAGGAAAGGAAAGGAAAGGAAAGGAAAGGAAAGGAAAGGAAAGGAAAGGAAAGGAAAGGAAAGGAAAGGAAAGGAAAGGAAAGGAAAGGAAAGGAAAGGAAAGGAAAGGAAAGGAAAGGGAACAAGGACTGGGAATGATGAAGGACATCACTCAGCAATGTCTTTTTTTCTGGATGAAAGTTCCCTTGCTGTGCAGGAACAGCAAAGCTGAGCATCCCTGGGATTTCCCGGGAAAAAACTGATGTTCACAAAACTGTCTCAGCTCCCAGATCCTGCTGGAAATGGGAAGACCGGGAGGCCACATCTGTCCTGGCAGAAGAATCCGGGGAAGCAGAAGGGGGGGGGGTGGCTGCTGCCCACGCTGCTGAGGGCGATTAGGGAAGCGATGCCACCGTGGGAGGCTCGGGAAGCGCCGGGAAGCGCCGGGAAGCGCTGCCAAGGTGGGAGGTGCCTGTCGCTATTCATTTGCCGAGCTTTCGGCAGGGATCCCTCTCACACCGCACGCGGAGCACCGGGAAGAACATTCCTCTTTCTTTTCGGAGAGGAACCCGGATAATCGATGTTGTTTGCTCGGGCTCTGTCCGGAGAGAGGAGGGAGCTCTGAGATGTGTCAGATCCCGCAGGGAAGCAAAGCAGGGAATGTTCTGCCGAGTTCAGAGGGGAGAAAAATAACCAGAGTCAAACGGGGGGGAAAAAAGAGATTCAGACTCATGGATTTGTCTGAAGAGAGAACACAGAGAGACTCTCTTTGCTCTGGTTTTCTGTGGAGGGGCTGACACTGAGCTCTGCTCTGGGGGGACCAGGGACAGCACCCAGGGAATGGCTGGAGCTGTGTCAGGGTAGAGTCAGGTTGGATTTTAGGGAAAGGTTTTTCCCCCAGGGGCTGGTTGGGCACTGCCCAGGCTCCCCAGGGCAGTGGGCACAGCCCCAAGGCTGCCAGAGCTCCAGGAGGGTTTGGCTGATCCTCTGGGACACAGGGGGGGACTCCTGGGGCTGGGCCTGTGCAGGGCTGAGGGTTGGGCTGGATGATCCAGGTGGGTTCCTCCCAGCTCAGGATGTTCTGGGATTCTGGGGTTAAACAGCTCCCATGGGAACAGCTCTGCAGCCCCTGCTTGGCTCCACACAGGGCTTGTGGCACCTTAAGGACGAGGTCACATCCCAGAATTGATTTGGGGATGGAAGGAGGTGAGAAACATGTTACTGCAGGGAATGGCAGTGAAACCATCCAGCTCCTCTCCCACAGAACCACAGAGTGTCCTGAGCTGGAAGGGACCCACCAGGACCATCCAGTCCAACTCCTGGCCCTGCCCAGGACACCCCAACGTTCCCCCCCTGTCCCTGAGAGCGTTGTCCAAAGCCTCCTGGAGCTCTGGCAGCCTTGGGGCTGTGCCCACTGCCCTGGAGAGCCTGGGCAGTGCCCAACCACCCTCTGGGGGAAGAACCTTCTCTTGAGATCCAACCTGAGCCTGTCCTGGCACAGCTCCAGCTGTTCCCTGGGTCCTGTCACATCAACCACCCCATGAGACTCCCATTTTCTTTCTCCAGGATCACTCTTGGTGGACCCAGAGCCAGCCAGTGACCCTTTCACTGCCCCAGAATAGAGGGAATGTCACCAACCCCACTGTGGAAAAGGAGAACTGGGTCTATTTTTGGTGGGAACACTGTCCCTTTTCCAAACTGAAATTCAGGACCAGAATTCCTGACTCAGATTTACCTCCCTCATGAGGGAAATAGGTTTTCCCTTTGTCCCCTTGCCTGGCAGAGCAGCTTGTCCTCAACCTCAGGGTGACAGGGAAGGCCAATCAGGGGCTTTGGGATGTCCCAGGGAGGAGCAAGAGCTGCTCCATCATCCCTAAAACTCTGATCCCTGTTAACACAACAAACCTGTGGCAGAGCAGAGGTTTAAACACGGATATTCCCAAACCCTGATTAGGGAGGGAGGTGAAAACCCTCCTTTTCCCTCATCCCCTACACAGAGCTCTTCTCTCCATCTGAATTTTCTCCTTCTCTCTCCTGATTTTTTGTAGATTTTCCCTTTGTCACCCTGCCTGGCAGAGCTACTTGTCCCCAGCTTCAGGGTGACATGGGGTGGCTGCCCACAGGGAAGGGCAATAAGGAGCTTTGGGATGTCCCAAGGAAGAGCAAGAGCTGCTCCATCATCCCTAAAACTCTGATCCCTGTTAACACAACAAACATGTGGCAGAGCAGGGGTTTAAACACGGATATTCCCAAACCCTGATTAAGAGGGAGGTGAAAACCCCCCTTTTCCCTCATCCCCTCTTCTCTCCAGCTGTTTTTTCCCCCTCCCTTTTGTGGGCAGTGAGGATCCCTTCCCTCAGGCATTCACAGAGTGTTAATTTTGACTGATTGCTGCCTTCCAGCCTCGGGAAGAACAGCTGCTGGATGTGTGGGATCGGTGCCATCCTTCTGCTGCTCCAGGCTGGGATGTGATTGCTCCTCTGTCAGGAGCAGGGAAGGGGCTTGGAAGAGGCTCAGCTCGTTTCTCTTTTATCCCTGAGAAAGGAGGACTCTTCCCTTTTCCACCACAGGCTTCAGGTGCCAAAAGATGGATCATCCCTTTGCTTTTCCCACTGTGATCCCACCTGACCTTGGTGTCCCCCGGGACAGGGGCACCAAACTGGCAAAGGGGTAGAGGACGGGAGGGGAATTTTCTTGGCTGAAAATGGGAATTCTCCTGCCTTGAGAGAGCAGAGGATCCCCCTCTCCATTTCCCAGACAATTAAGGAAGGTGCTGAGGGGCCACAGATGGGATTATCCAGAGGAATCCCATTGGGCAGCACCAGCCTTGGCCAAGGCCATCCAAGAAAACTGTAGGGACGTGAACATCCATCTCCCAAATCCTTGGGCAGATGTCCACACACCTGATCACCCATCCCAGTGTGGAATCTCATTCCAGAAGTTATTCCAGTGGCTGGAGACCACCCTTTTTGCACCGCAGCTCTAATTAATTGTGACAACTAATTAAGCTTTCCCTGGAAGAACAACATGGGGATGCAGGAGTGGCTCCATGGCCACAGCAGCCCAGCTCTGCTGCCAAGGCCTGGAAAAGCAGGATGATGCTTCCAGGCTCTGATGGCAGTGACAAAATACCCTTCTTTCCATATTAATAATTTTATTATATATTGGTTTTTCCCCCCCATTCCAACTGCTGCTCTTCACTGTCCTGGGATGAGCAGGATAAGCAAAGGAAGCTGCACAGGAAGGCAAAGAACTTGTGTTTTGAAGACTTTTTATTTGGAAATGAAGAGTTGCACAGAGGGTTTGAGGTTGAAGTTTTGGGGATTTAAATCCTAATTTTTTTCTTTTTTTTTTTTACTTATTGTTTTGTTTTGATTTTAGTAATTTTCTTTCATAGATTCACAGAATGATTTGGGTTGAAGGGATCTTAAAAATCACCTACTTCCAACCCTCTGCCACGGGCAGGGACACCTTCCACTAGATTTTCCTTCATTGACTCACATCACTGGAGAAAATCCAGAACAATTTCCCTCTATTAACCCTAAACAGGCACCTGGATCTCTTTTATCCAGCTGGGAGAGAGGAGGAATCTGAGAACATCCCCCTTTTGGGGAGTTAAAGTGCTTCCAGCTCGGGGCTGGATGTGGCATAAAGAGGCAGATTCAGCAGCTGGAGAGGCAGGTGGGCATTTCAACCCAGGAATTCTGGCACTTTTCCAGGCACAGGCACCCCCCACAAATACAAATTCCCTGCAGGAATGGAGAGAGAGAGAAAAAAAAACCTTCCTCCAACACGGGGGTGGTGGTGGGTTTTCACCTTTGTGGGGTGTAGGAAGAGATCGTGGAATCACAGAATATCCTGGGTGGGAAGGGACCCACTGGGATCCTCAAAGTCCAACTTTGCTTTGCCTCCCAAGAGGAAATTCCTGCTGGAAATTTTGGGCAGTGTCTGGGTGAAATCAGGGCTCTGTTGAGCACCATCACCCCCTGCTTCCCTCCCACTTGGGGTGGAAAATGAAAACACTCCCAAGCTCCTGTGCAGAAGTGGTTCATCATCTGGGAGGCCTTCAAGAGGCCACCAAAGCTGCTGGAGCCCATTCCTGATCCCCAACCCAAGGAGACCCAAATCCAGTTATTTCCAGAGAGTCTTCTGATGTGTGGGAATGACAGGGCAGTTTGTGCCCTTTGGGATCCTCTCTCCCTGAGGATCCACGAGGATCTCCACTTCTGAGGTGACTTCCACCATTTTTGTGTCCAACCTTTGGGCTTCTGGGGTGAAATGTTCAGCTGGACACCAAGTAAATCCAAGTTCTTGGATAGACAGCAATGCTGAACTCCCTCAGTGCAGCAGGAATAGGGGTGAATATGAATTTACAGGGTCCTCACCTTGCCCAGAACGACCCTCACCCCAAACCATGAGTCCAGTGTCCTTGTGCAGAGCCAGACATCCCATCTGTACATTTATTTACCTCTAATATATGGGAGTAATTTGTGGCTTAAACAAGAATCCCCCTGGACTGTAACTGCCTGGCAGGTAGAGAAAATGAGCATAATTTTTGGATTTCTGAGGTGAAGACCTGAAACTTCCTAAAGTCATGGAAAATATGGCAAATCACAAGCAAGGTCTCCAGTGGAAAGCTGTAAATCTGCTGTTTTGTCCTCTACAAGGGCCAAGTCAAGTGTTTAACTAGAGGAACACTCCCAAGCTCTTGTGCAGAAGTGGTTCATCATCTGAGTGGCTTTCAGGAGGCCACCAAAGCTGCTGGAGCCCATTCCTGATCCCCAACCCAAGGAGACCCAAATCCAGTTATTCCCAGGGAGTCTTCTGATGTGTGGAATGACAGAGCAGCTTGTGCTCTTTGGGATCTCCCTCTCCCTGAGGATCCACGAGGATCTCCACTTCTGAGGTGACTTCCACCATTTTTGTGTCCAACCTTTGGGCTTCTGGGGTGAAATGTTCAGCTGGACACCAAGTAAATCCAAGTTCTTGGATAGATAACAATGCTGAACCCTCTCAGTGCAGCAGGAATAGGGGTGAATATGAATTTACAGGGTCCTCACCTTGCCCAGAACGACCCTCACCCCAAACCACGAGTCCAGAGCCAGACATCCCATCTGTACATTTATTTACCTCTAATATATGGGAGTAATTCGTGGCTTAACTAAGATGCTCCCCAGGGCTGTAACTGCCTGGCAGGTAGAGAAAATGAGGTTAATTTTTGGATTTCTGAGGTGAAGACCTGAAACTTCTTAAATCCATGGAAAAGGACTCGTAAAAGCCCATGTCAAAGGTGGCAAAATCACAAGCAAGATCTCCAGTGGAAAGCTGTAAATCTGCTGTTTTCTCTTCTAAAAGGGCCAAGTCAAGTGTTTAAATTGAGAGCAAGTGCTTAAATGAGTGTTTAAACGGGCAGGGAGAGAGAAGACAACCTCAGAACCACTTCATCTTCCCACTTTTTCCTCTCCTCTCCCCATCCCGCCTCTTTTTTAACTCAGAGTTGCGACGCTTGGCTCGTTATCCACCCCCCAAAGCGGCAGCGGCCGCGTCTCTGCACCATCAAAGCTGCTTAAAACGCATCCCCCCGCTCTCCTCCCTCGCTGGATTGTCCATAAAAAAAAAAAAAAAAAAGGCACCCCCTGGTGTTGCTCCCTCACAGCTCGTTTTCCCGGCCCACAATGAGCTCCCTAATCCTCCCTTTGTGCCTGGCAAAATATTCATCACCTCCAGAACCACCCGGCCCCTGCTCTGTGAAAAATCACAGCTTGTTGGGCAGAAAAGGCATCAACCGGTCCCATTAAAGCCCGTGTCAGAAGGAATCTCTCTCGCTTTATTATCAGCTGATTTAAATACTAATGAGCCAATAACCCGCGTCGGAGGAGAATAATAAAAGCCATAAAAAGCAGAGGGACCTGCAGCAGTTTGTCAGGAATGTTTCCAGGCTCCTTTTCCACGCAGGTGTTAAATCCTGTTCGAGGTTCAGGCTGGAAGAAAGGGGGGAAAGGGTGTCCCACGATGGGCAGACAGAGGTGGGGAAAGGTTTGTTGGAAGGCACCAGGTCTGGAGGGAGCTGTGGGAGGGTTGAGTCATGGGGTGGTGAGATGGGAGAAGCCTCCTGGGCGTGGGTCTCGCCCCGTTTGGGGGGGTGGGGGTGGCAAATATTTCCATGCTGGAGGTTTGGACCTGACTTGTAGGTCAGTGAAGACACTTGGAAGGTGTTTTATAGAGCTCAGAATCCTGGAATCGTTTAAGGTTGGAAAAGCCCTCCGAGATCATCAGTCCAACCATCCCCCCAGCACTGCCAAGGCCACCACTGACCCATGTCCCCAAGGGCCACATCCACAGGGATTTGAAATCCCTTCAGAGATGGGGACTCCACCACCTCCCTGGGCGGCTGTGCCAGGGCTGGACAACCCTTTCCATGAGGAATTTTCCCCCGATATCCAACCTAAACCTCCCCTGGCACAGCTTGAGGCCGTTCCCTCTTGTCCCGTCGCTTGTTTTTTGGGAACAGAGCCCGACCCCCCCCCCCAGCTCCCTCCTCCTGTCAGGGAGTTGCAGAGCCAGAAGGACCCCCCTGAGCCTCCTTTTCTCCAGGCTGAGCCCCCCCAGCTCCCTCAGCTGCTCCTGCTGCTCCAGACCCTTCCCAACTCCGTTCCCTTCCCTGCACACGCTCCAGCCCCTCCATGTCCTCGTCCTGAGGGGCCCAAAACTGACCCCAGGGGATGGTCACTGCCCTGGTCCTGCTGCCACACCAGGGCTGGGACAATCCAGGATGCTCTTGGATGCTCTTTTGAAGGCAGATGATGGATTGGAGAAGGGCTGGGTGGTTGGCAGTCACCAAATCCTCCTCACTGTGTGACACCCACAGGCCAAATCCCTGAATTCCACGTCTTGGAGCAAACACTTGGGCACTCAAACCTCTCCCAGCAGGAGGACTTGACTATTCAGAAGAGCTCAAGTGCCTGAAATGTGGAGACTTTAATAAATAATTTAATAAATAAAGACTCCTCTGGAGTCCAATGGAGGATGTTCATGTTTACAAATCTCTGGATCAATCCATGGCACCACATGAGCTCTCAGAGCTCCCTGGTGTTAATGGACATTTTTCTGCCTTCAGTCTGTTACAGTTTCATCTTTATCCACTCTTCTTGTTATTATTATTACCATTATCATTATTATTATTGCTATTTTAATTTTCCTGCTCAGATTTATGAATTTTTTGGCTGCAAGCAGGGGGAGTGGAAATGAGAAAATCCACTCCTGGGTTACATCAGAGAGCCAGGACAGCAAGAGAATAGGAAATGAGGAGCAGCAATAAAATGGATTATTAAAAGAAAAAAAAAATACTCCTACCCTTGAGTTCCTCGCTCAATTAGTAAGAATATAAGTTATTAAAAAAAGAATAGGAGAATTAAAAAGTGAAATCAAGTGAGGGATAGCAATTAATTGAAGAGGAATGAAACAATGGTAAATAAATGGGAAAGGAGGCGAGAAGAGACATATTTTCTCCTCCAGCTTGGCCAAGGCATCAAAGGGGTGTTCAGGGACATTTAGGAGGACAGAAATGACCTTTTAGAGGAGATGCCAGGTTGGATCTGGGTCACTGGGTAAATCGCTGAATCTCTGTGCAATTAATTCCTCAAGGTCTTGATAAAATCATCAAGAGTTTCATGATTTACCTTCAGAAGAGCCCCAAAAACCTCCCCCGGGGTTTGTTTGTGTCAGAGGAGGTGCTGAGGAGAGGAAAGGCCTGATCTCCCCAAGGTTTCCCAGCGGAGGAGTGACAAAGGGAGAGCTTGGAACAGGTCCTAGGATTAGATCTGCTGCATTTATTCCTGGCTCTGAAGTGCAGGAGCTGCTCAGGCTTTTAATTGTTGGGAGAAAAGCTGGATCCTGGTTAAGCCAAGCCTGGGATGTGGAGGGAGGGACACGAATTGTCCTTGTCGAGTGGGCACTGATGTGCTACAAGGAGTCAGGATCAGGGCAGGGGAGTTGAGATTTGGGGGAACTGAGCCAGGTTTGGGGTTTTGTGTTTTAACATCCCAGTTTTGAGATCTACCCAGTTCTGCTCCCTGGAGCAGCTCCTGGATCCGTGTGCACAGCCAGGTTATGAAGTGAAGAAGTGCCCAGTCCTTGGCCCCAGAGATACTGGCTGACAGCAGGACATGGAACAGGCTGGGCCAGGGAAGGGCTCCAGCTTCCTGTTGATCCTTCTCATTCCGTCCTTTGGTAGGAAAAGCTGGATCCTGGTTAAGCCAAGCCTGGGATGTGGAGGGAGGGACATGTATTGTCCTTGTTGAGTGGGCATTGATGTGCTACAAGGAGTCAGGATCAGGGCAGGGGAATTGGGATTTGGGGGAACTAAGCCAGGTTTGGGGTTTTGTGTTTTAACATCACAGTTTCAAGATCTACCCAGTTCTGCTCCCTGGAGCAGCTCAATCCTCCTGGATCCGTGTGCACAGCCAGGTTATGAAGTGAAGAAGTGCCCAGTCCTTGGCCCCAGAGATGCTGGCTGACAGCAGGACATGGAACAGGCTGGGCCAGGGAAGGGCTCAGCTTCCTGTTGATCCTTCTCATTCCGTCCTTTGGTAGGAAAAGCTGGATCCTGGTTAAGCCAAGCCTGGGTTGTGGAGGGAGAAACACATATTGTCCTTGTTGAGTGGGCATTGATGTGCTACAAGGAGTCAGGATCAGGGCAGGGGAATTGGGATTTGGGGGAACTGAGCCAGGTTTGGGGTTTTGTGTTTTAACATCCCAGTTTCAAGATCTACCCAGTTCTGCTCCCTGGAGCAGCTCCTGGATCCGTGTGCACAGCCAGGTTATGGAGTGAAGAAGTGCCCAATCCTTTGCCCCAGAGGGGTGTTCTTTGGGCCCCCTGAGTCCAAAGTAAAGGGAGAGGGGAAAACCTGTTGGTGAGAGTGGTGGTGCAGTCTGGTCAAGGGTGGTGGTCTCAGTCTGGTTGAGAGTGGTGGTCTGCAGTCTTCCTCTGGATCCCAGGAGCTTGGAAGAACAACTTCCAGGGAAGTTCAGCTCTCCTGGGAGTTTACAGCCATTAACAGTCGGTCTGTGGGGCATCAGGGATGATCCAAAAAGTGCTGTGGGTTGATGGTGAACTTGGAGGACACGGATTGGGACACACAGAGGCAAAGCAGAACATCATCAGGACCGGGATAATGGGGTGGGATGTGAGGGACTCACAGATATTCCAACACCTCAACGAGGTCCAGGAGAAAAATGGGGACAAACTTTGTCCTGTTGCAACAGGACAAGGGGTTTTGAGCTAAAAGAGGGTTGATTGAGATTGGATATAAGGAAGAAAATTTTTATTTAGATAGATATATTATAGATATTTATTTATACAGATATAATATATATTATAGATATTTATTTATATAGATAGATATATATTTATATATGTTGCATAATTTTTTACTCCTATAAATCTGAGATTTTTTTAATTTCAAAAATTTTTACTCTCATAAACCTGTTCATTTTTTAAATTTTCGCTCTTATAAACATGTTTTTTTCTAATTTCATAATTTTACTCCTATAAACCTGGGCTTTTTTAAATTCCATAAATTTTTACTCCTATAAACCCAGGATATCTATTATATATAATAGATATTTCTTTATATAGATATATTTAGATAGATATATTTATAGATATATATATTATTACAATACATAGAAAATATATAATTATAATATTAAAATATATATTATAATAATATGTATTATAATATTATAATATATTACTATAATATATAATATATATTATATATAATAGATATAGCATATATTATATATAAAATAAATATTATCTAATATAAGCTTATATTATATATAATATAAATATTATCTAATATATAATATATATCTGTATATATAGGGATATTTATTTATATAGATATTTATTTAGGTACAAGTGTCACAGGAGAGTGGAAGGCTCAGGCAAAGTTCTAAACAGCAAAGTTTTGCTGGTGAGTCTCGAGGTGCAGGAAGGACCCCCTGGCTTTCTAAAGCCCTTCTCAGGGAAGGGTTTAGGTGAGGCTGAATCCCATCTTAGCCCCGGATTGTGTCACTGTTTTAAATTTAAAGGATTTATAGAGAGGTTAAACCACTTTGTCCCTCAGGTTTTAACAATGGTGAAATGAGAATATTCATATAAAATGAATATTTTATTTTATACGAACGATCAGACAGAAAAACCTTAATCAGAACTATTTCCTACGTGACATAAACACTAAAACAACATAAACACTAAAAACCTACTGGTAGAGTCTAATAGAGCATGAAGTGGTCTAGTGCACTGTGACAAAGCAATTATTGCAGCAGTTATATCAAAGCTGGCAAAAAGAAATGATTATGAAGGAGAGATGTGATGGAACTCCGAGGAGTCACCTTGGGGGTGTCCCCAGCCAAGGCAGGAATCTCCACCCCTTCCCCCAGGAAGGGTTGTGCCAGAAGATCCTGACTGCAGGAGAGGGGACTGGATTTTCGAGGATAAAGTGACTGAGTGCCAGTCCCACCTTCCCAGACCAGCTCCCGGCTCCTCTGGCACCTCAGACTTCTGAGAGCAGGGGGTGTGTTCCAAGTGGGATGAGCCAGGATGGTTTTAGCAGAGTTAACACTGATGCCGAAAATCCGGTATGAAGAGCCTCTCAGAGACTTTGGATCTTTTGAACAGCAAAGGTATTTATTACAACGTTGGGAGCAAGTGTGGTTTGAGCCACAGAAAGCTTACTCAAAGGTATCCCACAAAATGAGGGGTTTTGTACAATTTTCATATTTGATTCTTATACATATTCCTATGATTGCATGTCCTGGTTAGAACAGCTGGGCCCAGTTCATCACTGGATGGGCGCAACCCAAAACTGGGTATTCTAGAGCCTTCCATGCCATTGCCCAGAAACTGTTCTCAACAGACCATTTACACCCTCTGCCCAGAGCAGCCCTGACCCCTCAGGCTGTAAACTGGGTGTTAAGAGGCCTGTGAGACAGGAGGGTGCTCCTGTCCTCACACCCATTGTGGAACTGTGAGATAGGAGGGTGCTCCTGTCCTCACATCCATTGTGGAACTCCCCACCCTGAGGGAGGCACTGGGCATTCTGCCTGAACCTGATGATATATAATCTTGGGGTCTTGGGACTTTTTTAACCACTTGTGGGATCCAGAGAAGGATTGTGACCACCACTCTCAACCAGACTGAGACCACCACTGTTGACCAGACTGCACCAGCACTCTCACCAACAGATTTTCCCCTCTCCCTTTACTTTGGACTTAGGGGGCCCAACGAACACCCCTCTGTTCATGCCCCAGGGTGCTGGGTTATACATTTGGGTTTTGTGGGTTAAAACCAACTGTTTGTCTGTATAATCGTATTTATTGTATGATTTTCTTAAATTGTTATTCTGCCTTATAATCTCTCTTCTGAGTTGGGTTCAGGGTGGTGCTTTTCTTGGTTCCCCAATTTCAGTGGGGGGGTTCCAGCCTTCAGCCCAGATTTTGGGGTCTTCTTCTCATCTCCATCAGTGTGACCTCTCTACCTTTCCATTGTTCTCGACCCTCTCACTGAAGCTTGGAGAAAGCCTTGGCTCCAGGCCTATTTCCCCTATTCAAATCTCTACTTTATCCTAATTTATTATCCCTAGGCCTGTTTGCTGCTTCTAGCAATCTTCTAAGTTTTGATCCAGTGGCAGAACAGTCTTGGTAGCTCAGGTAGAGTAGATGTTAGGGGGCCCATCTTAGGGCTGACTCTTGTTTCACACCCAGCCAATGCCCTGGCTCCAGCAGTTGATCCAGCAGGATGGCTGGATTCACAGCTGGATTAACAGTTGGATTAACATCTGGATGGGATCTTGGGGCTGCTCAGGTTGGGACTATCCTGCCACAATAAGGAAGACATTTTTTACAGTGAAGGTGGTGAAACCCTGGCCCAGGGAACTGGTGGATTGCCCATCCCTGCAAACAGCCCCGGTCAGGTTGGATGGGGCTCTGAGCAACCCGCTCTGGTGGAAGATGTCCCTGCTCGTTGCAGGGGATCGGCCAAATGACCTTTAAAGTCCCCTGCAACCCAAATTCATAGAATTATGATACCTCTGCATAAAAACAGCGAGGAAAGAACTGCATTTTTGGCCAAACCAAGACACCCAGGAAATCTTCTTTACCCCAGCACCTGCTGATGTGCCCTGAGGAGGAGTAGATGCATTTTGATCCCTGCTGATAACTCGGGGCCTCACCAAAGAGCAATTTTGGGAGCAGAGAGTGTCTCAGGCCCCGTTGGATTGTGCTTATCAGAGAAAAACACGCTGTTCAACCCTAATTCACCGTGGGAAGTCTCTCTGTAAGCTGGTTTAAGCAAAGAACTGATGAGTTGATAGAGGGAGCTCGGTTACAGTGACCTTTCAAAGGGATGTGACAGGGTTTTGCTGTCAGAGTTGTTTTTGGCTGGATGGGAGCCACGGGCAGGCAGTTCCTATCAAATTCCAAAGCTGATTGCTGAGATCCTGGAGGAGCTGCTGGGTAAATAAAGCTTTAGCACATTCTCTCCTCTTCTCTTTACCATCCATCAAGATGAGCTTGGATGATGAAGTCCCAGGATGGGATTGCAGCAGCATCTTGTGTTATTTTTCTTTTTCTTTCTCCTCTCCGGTGTTACAACCTTCCTTATTAAAATTAAAGTATTAGTTATTCCAAAATGAATAAGAGAATTGAAAAGTGAAATGGAGTGAGGGCGTAGGAATGAATTGGAGAGGAATAAAACCGTGGTAAATAAATGAGGTGTTGGGGAAAGATGATCAATTAGAGAGAATATAAGTTACATCCCCTGCAGGGATGGCTGGGCTGCTCCAAGGTGGGAATGGAGCAGGGAGGGTTTGTCCTTGGGGGGGGGGGCAGAATTATTGCCACAGGGAATGTGAGGAACCACCAGTAGAAGCCACATCCCAGATTTGGGACCTATGGAGTCTGGATTTTTCAAGCCCAGCCTCAGCAGGGACCATAATTCCATATGGAATCATAGAAACATTTAGGTTGGAAAAGACCTCTTAGATCATCAAGTCCAACCATCCCCCAGCGCTGCCAAGGCCACCACTGACCCGTGCCCCCAAGTGCCACATCCACAGGGATTTTAAATCCCTCCAGGGATGGGGACTCCACCACTGCCCTGGGCAGCTGTGCCAATGCCTGACCACCCTTTCCATGAAGGAATTTTCCCTCGTATCCCATGTATAAAACTCTCCTGCTCCAGGCTGAGTGTCAGCAGGGGAGTTCCACCAGAAATCAATCCATGGAGGAGCCAAAAGTTGCCATGGGAGGGGGACGAGAGGGATGTGTTGGCTCCTTTGGCTGAACAACTGCACAAGCAGCCCAAGAGGATGACCTGGAACTTCCCAGAGATTTGTGTCTCCTTGAGACCTTCTCATCCATGTTGGAAAGGGCCTTTCAGTGTGGAGGAGCTCGGGAAGTGCAGATCATGGAATCATAGAACATCCTGAGCTGGAAGGGACCCACTAGGACCGTCCAGCCCAACCTCTGGCCCTGCACAGACACCCCAACAATCCCACCCCATCCCTCAGAGCGTTGTCCAAACCCTCCTGGAGCTCTGGAAGGTTTGAGGCCGTGACCAGATCCCTGCTGTCCCCTGGGAACCCCGGGAATTCTCACAGGACGCTCATGCTGAAGGTCTCCCGTGAGCTGGCAGAGGTTGGATGCCCTGTTCTGGGAATTTTGGCTTTCCACGTGGATGTGGTGCCCAGGGAGGTCAATCCACCACGGGAACAGCTCAGTGGGGACCCCCAATCCGTGGCAGAGCAACATCTACCAGCTGGGCTGCAAGAGGGGCTGGGCAGGGCCACGAGCACAGTACTCAGGGGTGGAAGATGGAAACAGCTCCCACTGGGAAATTTTTTGGCATGGAAGCAGCGTAGAGGGAGAAAAGACAGGAAGAAGAGGAGCAACAACCCAGCCCTGTCCATCCCAGAGCTGCCAGGCCATCAAGGGCTGATGGCAACCCCATCCCCAGGGCTCAGGGGGTCTGCAAAGCCGAGCCCAGGCAGCTCTGGCTTTCAGTCGAGTCCAGGTGAGAGGCTTTTCCAGCCACCAGCCTCCAAGTCCGTGTTTTTCACAGCAGAATTCCAATATTTCTGCCTCCTAACGACGAGACAGACCCGGAAAAAAAAAAAAAAAAAAGCCAGGCTACCCTCGAGACCCCCATCATTTTAAATCCAGCCTGGGCAAACCTAACTAGAAAACACCCAGTGGGGGCCAAAGCTTTGCTGGCAGTGAGGTAGATGAGATACTCTAATCAGATCTTTTCCCATCTCTAATTTCTCTGAATCGAGCTGCTCATGCAGAAAGCAGGCACTGAGAGGTTTGCAAAGCTATTTGTGTGGATAATTGACATTATTTTCTCTGCCAGGCACGAAGCCCAACTTTCCAGTGTTATTATAAATATTTTTTTTTTGTTTGTTTTTAAATCGTAGCTTGTGCTTTTTTTATTATTTTATATATATATATATATATTTTTTTTTTTTTGGTGGGCAGAAAGCAGCGTTTGTATTTACAGCCAAAAAAAGCGTAATAAATTCATGTATACATTCGGTAGGATATTTTATCTCCCTGGGAAAAAAAAAACAAACAAAAAACCCCCCTAAAAATCAAGAAATAAAAATCTCTTCAGCCTGACCAGAAATGCTTGTTCATCCTGGCTGGGTTTAGCAAAACATTTCGGTTAAAAGCACGCAACAAAAAAAAAAAAAGATTGGAAATTTTTTTTGTTTATTATTTTTTCTGGAGGCAGTGAAATGGATTTTGATTGCTAATTTCAGCACAAAATGCTTCCTTTTTTGGGGGAGGTTTGAAGTGAATATTTCAGATTTGACCTCCATTAGCCTTTATTTTTAGGAAAAAGCTGAGACAAGGAAACGAAAGGTTTATTACAGGTTTGGTTCAACCCACAATTCGATGCATTATTTGAGGTGGTTTTTTTTTTTGTTTGGGGGAGGGGAAAATTATTTTTAAAAGCTTGAGCTCAACCACACATCTTTTTCTCCCCATTTCTGCCACGGGGAACTGCAGTTGCAGTGATATTATGGGATAGAAAGCGCTTGGGATTTACCTTCACCCCCTTCTCCAGCCTCCCACCACCTCCCACCCTTCCCCACTCCGTGGGTGCATCCCAGTGGTGTTGGCTGAGCCCTTTGGGCTCTGTGCTCTCTGCAAGGTGATTTTACACTTCTTTTTTGAGAATTCTTGAGAAAGAAAAGGGGGAAAAATAGATTTTTAAACCAGATTTTTCCCCACCTCGTTCTGGGCAGGTGTCCTGTTGCCTTGCTGCTGGTCAGTGGAAGGTTCCTTTGCCCAAATCTAGAACCACTTGGAGGTTTGCACCTTCCTCAGGAGGTTGTTGGTGGGATGTGGTCCATGGAGAGATGGTGGATGAGGAGATTCCTACCTTCCCTCTCCCCTCTGCAAAGCTCCTGGTCCTTTCAGGTGGTTTAATCACCTTTAATCACCTGAAAAGAGGTTGTAGCGAGGTGGGAGTTGACCTCTGCTCCCAGGGAATGAGGGGCAGGACAAGAGGGAATGGCCTTCAGCTGTGCCAGGGGAGGCTCAGGTTGGACATCAGGAGGAATTTTTTCATGGAAAAGGTTGTTGAGCACTGGAAGGGGCTCCCCAGGGAGGTTTGGAGTCCCCATCCCAGGAGGTGTCCAAGGAACAACTGGCCGTGGCACTCAGTGCTCCGGGCTGGGGGACAGGGTGGGATCGGGCACAGGGGGGACTGGATGATCCTGGAGATCTTTTCCAACCTCAGCCATCCTGGGATTTCTCTCACTCCTGCACATGCTGCCCCTCTCCTGCTCCTGCCCGCTTAGTCTCCAAAGCTAAAGCCAGGTCTCCAAGGCAATGCTCTGAGCCAGGTCTTGGCAGTTCAACACGAGGCCCCTTCCAAAACATTTCTGTAGGATGATGCAGAGCAGGAGGGAGTAAGTAGGTCAGGAAAGCAAAGCAATGAACCAGCACTGCTGTTAACAAAAGGCATGTAGCATCTTTCCTTTCCTTTCCTTTCCTTTCCTTTCCTTTCCTCGCCTCGCCTCACCTCGCCTCGCCTCGCCTCTCATCGCCTCTACCTTCCCTTCCCTCTTTTCCTTTCCCAGGGTGTTGAGGCCCTGCCCCAGGTTGCCCAGAGAAGCTGTAGCTGCCCCTGGATCCCTGGAAGTGTCCAAGATCAGGCTGGACAGGGCTTGGAGCAACCTGGGATAGTGGAAGGTGTCCCTGCCCAGGGCAGGGGGTGGAACTGGATGATCTTTGAGGTCCCTCCCAACCAAACCATTCCATGATTCCACAATTCTAAGAGGAAAGCCAGGTGGAAGCACATGGAAGTGACTTCAACACAATCTTCACCCTCTGGCTGGGACTTCCAAAGTCACCAGTCCAAGGGGAAGATCAGCCCCTGGAAAGCAGAAAGGAGCTCACGTAGTGCAGAAAAGACTGGAGATAAATCAGCTCTGGAGTTGAAATGTGCAATGTCCTCCTCTCCCTTCAAATTCCCCCCTTGCTGCAAGCCAGGATCCTGTCCCTGGATTCATGGAATTCCATCTTCTGCACAGTTAATGGCTGCTGTTCATCTGGGCAGCCTCAAAACAAAGAGTTGGGACCAAGGGCTGTGGGAAGGCAAAGCAAATGAGATCCCACCACAGGCAGGAGCTCATCCCTTCTCCTGGCATGCAGGGAATTGGCATCCCCAGGGAATTTGGAGTCCTGCTGCTGTTTTTTTTTTTTTGGGGACGAGAACAGCCAACTTTCTGCCTTGGAAGAGGAAGTGGATGGGCCATGACTGGAGCAAACCAAGTGGAACGGAGTGAAATGGGATTCCAGGGCTTTTTCCCACTGTGCTCAGCTGAGAGTATGGAAGAGGCAGCAGCCCTGGAATGTCAGTGCTGGGAGCCAGGATGAGCTTCCCTGCCAGAAATGGAGTGTGTCCAACCTTGGGAAGACCTTTCCCAGCTGACACAAACCTGGGTTTGCCATGCCTGGGATGCAAAAACTTCATGGATGAACCAAATGCTCCCTTGTGAATCGGCCAAAAACCAGGGATGTGGATGGCTGGTGTCCAAACATCCTCTTCTCCACGGGAACAAGAGAGATCTCCCAACAAATCTCTCAGTTCAATGACTGAACCCCTTGAATCAGAGGGAGAAATGGGCACCAAGTCCTGGTCCAGCCCTGGTGGAAGATCAGCTGTGTGGGCTCAAAACTGCGTTAAAAAGGTGGATTTTGCAGGGCTGAGGCTCCAAGTGTTCCCACATTTCCATCCCTGCAGGAAAAGGAGCACTTTTCAGAAGGCAAATTGCAGATCAGCCTCATCTAGGAAGCATTTTTTTCTAAGTATTTGAGCTTTTAAAACCAAAGAAAACGAATTCTTTTTAAGGCAGGGATCTCCTCCTTCTTCGTTTCTAAGCCTCTTCCTGAGTTTAGTCTCTGAGCCTTGGAATAAAACTCAGTTAAAACAAATGCTCAAATGCTTCTTTTGGCCATTTCTGCAGCAAACAAACACATGGCAGCAAAGAAATGGGGAGAACGAGCCAAAAACATGGCACATGTACCTGGCCAAGCTCCTGGAACCCTTTGCCAGGTGTATTTTGTCACTGGAAGCCTGGAGTTGGTTTTAAGGAAGGTACAAAAAAGCTTGGAGTCCAGTTCCTGATGCCAGAAAGGGAATAAAAAATGAAACAGAGTCATGAGCATCCTCCCTCCTCGGCAATGAGGGTGAGGAACAAGCAGAAATCAGTTGGCAAGTTAAAAAGGGGGGGAAAAAAGACACCATCAAAAGATGAAACTCGACCTCCCCCCGGAGAAATGAGGTGGTGAATGTATAAAATGCAAAAATAATCACATTGTGCTTCCAGAGGGACCTCTGGGAGTCCATGGCCCCGTTGTGGGACCAGGGATGTATGAAATAATAATAATAGTAATAATAATAATAATAATAGCAATAATAATGTTTATTTTTCTGGGATGGTTGCAGGTTGCAGGTTCAGTCTCAGAAACAAATCCACGTCTTGGAGATGAGTTCATTTGGGTTGGAGACACCAAACAAGCCTCCAGCTGAATGTGGAGTTGGATGTTCACCTGAATAACCCTCTGCCAGCAAATCCAGTGGCTCATTTTTAAGCACAGAACAGGGAAGAGAAGAAGTTGATCCCCATGTGAGCAGAGCTGGTCAACTCTGGGACAACTCCCTGCTCAGCCATGGATTCATTCCAGAGATTATTTGGGATAATATCCTTTAGGAAGTGCTGCCATGGGCATATATATATATATATAAAAATATATATAAAATATAAATAAATATATATAAATATAAAAATATATAAAAATATATAAATATACCTAAATATATATAAATATATAAATATATATATACATATGATATATATATGTATATATATTCATTCCTGGGCAGTGATCCAAAAAGTTCACATGTTTTATAATAATAATAATAGTAATAATAATAATGATAATAATAATAATTAGATTAATTGTTATTCATATTCTTGCTGTCGAAATACGTTGGAGATTTCACTTGAAACTTAAAAAAAAAAACCAAACCCACAAACCACAAAAAACCTTCCCCCCCACCTGTGGTGGGATTCCCATCGGCCAAGTTTTGGGTTAAACCACAAGGAGACCACGAGCACTTCCTATGGGATCGGGAAAGAAGGGACTGCTTTAAGAATTTAAGGGATCTGCTCTGAAATCCGGGAAGAGCCAAAAGATTTGACCTTCGAAAATTAAGACCTTTTAAATCGACCCCCCCGTCCCTTTTTTGCATCTCGCAGCTGTCCTGGGGTGTCCTCCTGAGGGTGCTGAAACCACCAGGACTCCTTGGAAGAGAAGGATTTGGGGCATCCCATGGGATCGTTGTTCCCGCAGTAAAACAGAGATAAACCAGCCGGGAAACAATAGCACGAAAACTTGTTATCAGTCCTTAATCCTCCCACCAAACATTCCCCATTGGCATTCAGCAGCTCATCTTCTCCTTTTGTCACTGAAACAAAAACACTCCTCGGTTTTTTTCTTTTTTTCTTCTGTCGTCTACAAATACTGCGACAATAGAAGGAGGCAGCCATTAATTACCGAAATTACCGTTACAAGAGAAAATTACAGTCATTAAAACCGAGGTGAAACTCATTTGTACTTTTCCCCAACTTCTCCTTTTTTCAGATGTTTGTGAAGTTACCAACTTCGTGCCTCCGGTGAAGACCCCGGAAGGCAGCGAGCTGAAAAGTTGGAGAGCTGTGAGTGGCGGTGCTGTCACTGCCGAGGGCTTTTCTGCTGATGGAAATGCTCCTTTTCTTTCTCTGAGCTCTGCTATAATCGTGGAATTTTGGGGGTTGGAAGGGACCTTAAAGAGCATCTCGTTCCACCCCTGCCACGGGCAGGGACGCCTTCCACTAGCCCAGGGTGCTCCAACCTGGCCTTGGACACTTCCAGGGATCCAGGGGCAGCCACAGCTTCTCTGCTCAACCTGTGCTGAAGATGGAATTCCATGAATCCAGGAACAGGGTCCTGGCTTGCAGCAAGGGGGGAATTTGAAGGGAGAGGAGGACATTGCACATTTTACCTCCAGAGCTGATTTATCTCCAGTCTTTTCTGCACTACGTGAGCTCCTTTCTGCTTTCCAGGGGTTGTTCTTCCCCTTGGACTGGTGAGGTTGGAAGTCCCAGCCAGAGGGTGAAGATTGTGTTGAAGTCACTTCCATGTGCTTCCATCTGTCTTTCCTTTTAGAATCATGGAATCATGGAATGGTTTGGTTGGAAGGGACCTCAAAGTTCCACCCCCTGCCGTGGGCAGGGACACCTTCCACCAGCCCAGGTTGCTCCAAGCCCTGTCCAACCTGGTCTTGGACACTTCCAGGGATCCAGGGGCAGCCACAGCTTCTCTGGGCAACCTGGGCCAGGGCCTCAACACCCTCACAGCCAAGAACTTCCTTCTAATATCTCATCTAAGCATATCCTTTGTCAATTTGAATCCATTCTCCTTGTTCTGTCACTCCATGCTCTTGTAAAAAGTCCTTTTTCATCTTTCTTGTTGGCTTCCTTCAGGTACTGGAAGGGACAACCTGAATTAGGTATTAGAGTCCTGAATGAGCAATTAGATCACTCCAAAACCTTGTGTCTTCTTCTTTCTTACTCCAAGCCCTGTCCAACCTGGCCTTGGACACTTCCAGGGATCCAGGGGCAGCCACAGCTTCTCTGGCCAACCTGTGCCAGGGCCTCCCCACCCTCACATGGAAGATTTTTTTTCCTGCTCTCCAATCTAACCCTGCTCTCTGTCAATTTGCAGCCATTCCCCCTTGTCCTGTCACTCCATCCCTTGGAAATAATCTCTCTCCATCTTTCCTTTAGGCTCCCTTCTGGGAGGCTGCAATTTGCTCGTCCTGAATCCTTCTCCAGGCTGAACATTCCCAGTTCTCTCGGCCTTTCCTTCCCTCTGATCAGCTTGGTGGCTCCTCTGGAATAAGGGACAACCCTCATTCATGTGATAAACCTGACTGTTGATACCAGTGATGATCTGTAGGAATTAAGAGGAATCTGATCCATTAATTTGCTGCTGGATGAGGGATCCCTGACCTGGATGCACATCCAGACATTACAGACACACAAATATAAATTATATTTACCACTTCTCACAGGCTTCAGCCGTGGGCAGAGCTGGAGAAAAAGAAGAACAGGACTAGTTTCTGCCATCAAGGTAAAGGTTAAACACCCAATTATTGTGTTTGGGAGGGAGGTTTTGGGCCAGCAAAATAAATGACTTTGTGAATATCTGCCTGGGAACTCAATTCCCTTCAGAGCCACAGACTTGGCCTTTCCTATGGTTTTGATCAGCAACAACATCCAGGTCGTGTTGCAGCAAACAATTCTCCAAAACTTCTCTTTCCACTTGGATTTAACCCTTAATTTCCCTGGATTTAACCCTTAATTTTCACTCTCCTTTAGTCCCAGCCATCACTGAGTGCAAATAAAAAGGTTAGGATTTATAATTCCTATAATTCCAGTGCCTAAAAACTCTCTTAATCTCTGAATTTGGGGGGATTCCTTTCTGCCATTGCTTCTCTTCCAGCTGTTTTGCACCTGCGAGTTTCCTTTTGATGGGAAAAGATGGGAATCCTCAATGGGAATCTTGGATTCCAGGGCTTCTCTCCATTTTATTTCTGGACAAAGCTGCACGAACAGGACTGAGCAACAACCAACACATCCCAAAATCTGGTGTCTTGCAGTGATTTGGGACCTTTCCCCTCTGAGTTACTTGCAAATATTCTCATAACTGAGAAAAATCCCCCCGAATTCACACTCAGTGTCACTTTACCCCATTTTTTCCCTTCCCTTTTATTTTATTCATTACTCAACCCCCTTCCTGACTTTCTTTCCATCCAATATTTCTCTAAAAGAAGTGCCCAACTTTTGTTTGGCTGGGTTGTTTTTTCCCCTTAATTACTCGTGAGCAGCCACAAAAGTGAACTATAAACATGTAAATTGGGAAAGAATAAAACCCTCGTTAAACATTAGGCATTTACTGTGGAAATTAAGAGCCATTAGATGCATAAAAGACTTTCCTCCCCATTTGTGTTTCTCTTCCAGCCTTCATTAGTGGAGTGATCCTAAAAAAAAACCACGGGAATGGGCCACCCCATCTAAACAAAATCAGAGCCATCCTGAATTCGTGCCCAGAACTCGAACCCAAACGTGGTTTGTTTTTTTTTTCCAATTAGTTTTGAGCTTTGGAGTTGTTCCACTGCTTTCATTTCCTTCCTCAGTTTGTGTTTCCCTTTTGCTTCTTCGTTGGATCCAACGAGAGGAGCAAAACCTACAACATCACATCAGCAGGAAAGATGTTCAGTTTGTATTTTAGACTGAGTTGGAGCTACACATTGCAGAAATGTGAAATATTCTTGGCAAAGGATGTTAAAAACCCACTAATTTGGGGCTTTGGAGTAGACAAAGTTGAGGGCTGGAGTGAAATTCTTGGAGAAAAGGTGGGAAATCCATCTCTGGGAGCTGAAGATCAGAATGTTTTCCTCCAAAAATGAGATAGGAGTGGATTATCCTGATTCATTTTCCATGAATTTGTGAAACCCTTCATCATTTTCATGCCTTTCCAGGCCAACTCCTCCCATCTACGCAGGGACAGGACAAGTGGGAATGGCTTCACACTGAAAGAAAGGGATTTAGGTGGGATATTGGGAAGGAATTGTTGGCTGGGAGGGTGGAGAGGCCCTGGCCCAGGTTGGGCAGAGAAGCTGTGGCTGCCCCTGGATCCCTGGAAGTGTCCAAGGCCAGGCTGGAGCAACCTGAGATGGTGGAAAGTGTCCCTGCCCAGGGCAGGGGGTGGAATGAGATGATCTTCAAGGATTTTTTCCAACCCAAACCATTCCATGATTCCGTGAACTTCTCTCAACATCTGTGTCAGCCAACCCATCTATAATAAGCCGCGACTGAAAATGCAGATTATTCCTTTCCTCACCAGCCTTCCTGGACTTTGGAGGTTCATGAAAACCCTCCTGTGGAAGCCTCCAGAGAAATGGAACAGTTTTCTGAAGGATTTCTTTAGGGATCCACCACTTACAGTTCCTTTAATCCCTTAGGTCCTTTCAATTCCTGCCAAATCAAGGTGCTCAGAGGGTCAGTTGAGCACGAGAGTCATCAAAGGCTCAATTATTTTGGCTGATGACCAAGCATCTTCTTCAGGTAAAAATATGTATCTTATTCCTTCCAAAATCATGTCCAGGATCCTGTCCTGACAACTGGGTGCTGTGATCCCAAATCCAGAAGTCTGTCCAAAAGACCAAAAATCAGATTTTTTTTATTCAAAAACCAAGTCAGAATCCTCTCATAAAACAGGTTTGTGCACTCTTTCCCAATCCCAAAAATCCAAAAAGCAAACAGATTTCTCCTTTAACAACCTCATCAACCACAGTCTTCCCATATCCCAGCTTTGTGGAACTTTTCCTAATTCCTGGGCATTAGGATTCCCCAAACCAGACCTTTCTGGCCCTACAAATGTTGAGATAGGACTAAATTGTTTTAGTTGGTGACCAAGTATTTCCTTCAGGTAAAAATACGTGTCTTATTCTTTCCTAAATCATGTCCAGGATCCACTCCTGACCGTTGGCTACTGTGATCCTAAATCCAGAAGTCTGTCCAAAAGAACAAAAACCAGATTTTTTTATTCAAAAACCAAGTCAGAATCCTCTCATAAAACAGGTTTGTGTACTGTTTTCTAATCCCAAAAATCCAAAAAGCAAACATATTTCTCCTTTAACAACCTCATAAGGCAGAGTCTTCCCATAAAACCTCTTTGTAGACCTTTTCCTAATTCCTGGCCATTAGGATTACTCAAAACAACCACATTTTGCCCTACAAATGTTGAGATAGAACTAAATTGTTTTAGTTTGTGACCAAGTATCTCCTTCAGGTAAAAATACATGTCTTATTCTTTCCTAAACCATGTCCAGGATCCACTCCTGATCCTGATGCTGTGGGCCCAAGTCTAGGTCTGTCCAAAAGACCAAAAATCAGATTCTTTTTCGAAAACCAAGTCAGAATCCTCCCATAAACCAGGTTTGTGTACTCTTTCCTAATCCCAAAAATCCCAAAAGCAAACAGATTGCTCCTTTAACAACCTCATAAAGCAGAGTCTTCCCATAAAACCTCTTTGCAGACCTTTTCCTAATTCCCGGGCGCTTCCCTGAGCTCTTTTCCCACCTCCCTCGCCCTGGAAGCGAAAAGAGGCTTCCAAACTTTTTTCTCTTTGCTTCTGGGAGGCCGCTGCAAACACGGGAGGAGCTGGAGGGCAGAAGAAAAGCTGCCTGGGCCCCTGTCAGGCCTAAAAAGCAAATGACCTGGATAAGAGCTCGGCGCATTCCTGGAAGTCTGGGATGTCTCCCTGGATTGGCAAAGCTCCGTTAAGTTGTCACAGGAAGGGGGGCCCTGGTCCAGCTCCAGTGTCAGCCTGGCTGATGTCAAAGCTTTTCCTCAGTGCCCAAGGTGCTGCTCTACCTCCCCTCTGCAAGGCTGCTCTTCCAAGCCTTTGGAAAAGGGACCTGGGAGCGCAGAGGGAAAGCCCAGATATCTGAGGCACAATTGATTTTGCCAGCAAAAAAACCCCAAAATGCTGCTTTCCCTGTGAGCTGGGAGGTGTTATAGGCAGTGTCCTCACTGTCCCTGTGAGCTGGGAGGTGTTTTAGGGCAGTGTCCTCACTGTCCCTGTGAGCTGTGGGGTGCTATAGGGCAGTGTCCTCACTGTCCCCATATGAGCTGGTGGGTGTTATAGGGCAGTGTCCTCACTGTCCCTGTGAGCTGGGGGGTGTTATAGGGCAGTGTCTTCACTGTCCCTGTGAGCTGGGAGGTGTTTTAGGGCAGTGTCCTCACTGTCCCTGTGAGCTGGGAGGTGTTTTAGGGCAGTGTCCTCACTGTCCCTGTGAGCTGTGGGGTGTTATAGGGCAGTGTCTTCACTGTCCCTGTGAGCTGGGAGGTGTTATAGGGCAGTGTCCTCACTGTCCCTGTGAGCTGGGGGGTGTTATAGGGCAGTGTCCTCACTGTCCCTGTGAGCTGGGAGGTGTTATAGGGCAGTGTCCTCACTGTCCCCATATGAGCTGTGGGGTGTTTTAGGGCAGTGTCCCCACTGTCCCTCCAGGAGCTGTGGAGTGGTGAAGTTTTCCCGGGCTGTTTGTGACTGGCAGCTGCTCTAGGGCTTCTCCATGTATATTCCAGAGGCTGCCATGGGGTTCACGACCCCACCTCAGCTCCTTGAGGTTCCACCCATCCCTTCCCCCTCCACACACACGCACACACACAGAGACTCCCCACAAGGTGGTTCTGACCCAATAATTGCTGATCTGACATCTAACAACCTCCCCCATCCAAGGCTGCTTCCAAGCCTTTGGAAAAGGGAGTTTTGAGCACAGAGGAAAAGCCCAGATGTCTGAGGTCGAATCAATTTTGCCAACAAAAAAAAGATGCTGCTTTCAGGAAAACTCGGCCCCGGCACTGCTCATTTTTGTGGTCACGCTGAATCCTTCTGGTTTTACCTGCTTTGTCCTTGGATTTGGGCTGAAATAGAAGATACAGCTCGAAGCTCTTGGGTTTTATCCCATCCAGGCATCAAATCCTACAGTTATCCCTCTATCCCAGCCCAGAGGGGAGGTTGGAAGCAGCTGCTTGGACGCACCAGGGCAGGAAGGGTCCTACTTCCACATGTCCCTCTTGCCCCTCGTTTTTCAGCCACCTGAAGGGCCCATGCCCAGCTGGAATGTTTTTTTTTTTAGCTGTTTTCCTCTTTCTTGGCTGCATAAAGCACTGCTTTGTCGCGGGGAGCAGCCGAAATACCTGTTCCAGCTCAGTTTTTACCCCGAGGCTTTTTGTCGTACACGAGGCTTGGAGTGAAGCACCACATAAATAAATAACCTCCAAACGCCAGGCCCTGCTATTTTTTAAAGCTTGAGGAACCTCCAGGCAGGTGTTTAGGAAGCGAGTTCATTGCCCTGGGGGAGAGTGATTTGTTTTCACACATGACATGGTGCTTTATTAAACGGGAGAGTCTATTTGGTGGCGGCGTTTATTTGGTGCTGACATTCCTGCTGGTCCTCTTTGCTTCCCTCCCCCTCCATCCAGGCAGGATGAGGCTTTTAAACCCTCTTGATCTTTTCATCTCACCAGATCTAGAAGATCTTCTCTGTGTGTTGTCACATGCATGTCCCCAGACTGGAAGATTCCCCACTGATGGGAATTTCTTGCCCTTCCTGCCCCAAATTCCTGCTTCCTTAGTGCAGGGAGGAAACACCTGAACCACTTCAGAAATGGGACTTTTAAACAGTCAAATCTCCAGAAATGGTGAAGAAAATGCATTTTTAGGCCAGGTTGGATGGAGATTGGAGCAACTGGGAACAAGATGGGATTAAGGACCCTTCCAACCTCGTTTTGTGATTCCACGGTTCCATATTATTTACAAAATAAAATCTGTTTATTTTTGGCCATCTGAAGCAGATGACGTCGCTCTTCAGGGTGGATTTTTATTCCCAGAAACAGTGTGATCAACTTCTTCCTTGTGGCTGATCCACATGGAGGTGGTGATCAGGAATAACACCATCCAGGAAACCTCTGGATGGGCCGGCGGCGCCTGGCAAAGCACAAGCTCCGTAACACCGTGGAAAACTTCCCTTATCTTTCTTGGATCCAGGTACCTGGTGTGCACCAAACAGCTACCCTGTGCTGTAGTGATGGCTGAGCATTGCTGCTTTTCCATCCCACCAAAATCCATCACCACTAATTGAGGAATTCCCACCGGAGACGCCGGTAGTGGGCAGTGTGAGCTCTTGTCCTGGTTAGAACAGCTGGGCCCAGTTCATCACTGGATGGGTGTAACCCAAAACTGTGGATTCTAGAGCCTTCCATGCCATCTCCCAGAAACTGTTCTCAACAGACCATTTACACCCTCTGCCCAGAGCAGCCCTGACTCCTCAGGCTGTAAAATGGGTGTTAAGAGGCCTGGGATATAGGAGGGTGCTCCTGTCCTCACACCCAGTGTGGAACTCCCCGCCCTGAGGGAGGCACTGGGCATTCCTGCCTGAACTGGAGGATATATAATCTTGGAATCTTGGGACTTTTTTAACCACTTGTGGGATCCAGAGAAGGATTGTGACCACCACTCTCAACCAGACTGCAACCACCACTCTTGACCAGACTGCACCAGCACTCTCACCAACAGATTTTCCCCTCTCCCTTTACTTTGGACTCAGGGGGCTCAACAAACCCAACTCTGTTCATGCCCCAGGGTGCTGGGTTGTACATTTGGGTTTTGTGGGTTAAAACCAACTGTTTTTCTGTATAATTACACTTACTGTATTATTTTATTAAATTGTTATTCTGGCTTAAAATCTCTCTTTTGAGTTGGGTTCATTTCCCCTGCTGGTTTACCTTTAAACCAGCACAGCTCTGCTCCTAAATCAACCTGCAGCTCAATTATTACGCATAGCTCACTAATTAATGAACATTTAACAGCCCACCTCCGTTTCTCTCCTCACTGCTGCTGCACTCCAAGGAAATTTGAGGGATTCTCCACCGAGCCCCTGCGCGGGATCGGTGCCCGGCATCTCCGGGAAGCGGGAATGAGCCAGCCCTGATTTACAGGAGTTGGAGTGAAGCAGCAAGTGAAGCAAGAGCTCCTCTGCCATGTTTGTAACCTGCCTCATGGTCACTGCATGATTAGCACCTTCCCTGAGTGCATCATTTCCCTTCCCCTGGATGGTTGTGAGGGCTGGTTTCAATTATTTCTTCCCCTCGCACGCTCTGTATTTCAAGCTGGCTCCGCTGAGCGATCCATCTGCTCCCCGAAATGACTTACCAGGACACATTTCACACACAAGGCAAATAGATTTGGCCTCCCCCTCGTGGTTTCACAGCACGATTTTTCATAATTCTGCTTCCCCCTGCCCTTATTCCCAGCAAACCTTCACCCTCAGTAGAGCTTTCCATCTGTGGACAAAACGCCGCCGGAGAAGAAAAGTTGTATTTAATTTTATTTCATCCTGACTCTCGTGGCACAGCATTTCCCATGTTATTGGATATATGGATCAGGGTCAGGAAAATATTGGGGGCTGCAACAGCACCCTGCTAAGGAGATTTATGCTGATGTGCATGTTCGGAGTAACTGCAGAGTTGCACTTGGTCGTGTTTTAAGTGCCCTCACATGATCATCAAGCACCAGGGATGGCTGTGGAAAAGCTCCTTTTCCCATAGATTTAGAGTTTGTGGATCATTGACAATAATTTAATTAAGAATCATGTCAAAATGAAGGCAGTTGGTGGATGGCTGACACCAATTTAATTCAGAATTGTGGGAAAATTAAGGGATTTGGTGGATCATAGACATCAATTCAATAAGGAATTCTGGGAAAATGAAGGAAGTTGGTGGATGGTTGACATCAATTTAATGAAGAGTTTGGGGAAAATCAAGGGATTTGGTGCATTTAATGCAGCTGCATGAGGTTGCTCAGCCTTTATTTCTTAGTCAGCACAAATGGGAACCCCAGAGGTGATAAATGAAGGCCAATGACCATCAAGGTCCAGTGATGCCTTGATGGCTGTGAAAAAGCTGCTTTCCCCACATATTTAGAGTTTGTAGATCTTTGGCACCAATTTAATTAAGGATTATGGGAAAATTGAGGGAGTTGGTGGATGATTGACACCAATTTAATTCAGGATTGTGGGAAAATTAGGGGATTTGGTGCCTTTAATGCACCTACATGTGGTTGCTCAGCCTTTATTTCTTACTCAGCATAAATGGGACCCCCAGAGGTGATAAATGAAGGCCAGTGTAGGGTTGCACTTAGTTGTGTTTTACAGGACCATCAAACACCAGGGGTGGCTGTGAAAGAGTTCCTTTTTCTCCATATTTAGAGTTTGTAGATCTTTGGCACCAATTTAATTCAGGATTGTGGGAAAACGAAGGGAGTTGGTGGATGCTTGACACCAATTTAATTCAGAATTGTGGGAAAATCAAGTGACTGCACGCTGTGACACGACGCATTCATCAAACTCATCATTACTTCTCCGTTCTCTCCCTTCCCAGGGTTGATGCCTCCAGACAATCATCTCCTTACGAATCAGCCCTTCCAAAGTCATTGCTCCTGGGAATCTCTCCCACAAAAGGGGAGCACGGAAAAGATCACGCTGCCTTTTCATCTTCCTCAGACCCTGCATCCCCCACAAACGATCCCTGTGGTCTGTCAGGGAGGGCACTGAACCCTTGGACAGCCGGGATTTCGGAGCTTCCGGAGGCACAGCGAGGTAGAAATGTAAGAGATAAAACTGTCCTGCTTTTGGATAATCCCCAGCAAACAGCACTTTCCTTAATCCCTCCCAGGGTGTTTTATTGGATATCTGTGCTGTAGCTGGCTCTTCCAGGCATTTGCTTCCCGGTTATTAAACACAGATCACAGTTAAGTGGATGGTCCCTGCACAAAAGCAGCAGCACTGAGGACCACACAGCCCAGGGCTCTCCAGATGTTCCAGGGAAGAGCTGAGCACTTCACTGGCATTAGTCTTTGGAGGCCTGGGCTCCCCTTGCCAAGGCTCTGCTTTGCCTCTGCACTGCTGGGCAGTGCCAGCTGCAATCAAGAAAAAACCAGATTGGAGTGCAGAGGCATCACTGGACCTTGATGGTCATTGGCCTTCATTTATCACCTCTGGGGTTCCCATTTGTGCTGACTAAGAAATAAAGGCTGAGCAACCACGTGCAGCTGCAAGTTAAATCCAGTTGGGAATAACTGAGCAGTGGTGCCACCCAGGACTTGGTACTGGGGCCAGTGCTGTTTAATGTCTTTATCAGTGGTGTGGGCAAAGGGAATAAAGTGCACCCTCAGTCAGTTTGTGGATGACACCAAGTTGGGTGGGATCTCCTGGAGGGCAAGAAGGCTCTGCAGAGGGATCTGGACAGGCTGGATCCACGGGCTGAGGCCAGCGGTGTGAGGGACAACAAGGCCAGGTTCTTCATGTGGGTCACAACATCCCCTGCAGCTCCAGGCTTGGGAAGAGTGGCTGGAAAGCTGGAAAAGGAGCTGGAGTGGCTGAACATGAGCCCAGGAGTGCCAAGAAGGCCAATGGTCCCTGGTCTGTGCCAGCCCTGGTGTGTCCCAGCCTCAGGGCAGTGATTGTCCCCCTGTGCTGGCACTGCTGAGGCACCTCCAGCCCTGGGGGCAGCTCTGGGACCCTCAGACAGGAGAGACATGGAGGGGCTGGAGTGTGTGCAGGGAAGGGAATGGAGCTGGGAAGGGGCTGGAGCAGCAGGAGCAGCTGAGGGAGCTGGGGGGGCTCAACCTGGAGAAAAGGAGGCTCAGGGGGGACCTTCTGGCTCTGCAACTCCCTGACAGGAGGGGGGAGCCAGAGGATCCCGTGGGGGATCGAGCTCATCAACACAACAATGAAATGACCAGAAGGTAAAATACCCCATTTAGGGAGTTTAGGCTTTCAGTTTTCCTGGTTGTATCAGAATCCCAGCACATCAAGGATTCCCTCTGTCTCACCTCATAGCACGTGAAACTCCTTGTTAAAAAAAGGACTCCATATGCTTTTGATTAGCTTTGCAGGTCTTGGGGGGTTGGCTGACCATTCACAGCCAATTCCTGACCCCTGGGGCTGCAGAGCCCCTGCCCAGCCTTTTCCATCCATGTGTTCCAACACTCTTGGGAGATGCACTGCAGAGCTCTCCTTGTCCTGCCCAACCAGTGGGGAAGGGCCACAGGATGCAACAAAAGCTCTTGGAAGCGCTTTAAGCACCGAGCGATTCTTGAATTCCGTGATTTTATTCATGGTGAGCTGCAGCCAGGATTAGAAACCCCTCAGAGCTGCCCAGCTGAGCGAGGGCTGTGCCCAGCAGAGCCCATCACCAGCCTGTCCCCCAAAGCCAGGCCTGGAAGCTCAGCACAACTCGCACCGAGGGCTCGACACGTCTGAGCGAGCAGGAGCCAGCGACCCAGCCAAGGTGGAATCCCACATTATGGCCGGATTTGCTGCCTTTCCTCCCAGCTGGGAACTCTGGAGAGGAGGTTTGCTGAGCTGCAGTTAAGCAGGTGCAGATGGCAGGGCCAGCTGCCTGTTCCTTTGTTCTGGTTGTCACCACAGCGGCGGCTCTGGGTCAATTAACACTTATTGCTGGGTGGCTGCTGGTTTTCCCCCAATGTAACAGCCCTGCCTCAGCTGGAGTTCAGCTCCAAAAGCCAAGCTGAGAGCTGATTCCTGGATGGAAATCCTGCAAAACTCTCTGGGTTTTAGTGGTTTCTGTTGTTGATGTTTTCCAACCCTGACACAGGTTGCCCAGAGAAGCTGTGGCTGCCCCTGGATCCCTGGAAGTGTCCAAGGCCGGGTTGGACCAACCTAGGATAGCGGAAGGTGTCCCTGCGCTTTTAAAGCCTGAAACTTCTCCTCATTCTTGGCTTTTGACACCCTGGTGACAGAGTTTATCATCCAAGTTGCTCCCACAGCATTGCTGAGAGCAAACTTCCAGTGTTGATGTGTGGGACAAGAGCTTTGTGCCCTTAATATGCTTGGTCATCTCTCCCTAAGGCAGGAGCAGGGACAAAGTGTTATTTGTCCATAAATTATCCCTTGGTTGTAGTGCTCCTGTTGGGAAGACACCACTCATAAAGACCCTCATGGCATCAGAAAAGAGGCAGAACCTGGGTGGAGCTGTGGATGCATCTTCATGGATGCATCTTCAGGGATGGTATCATAGAATCATGGAATGGTTTGGGTTGGAAGGAACCTTAAAAAATGTCTCATTCCACCCCCCTACCATGGGCAGGGACACCTTCCACTAGCCCAGGTTGCTCCAACCTGGCCTTGAACACTTCCAGGGGTCCAGGGGCAGCCACAGCTTCTCTGCCCAACCTGTGCCAGGGCCTCCCCACCCTCACAGCCTACAATTCCTTCCTGACATCCAATCTATTGGATTCTTTACCCAAATGGGAGAGAATCATCATTTGACCAAGGTTTGGCTCTTCCTGGTTGGAACAGAGACCAGAAGATCCCCGAAAATCTGGGCTGGCTGTCACTGCTCCCAGGAAAAAGACTGAGGACAGCAGGTGATGCTACGCTTTCTATTCCCCACACACCCACAGCCCATTCCCAGTGGAAACCAGATTCCAAGACTCTGGGCCCATAAGGTTTCGGTATCTTGACTATTTGTTGTGCCCTCCCAAAGGTGGTGGAGTCCCCATCCCAGGAGGTGTCCAAGGAAGGACAAGATGTGGCACTCAGTGCTCTGGGCTGGGGGACAAGGTGGGCATCGGGCACAGGGGGGACTTGATGACCTTGGAGGTCTTTCCCAGCCTCAATTATTCTTTGATTCTAAAGACAAAGCAAAATCATAGAAACTGGAGTTTTCTTTGTGGTAAAATCCCTCCTCTCTCTGAGATCATAAAGGGTTTCTGATTTTGCCCACAGCAAAACAGTTCCAATTTCCCTCATTTTGGGGCAGAGGAGCAGCCACAGCCACGCTGCACACACACCCCCACAGCTATCCAGGACATCTGTCAGGAGGCAAAGGCTTTGCTCCATGATGGAATGACTCCTCCATGCCCCACAAGGCATCTGGATTTGATTTTTCCCATCATTTTATGCGAGAAAGAGAAAAAAGCCCCGAAGCAGCTGAGGGGGTTGCTGAAGATCACGGTGTTCAAATGCTCAGCGGGGCCCTGGACCTGGGGTTCAATTCCCAGTCCAAGAGTCCAGTACCTTGGAGAACAGACAGGATCTGAAAATCCCCCAGGTGTGAGGAGAGCTGGAATCCAGGTGATCCATCCCTAGAATTTAAATTTAGCCCTGGGACAAGGCAGTTATTCGGCTGCATTGAAAGGGATGTCCACTGTAAGTGAGCATTTGAGGGACTTACTTCCATATGGAGCTGGATGGAAGCAGGATTGTGGCAAACTCAGGAAACCCAGCAGTCCAAGAGCGGATATGAACCCAGCAGCCACTTCCAACCCAAACACAACCCAAACATCAGCCTGTCCTTTAGCCAGGAACCGAAGCCGTGTCCTCTTTCCTTGGAAAGAAAATAAAGCAAAATTAAAAAAGCCCTTCCTCTTCTCGTAGTTGGAGAGCTGCCAGTTTGTAAGTGCTAACTGTGGTTTCAATTTCTCTCTTCAGTGGCTGGAAAGTGCTCACATTTTTGGCTCTGTCCCAGCTGACCTGACCCCTCTGACTTCCTACATCACATGAAAACCCTCCCTCAGGCTCACGCCGGTGCCGGGGTCATAAAAAAGCACGGAAAGGGGAAGGAGGAGAGGGATGGGGAAGGAAGAGAAAGGAATGATTAAACAAAGCAATAGCCAGGCACCCAGATAAAGATCTATCTGGGTGATGAAGCTGCAATAAATGTGGCACATCAGAGCTTCCCTATGAATGGTCGGGGCAAAGATATATTTTTCTGGATGTGAAAGAGTGGTTTAAAAATGACTCCGAGCCCACATTTCCTCCCCCCGACAAAAGGAGGAAAAAATCGTCCGAAGTGTAGCAGGTTATTGATTTTTTATAAGCCAGGGACAAATTTATCGGAGAGAAAAGTTCATTATTTAGTCATCCCCCAGCTCAATCTGCTCCCCTGGCCATTAACCCGCGGCAGCTCCCGTGATAAACTCCCCGTGAACCCTCTCCCTGCGCTGCCTCAGTGAACTGCAGATGGATTTTGCTGAGTGCTCCCTCGGCCTCTCCTGGATATTCATCCAGATTTTTTTTGCTGACACGGATCCCAGCTCCCCTGGGTGCCCCTGCAGTGCCCACCTCAGCTCCCACACAAAGCCCATTCCAAGAGATCCCCCTCCAAGTCTTCCTTTATCGCCTCTGGGGGTCCCATTTATGCTGACTAAGAAATAAAGGCTGAGCAACCCCGTGCAGCTGCATTAAATGCACCAACTCCATTTTCCCACAATTCTTAATTAAATTGGTGCCAACCCTCCACCAACTCCCTTCATTTCCCCACAATTCTGAATTAAATTGGTGTAAACCATTCACCAACTCCCTTCATTTTCCCAGAATTCCTAACTGAATTGATGTCTGTGACCCACCAATTCCCTTAATTTTCCCACAATTCTTAAATTATAAATGTGTGGGGAAAGGAACTTTTCCACAGCCATCAAGGCATCACTGGAGCTTGATGATCATGTAAAACATGACTAAGTGCAACCCTACATTGTCATCATTTGTCACCTCTGCGGATCCCATTTGTGCTGACTAAGAAATAAAGGCTGAGCAACCAAGTGCAGCTGCATTAAATGCACCAACTCCCTTAATTTTCCCACAATCCTTAATTAAACTGGTGTCAATTGGTGTCCCAGCCCAGGGAGCTCTCATTCCAAAATGTCCATCAGGGGCAGCCTTCAGGCTGTCAGACCCAGCTCCTGGTTTTCCATCTCATCCCATCGCTGTCCAGCTCCTGGGATGGTCTCAGCTCTTCTCCCCCTGCACATGGAACCGCTGAGGTTGGAAAAGACCTCTGAGCTCATCAGCTCTCCCGGAGTTTCCTTTTCCACGGGTTGGAAAAGTAGCTCTGTGTGTGTCTCAAACAAATCCCTGGCTTTGAATCCCTTCATCTGGCCTGGAAAGTGGAAATGCAACTCCTAGAAAGCACCAAAAGGGAAACATCCTGGGATCATACAGAGGAGAAAAGGTGGCACAGTGGGACACCCCAAAAAACTTTGGCTGATGTGACACCACAATTGACCCTAGAGACACCAAAACTGACCTTAGAGACACCAAAACTGACCTTAGAGATGCCAAAATTTGCCCTAGAGGTGCCAAAACTGACCTTTAGAGATGCCAAAAGTGACCTTAGATATACTAAAATTAATGTTAAAAATGCCAAAGTTGACCTTAGAGACTCCAAAACTGACCTTAGAGATACCAAAATTGACCTTAGAGACACCAAAATTGTCCTTAGAGATGCCAACATTGACCTTAGAGATGCCAACATTGACCTTAGAGATGCCAAAACTGACCTTAGAGATACCAAAATTGACCTTACAGATGCCAAGAATTACATTAGAGATGCCAAAATTTGCCCTAGAGATACCAAAACGGACCTTAGAGATGCCAAAACTGGCCTTAGAGTTACCAAAACTGACTTTAGAGATACCAAAACTGCCCTCAGAGATACCAAAATTGTCCTTGAATATGCCAAAACTGACCTTCGAGACACCAAAATTGACCTTAGAGATGCCAAAATTGACCATAGAGATACCAAAACTGACTTTAGAGTCACCAAAATTGACCTTAGAGATACCAAAATTTGCCCTAGAGGTGCCAAAACTGGCCTTAGAAATACCAAAACTGACTTTAGAGATACTAAAGTTGACCTTAGAAATGCCAAAATGGACCTTACAGATGCCAAAACTGACCTTAGAGACACTAAAATTAACCTTAGAGGTGCCAAAACTGGCCTTAGAGATACCAAAACTGACTTTAGAGGTACCAAAACTGACCTTAGAGACACCAAAACTGACCTTAGAGATGCCAAAATCGACCATAGAGATACCAAAACTGCCCTTAGGGATACCAAAATTGACCTTAGAGACACCAAAATTGACCTTAAAGACACCAAAATTAACAATAAAGATACCCAAACTGACTTTAGAGGTACCAAAACTGACCTCAGAGATACCAAAATTGTCCTTAGAGATGCCAAAATTGACCTTAGAGACAGTAAAATTGACCTTAGAGACGCCAAAATTGTCCTTAGAGATGCCAAAACTGACCTTAGAGATGCCAAGACTGCCCTTAGAGACGCCAAAATTGACCTTAGAGGTACCAAAACTGACCTTAGAGATGCCAAGACTGCCCTTAGAGATACCAAAGTTGACCTTAGAGGTACCAAAACTGACCTTAGAAACGCCAAAACTGACCTTAGAAATGCCAGAATTGACCTGAGACACTAAAATTGACCTTAGAGACACCAAAATTTACCACAGAAATACCAAAACTCACCTCAAAGATTCAAATATTGACAACAGAGATACCAAAACTGACCTTAGAGACGCCAAAATTGTCCTTAGAGATGCCAAAACTGACCGTAGACATCCCTGTAGCCAAACTGGTGCACGAGCCTGACAAAAGAGGATCAAAGGATGTCTCAGAGGCACATCCTGAAAAGCAGAAGGACCAAAACTCCTGGATATAATTCCATGGAAGCACCTCCCTCAGGAAGGGTTTTCCCAGAGCCATTCTTTCCCGAGCTGGCCTGTTGTTCCCACACTCTGTTGGGTGTGGGCAGGTGGAAAATGGCTCAGCTCCTGTCCTGAAGGCTTGGCCATGACTCTTTCTCCTTTGTTTGATTTCTTATTGACAGGAAAGGTCACGCTCCTCCAAAACATTGGGTGGCATTTGGGAATTTCTTTCCCGTGAGGCAAAAAGGGAAATCAGCTCCCACTGGACACAGGGATGATTTCCCAGTGCATTCACACACCCCCAGTGCAGGGCAAGGTAGGAAAACATCCTTCAGGAGCTGAAAGGTGGTTTTATATAATTCAGGCACAACGATCTGTCAGCAGAGCAAAGGTAATTATCCCACTAAGATTTCACAAGACGAGAGAATATCGTGGGTTTGATAAACCCTCTTAACATGCAGAATGAAGGCAAACCAACAAAAGGAGCCTTAAAACAAAACATGATGTTAAAATCAATATTGATTGCTGGTGATAAGTGTTATAGGAGGCAGTAAAACTCCATCAAATTCCCCCCCCCCCCTCTCTCCCAAACGAGGCTGGAGACAAATCAAAGGAGAACAAATGGCTCTAAAGCAGAGGGATGGCTTTGCAAAGCAGGGAAGGAGCATCACAATGGTTTTCCCAAAGAAACCCCACTCTCCTCTAGTTCTGCCCCCCTGCAACAATCCCAAATAACAGCCCATTACCGAGTGCTCCAAATGGTGCCTCCAGGGAGGGGATCACAGGAAAGATCAATTTGGGAATGAGCAGCCTGGCTCAAGGAGCTGCACAGGGGTCCTGCAGGCACAGGGAGACCTTTGAAACTCTCCCATGTGCTGCCTCCCCAAACGGCTGCTTCCATTGCCCTCTTCCCTTCTCCTCCCTGAAAATTCCTGCAGCTCCTTGGTAGAGACAGAGCCACTGCCAGGCTGTGCCTGTGAGGTGCTCTGGCTGCCCCAAGTGCTGGATCCTTCTCTATCCTTCCCAAAATTGTCTGTCAAAACTGTATTTTTTGAACTTCAGAGCTGCTCCAGCCCTGGGAACAAGAGCACAAGGTCGTGGAGCTGCTGCAGAGAGTCCAGAGGAGGCCCCGGAGCTGCTGCCAGGGCTGGAGCCCCTCTGCTCTGGAGCCAGGCTGGGAGAGCTGGGGGGGTTCCCCTGGAGAAGAGAAGGCTCCAGGGAGAGCTGAGAGCCCCTGGCAGGGCCTAAAGGGGCTCCAGGAGAGCTGGAGAGGGACTGGGGACAAGGCAGGGAGGGACAGGACCAGGGGGAATGGTTTCCTAGTGGAAAAGGGGAGATTTGGGGGGGGGATATTGGGAAGGAATTGTTGACTGTGAGGGTGGGGAGGCCCTGTGCCAGGTTGGGTAGAGAAGCTGTGGCTGCCCCTGGATCCTTGGAAGTGTCCAAGGCCAGATTGGAGCAAGCTGGGCTAGTGGAAGGTGTCCCTGCCCATGGCAGGGGGTGGAACCGGATGGTCTTTAAGTTCCCTTCCAACCCAAACCATTCCAGGATTCTCTGTCCCCAGGCTCCAAAGTGAGTGGCCCCAGCATTTGGGTGATGCTGTGCCAAGCCAAGGGACAGATCCTGGAGCACTCTGAGCTCTGTCCTGGCAGCCCCAGGCTCCAGAGTCACCAGACTCCAGCAGTGAGTTATGACCTGGTCTGTCCTGTCCCAGGGTGGTTTCCAAACATCTCCAGACCTTGTTTTGGGATCTGACACTGCAGTCCCACCCCGCTGTGCACACCTACTGAGTGCTCAGCTGAGATCTGAGCCACAACCCCCAAATTTCGAGGTCACCTGGGCCGGCCTTGGGGAGCTGAGAGCTCTGCTGGATAAACAGCCACATCCGCACTCAGAGAGCTGGAAGTTCCTCAGATGGAATAAAAAGGGAAGGTAAATATTTACAGCTCAGCCTAAATTAACAAGTAAATGAGTGAGAGAAGTGCCAGCCATTCATTTTAGTGCCTAAACCTTCCCAGAGGAAGGAAGATCATTAATAGTCCAACAAGTGCTGGGAGACAGGGACAACCCAACATCCCTTTTTACTCCCCAAAGGACATTTCAGTCAGCACATTGTCTGCCTTCTTCCTCTGCCTGTAGTAGCATCTCCTTTAGAAAAGAGCACAAAATGACTCCAATTTTGGGTAATTTCTGATGTTTCAGATGCTTTGGGTTGATGTTGTGCCATCAGCCAGAGCTGGGAGCTCTCCAGTGCCAGACAGGACAGCTGGAAAGGGAAGGAAGTCAAACCCATTTAATTTTTGTAAGGAATTTTAGCTTGTAAAAATCCCATTTGTTTTCACCAATGTAGTCAGAGCAAGCCTTTGGGTTTGGTTTGGTCTGAAGCTTTAAAATTTATGGGAGAAGGTGCATCTGTGTAAAGTACACCTGGATCAGAGCAAGGAGTTCCCTGGATTCCTGAGTGGAAACACATGTGGGACACTGATTGGTGGCATCAGAACTTGAGATTAACGACAGGTGGACCTAAAAAATGGGCTTTGGTTGAGGAATCCAGTCCTGGGACACGACAGGGATAGGAAAGAAGTGACATTTGGGATAATTCCAACAAATAACTTCAACATAACTTCAATTCTGACCTGTCAGATGCTTTCACTTCATTGAAGAGTGAAGAACATTTTGTTATTTATGGGAATGAAAAAAGAGCAATTAAGAGTTTTCTTTCTATTATTATTATTATTATTATTATTATTATTATTATTACACTTCAGGTTTTCACCCTGACTCAAAACAGGAAACATCAGGACTTCTCCCAGGACAGAAATTTCATTTCTCTTCCATATTATATCCCATCCTCTTCCACAAGATATTCCACTGTGGAAATGAATTTTTAATTTTCATTTTCAATGGTTTTAAATTTGGTCCTTTGCTGAGTGAAGTGGAGCCTTGTGTCTGACCACCAGTGGAACCTGGATGTGTAACTAGGGTTTCCCGTTGTTAAATTTGACTTCTTTTATATATCTATAATTTTTAGATAGAGTTACGAATTTTATTTTTATTTATAATTTTATTTATTTATAATTTTATTTATTTATACATTTTTTGCCCTTAATTTTTTTTTTCACAGAATCAATGAAAAGGTTTTCTCTCCTTGAATTGGCAAAACACAGGTGTGTGATGGAAAACAACATTTCAGCATCCCTCAGGATAAGCTGGTTATCATCCAATGGACTCTTATCCACGTTGACCAGTCATGTGGGATGTGAAATCTTCACCTCCAAGAAAGGCTGAAAGTGGGGGGAGCAGTGTTAAAAGATGGAATATTGTGTGAGGACAAGAGGTCTTGACTCTGCTGGAGGTGCTGCAGCCCTGAAGTGCCTCAGCCTGGTTGACCCCGGGTGAATTTACTGCCAACAACAAATGAAATCATTCTCTGGAGGTTTAGTTCAATCAAAATGAGATTTAAATGGGATATTGGGAAGGAAGTGTTGGCTGACAGGGTGGGGAGGTCCTGGCACAGCTTGGGCAGAGAAGCTGTGGCTGCTCCTGGATCCCTGGAAGTGTCCAAGGCCAGGTTGGAGCAATGTGGGATGGTGGAAGGTGTCCCTGCCCATGGAGGGAGTGGAATGAGATGACCTTGGATGCTCTGGAGCCAGGCTGGGAGAGCTGGGGGGGTTCCCCTGGAGAAGAGAAGGCTCCAGGGAGAGTTGAGAGCCCCTTGCAGGGCCTAAAGGGGCTCCAGGAGAGCTGGAGAGGGACTGAGGACAAGGCAGGGAGGGACAGGACACAGGGAATGGCTTCCCAGTGCCAGAGGGCAGGGTTAGATGGGATATTAGGAAGGAATTGTTGACTGGGAGGGTGGGGAGGCCCTGTCCCAGGTTGGGCAGAGAAGCTGTGGCTGCCCCTGGATCCCTGGAAGTGTCCAAGGCCAGGTTGGAGCAAACCTGTGATAGTGGAAGGTGTCCCTGCCCGTGGCAGGGGGTGGAATGAGCTGGACTTTAAGGTCCTTCCAACCCAAACCATTCCATGATTCCATGACTTTACTCTGGACATCAGCCTGTGGATTAAGGTGTCCGTTGCTGAAGAAAGAATTGTCACAAAGAATAAGGAAAAAGGGGGGAAAAAAAGAGGTCATTGCTCATCATCTTGATCTCATTTTAAACCCTTTGAAAGTCCCAGCAGAGCAGAAGCCTGGCCAGGCAGGGGCTGTTCCTCACCACTGGCTTTTGGAGAGTCAAATAACAACTGGAGGCTGCTCCTGACCCTGGTGCCTCACAGGGCTAAATTAAAAATCATAATGTTAGTGAGAGCATTAATGAGGAGGTTTGTGCTGCTAAATGGGAGGGTTTCATTAGCAGCAGCTTTTCCCTCCTGCGACTGACAGTTCCTCTGCTGCAAATGATGCCTCTCTGAGTGAACCCTGTGGTGCTGGGGATGGTGGGGGGAGGATTTTGGTGAGCTCATGCCCTGTGTCACGTGGCTGACCCGAAATGTCACCCCTGCCCTGGGACACAGGGGTGAGCAGGGCGGGTCACGGCTGGGATTGAAGGGGTTGTTTGTGCCACGCTCCGTCCGGTGCCTTGGACTGTGAGGGCTCAGACAATCCTCCCCTTCATTCTCCAGCTGAGTGGTGTTTTCTGGGAAGGCAGACAGCATTAACTTCCTCCCTCTGATTGGTTTTTAACCCTTTTTTTTTTTTTTTTAATTTTCACAGAATCCCAGGATGTGCTGAGCTGGAAGGGACCAACAAGGACCATCCAGCCCAACCCTCAGCCCTGCACAGGCCCAGCCCCAAGAGTCCCCCCCTGTGTCCCAGAGGATCAGCCAAACCCTCCTGGAGCTCTGGCAGCCTTGGGGCTGTGTCCACTACCCTGGGGAGCCTGGACAGTGCCCAACTGTAGGGAAGCAATAACTAGGACTATCCCAGCTTGGAGACAGAAACTGGAATGTTTTATTGGACTCACAAGTCCATATTTGAAGGGTTTAAGATCTACATATTCAACAGGGGGTTGTAACTATTACAATTATTACAAACAGGGGGGTTCAGGGGATGACATAAGGGAAAAAACCAGGATAACAAATTTGGGGTCTTACACGTGTATCATAGGAAAAAAACCATTTTATCTTGGGGGAATTCAAGTCTACAGAACTCAAGGATCCAGGGAAGACAAAGGGAGACATAAGGCACAATAGGTCTTCTGCACAGGTTTGATGAGATCAGGGTTTGGACTCTCTGGCTTGGACAGGGCATGTGATAACACCATGCAAAGAGTCTCTTCACATCCTGCTGGAGAAGGCACGAAAAATCTACAGGGCTGAGGTCAATAAATAGGGTTTTTCCCAGCTTCTGTAGTCCGTGGCTTTTTGCGAAGATCACTCAAATCTCTCTCTGCAAATATTACATTTTGGGATCCACCACCCAACCACCCTCTGGAGGAAGAACCTTCTCCTGAGATCCAACCTTGACACGCACCCTCCTCGTGCAGGTGAAGGGAGAGAGGGTGGAATTTGATTCCCAATCAAACATCTGCATTGTGGGGACAACAGAACCCTTGGGTCACCTCTTTCTGCACCACTGTTGCTCCAGTAGAGACCTCAGATTCCTTGGGGTTTACTTTTCCTAGTCCTGGGATTCCGAGGACATCCGAAGAGGAACAACCCCAAAATGGAAGCAGCAGGTGCGGGAACGATCCAGATCCACGTGTTATTCCTGTTATGCCTGTAGAGAGGAATTCATGCCCCCTGCTCCACAGCACTGCCAGGCCTGGGTGGCTGGGACATGTATGATCCCTTCCCTTGCATTCCAGAGGTTGTTTCTATCCATAGGGAAATAATGAGCCAGGATTTGCAGGGAAGGTACTTTGTGCCGATGGCCTCTCTTGTCCTCACGGCAACATTCCCATTACAAAATTCCTCCTCAGCTCTCCTGGTGGCACTTCAGTGGCGTGATTCATCCCACCAAAAATGATCCAGAACGAATCATCCAATGGGAACGTGGATTTCTTGCTGCTAGGATGCCGGGTGAGCCAAAAATGATGGGCCCAGGGGTGGCATTTCTCAGGTTGGGGCAGACGAACCCCAGAGTTCAGATTCCTTAAAATATTCGGAATCGGGATTTCAATCATAACAACTCGTTTGACCTGGAGAAGGGGACGTGCACTCCCAGTTCCAGGGCACACAGACATCCCTTCTCCCCTGTTGTCCTGTCGGAGTTCACCCAAAGTCTGGGATTTGCAGAGAAAATTACAACACACTTGTCAAAGACCCTTTGCACTTTGGAGACAATATTAAATCTCAGCCTTTCTCCTGCTTTTTTAGCCCTCTTTTGCTGTTCCACGGGAGACAGGACGGCGCTAAGGGACTCCAGCATGTTTAATTTTGCTTTTCCCCCTCATCAAGCCAAGCATTCTATTATGAAATGGTGATTTCATTTCTTAATCTTCTTATTTTGCTCTCAGTGTGTGTTTGCTAATGATTTTCACAAGTGGCTGCATGAAGAGCAGGGATAAGGGATGTTCTCCTCCTTCATCTGGACTTTTTCCCTGGAAGGGAACCAGGTCAGCACAGATTTTTGGGTGACCTGTCACTCAAGTTACACCCCAAATGCGTGGGTGAAAAGGAGCACTGGGGTCTTGTAACTGGGAAGCCACAGCCTTTAGTCCCTCCTACCATCCAAACATGGATGAGGAAACTTCATCCAGCAGTTTCTGATGTCCCAAGGCTGGAGGATCCCAGGTGACTCCTCAGCTGAGGGAAAGGACAAGGATTAAAGCAACTGAGCTGCTCTAAGGGCACAGTTTGGTCTCCAACTTGGAATGAGTTGGAGTAAACTCATAAATTCCTCCCTGTGAGGGTGGGGAGGCCCTGGCACAGGTTGGGCAGAGAAGCTGTGGCTGTCCCAGGATCCTTGGAAGTGTCCAAGGCCAGGTTGGAGCAACCTGGGCTAGTGGAAGGTGTCCCTGCCCGTGGCAGGGGGTGGAATGAGATGGTCTTGGATGCTCTGGAGCCAGGCTGGGAGAGCTGGGGGGGTTCCTCTGGAGAAGAGAAGGCTCCAGGGAGACCTTGGATCCACTTCCAGTGCCTAAAGGGGCTCCAGGAGAGCTGGAGAAGGACTGGGGACAAGGGATGGAGGGACAGGCCAAGGGGAAATGGCTTCCCACTGCCAGAGGGAAGGGTTAGATGGGATATTGGGAAGGAATTGCTGGCTGTGAGAGTGGGAAGGCCCTGTCCCAGGTGGGGCAGAGAAGCTGTGTCTGCCCCTGGATCCCTGGAAGTGTCCAAGGCCAGGTTGGACAGGGCTTGGAGCAACCTGGTCTAGTGGAAGGTGTCCCTGCCCATGGCAGGGGGTGGAATGGATGGTCTTTAAGATCCCTTCCAATCCAAGCCATTCCATGATTCTATAATTATAATAGCTGAGTGACTCGTATGATCCAGGTCATCTCTGCAGCTTTGAGCAGGCTGGAAATACAGGAATTCTTTTTCCACTGGTGAAGTTGAACCTAAAGGTTCCTAAAGATGCCGAGATTCCTGGGATTTGGTGAAATGCCTGTTGTAGAGAGTCTCTGAAGTTGTCTCTCTTCAGATTCCTGGGAGCCTCTGGAAAGTCTGCAAACCTCCAAGCAGAGTTGAAACCTTCCAGCCAAGGAGGGGTCTCTGTCCTTCCAAGCACAGCACCTCCTGTTCATGCTAATCCCCAGGAGTGATTCTTCCTCCAGGTTCCTCTGGCTGGCATGGAATTGTTTTCAAATGTCTGTATTTTGAGATGAAAGTACCTAAGACAAAGCATTGTGTGTTGTAGTTGGTGTTGTTGCACGACTTTGAAGATCGGTGTTGCCTCCAAAAACGTGGGAATAGAGGGAGAATATCTGGGCTAATGATGAGGACTGGTGGTTTGGAGCAAGCCCTGTTGCTTATAGGAGATTATCCCTGGGGTTAAATATCCCCAGAATGGGGCTTGGATCTAATTCCAGAGTTTTCTGACTCCTGAAACGAGTTAAGGATGGACTAATGTGTGTACCTTGTGGACCCTCATGAGGTCAAGAAGCAGAGAATTCACTCAGTGGTCTAAATGGGTATAACATAAAACTCAGATCCTTAAAAAAAAAAAAAAATTAAAATTAAGGCGGCATGAACATCCCAGAGCCTTTAAAGAACGAGGCAGCTGCTTCCTCAGCTCAGTATTTCCCAAAGGGTGAAGCCACTCCTGACCCCTGCTCCCCTTGGCATCAAAAAGAGGAGGAAAGGGGAAAATAAAAAAAGGGATGAATATTCTAAGGATTCAGTGGAATTAGAAATGATCCTTCTGCTTCCACTTCACTTTGCAAGGCCGTGTCCAGCCACACCCTCGCGATTGATTTACGGAGACATCGGATCACTGCAACACTTCTGCGCTTTGCTTGGAAAAGGCACTTTATCCTCCCTGCCGAGGATAAAAGGCAGCGATTCGCAGACAATACCCTCGTTAAGCATAAGGAGCCCAGCGAGGTTAATTAGCAGCGGGGCGAGTTCAAAGGGCTTTGTCCTCCCACCTCGGCGCTCCAGGCAAGCGATGAGAGCGCCGGGATTTTTTTCCCTGAGAGCTCTTCTCCTCCAACCACCACCACAACAAACCTTTTTGTGCTTTTGCTGCGCAAATCTTTTGTGCTATTTCTGTACCGAGAAATGCAGTTTTTCCTCGAAGGTTTGAAGCACTGAGGAGTTTCTTCCCCGGGATAAAGTGGTGATGAACTCAGGCACCTAAAGCTCTCCAAGTGTTGGGAAGAGGTGAAATATGCTCAAGTAAAGATGTTATTTTTTTTTTGGTCTCCCATCTATCCAGCCATAGAGTGGCAATGTTATTTTGGGGTGTTGCAAGCTGTTAAACCAGTTGCTAAACTGGTGCCTCATTTCTTTCAGTGGGTTTGCAGTTTTCTGCTGGTTCATCTGCTGCCTCAAGGAAGGGTTCATGCACACGAATGTGATTAAAATCCTGCCTGTACCAGGTGTCTATAACATTATCACTCACCCCAAGCCATACATATTTGATGCAGGCACCCATCCAGGCCTCAGGTGTTACCAGCTCAAGACAATGAGTCCCACTAACTAAATACACCTTTGTCAAATTTAGATTTTCATACTGAGGAAAAATGGCCTCACATGCCTAAAATGAGTCCCCAGACTTCCCAGAAGCTTTTTTTTTTTTTTTTTTGGACATTAATAAATTTTGAAGGAGATTTTGGCAAGGAACAGGAGTTCCTTTTCCCCAGGACCACATCTGGTGCCATAGCAAGTGCACATGTGGAAGAGCCGTGATTGCAGGTTCATGGCTCCTTTGCCATCCAACGACCAAACACGGTCAGCTTTCCTGGGAAACCTGTTTTTAAAGAAAGACATTGGACCAGAACCTCACCTCTGAGGGCCAGGACCTCACCTCTGGGGGCCAGGACCTCACCTCTGAGGTTGCATATGGTTTTTGAGGTGATGTTGAACTCCAAACGTACCCCCAAAATGTGTTCCCTGCTCCTTGTGCTTCAATAAGCTGAACTCAACAGGATGTTTCCTACCAGGTCCTGTGGATGAGGAAGCACGATTTATAGAATCATTTATGTTGCAAAAGATCTCTAAGACCTCTAAATCTAAAGACCTCTAAGGCTGACCAAAGGAGGGACCATTCCCCTGTGTTGGCACTGCTGAGGCCACGCCTCAAATCCTGGGGGCAGTTTTGGGACCCTGAGGACAAGAAGGACATGGAGGGGCTGGAGTGTGTGCAGGGAAGGGAATGGAGCTGGGGAAGGGGCTGGAGCAGCAGGAGCAGCTGAGGGAGCTGGGGGGGGCTCAGCCTGGAGAAAAGGAGGCTCAGGGGGGACCTTCTGGCTCTGCAACTCCCTGACAGGAGGAGGGAGCCGGGGAGGTGTCAGGCTCTGCTCCGAGGGAACAAGGGACAGGAGGAGAGGGAACAGCCTCCAGCTGTACCAGGGGAGGGTCAGGTTGGACATCAGGAGGAATTTCTTCCTGGAAAGGGTGCTCAGGCATTGGAAGGGGCTGCCCAGGGAGATTTGGAGTCCCCATCCCAGGAGGTGTCCAAGCAATGACGGGCCATGGCACTGAGTGCTCTGGGCTGGGGGACAAGGTGGGGATGGGTCACAGGTTGGACTCAATGACCTTGGAGGTCTTTTCCAACCTCAGTGACTCTGTAATTCTGTAATTAACCTTGAAATTGTGTGGATTAATTTGGATTGTATGGAAAGGCATCAGCAGAATGGCCACAGCCAGAGATCAGCAGGCCAGCACTGAATAGGACAGTCAGTCCTCGTGTGTCATTTGGGCACCTTCCTGCAGGCAGAGAGCAGGGCTGGAGAAACCAGCAGCATCAACCACCCTTCCTTTCATTGCTTAAATTATTTACTTTACTGTTTTCTCTTCTCCTGGCAGCTGATTTGTCAGAGTAAGTGAAGCAGCCACAAAAAGCACCGTGGCTGTGGCAGGAATATTACAGCAATTAGGAAGAGCCATAAACACTTCCCTCCGTCTGAAACCCCTCACTGAGCCTGACAAGCAGCCTTTTCTTCTCCCCCCTCAGCCACCAGATACAAAGCAGTCTCTTTGCCTCTCAGAAATGCCAGCACTTTTTTTGTCATTCATTCATTCCCACCAAGCATCCCGTGCACTGGGATCAGTCCAGGCTGAAAGGGACCTTTCTGCTCGCTGGGAATGTCTCGTGGATGGAGTCAACACTGGTGGAGTCTGTCACGGTGGGGATGGAATTCAGAAGAAGAATGTGTCAGAAGAACAGCTGGAAGGGTTGTCTTGGGCTCATTCCCATGTTTGCCTGGGTTAGGGAAAAGGGAGAGGATGTGCTACGAGGTCTGGAGGTCAGAAATTACTCCATACTGAGAGAGAGACCTCTCCAGGTTTCTCCATAGTCACAGGGAAGGTCTTTGTCTCTCCACAAGGTTCCCTTCCATTTAAATATTGCCTAAGGGCTGGAATGTCATAAATTGTCCCAAACTGGGATCAAAGGGGATCTTCCAGACCACCTGTCCTGCCATGGAGTAGAACCAGCTTTTCCAAACCCAGTGCAATCACTGCATCCAAAGGAAGGGTGGGGAAGGGCCTTGATTGGAAGCCATGTGAGGACACTGAGGGCACTTGGTGTGTTCAGCTGGAGCAGAGGAGACTGAGGGGAGACCTCACTGCAGTTCAACTGCCTGGGCAGGGGCAGAGGAGGGGCAGGGACTGAGGTCTGCTCTGAGGGGACCAGGGACAGCAGCCAGGGAATGGCTGGAGCTGTGCCAGGGCAGGCTCAGGTTGGATCTCAGGGGAAGGTTCTTCCCCCAGAGGCTGGTTGGGCACTGCCCAGGCTCCCCAGGGCAGTGGGCACAGCCCCAAGGCTGCCAGAGCTCCAGGAGGGTTTGGCTGATCCTCTGGGGCACAGGGGGGGACTCTTGGGGCTGGGCCTGTGCAGGGCTGAGGGTTGGGCTGGATGATCCATGTGGGTCCCTTCCAGCTCAGCACATTCTGGGATTCTGTGATCCAACCTGTCAAACTAATCACTACAACAACCCTGGGTCCTTGGGTCATCCTGGAGAGTGTTTCCCTTGGAAAAGGGAAATGAGTGTGGTTTGGAGATGAGTTGTGGAGAATCTTACACGGAATGTCATGGTCGTGACAAAAAACAGCACTGGGCAAACCTGTAGTGGGAACAAAGAGCAGGAAACATCAGCCCAGGGACACCCAGGGGGTGAGAATTGTCTGGGAACCCCTGAACCCCTGGGTTTAGTTCACTTAGTCCCTGCCCCAGAAGGATGTTGTTGAACTGGAGTTCAGGGAAGAGCAGCAGGAGCAGCTGAAGGGACGGGGATGGGGATGGAAGGAGGAGGGGGAGGACACACATCCAAGAGTGGGAGGGATGAGCTGCCTGGTGTTATGAGGAAAAGGTTAAGGGGTAATTTATCATTGTCTGTAAGTACCTGCTTGGGAACTGTAATCTGAGAGGAGAGAGCTCTTCAGTTCCTGGCACTGAAGGACAACAAATCCTCTGACTGTGGCTGGAGAGAGATGGGGGATTTTCTGAGACACAGGAAAACAAAAGGAGTGGAGGAAGAAGTGACAGGTGTTCCAACCCTCCTCATCCAGTGGTTACAAACCCCCTCTTCCCTCCACTGAGGGATCCTGCTCCAACCCTCCTCATCCAGTGGTTACAAATCCCTCTTCCTTCCACTGAGGGGTCCACCTCCCATTCTGAGTTGTCAGGGCAAATTAGAGAAGGAAAGAATGAAGAATTCATCCCCCCTCTCCATGAAAACACCAACAGCAACTTTTTTTACAGACTGGGCCCAAAACATTGGCACTCCAAATTCCTCAGCCTAGGAATTCCAAGACAGCCAGACATGCCAGAGTGGCTGCAGGAATTTCTACCCACTCAAATAAATTCCCAAGTGAAGATGCTTTATCTTGAGTTCATTATTATGATCCCCAATATTCTGCTGAAGTCACATCCTTTGTTAATCCATGTTTTTCTCATTTTGCCACATTTTTTGTGCTGTTATTTTGCCCACTGCCATCTCTGCGCTGTTGGCCTTGTTTTTAGGGTAAACTGCACCTCCCATGTCACAATCAGGGCTTGATTCTCCCAGCACATCCCACACTTAGGCAATAAAAAGATGCCTTTTGCATTATCAGAGGCAAAATTCTCCAGCAAAGCCAGCTCTGGCTGCAGCTTAAGGTGTTAAAAATCCCATTTTCCTAAAGCCACGTCCACAGGAATGGAAAATGTCACTTGAGACTGAAATCACAATGAAGTCATTACTTCACATCAAAAATAGAATTAAGGCAGACACTAAACGAGACATTTCATTCTTGTGTCATATAAATCAAAGGTTTTCCCACACCACATTTAAATGGGTTGAAAAACCCCTCCTGGGAGACCTGTTGGACTGAAAAATCCGTGGCCAGTTTCAAGAGTGATCCATTCAACACAAACTGTGGTGACTTTTCCACTGTGGGAAGCTGTTGGGAAAAAAAAATAATCAGTTTTGTTTGGTATATTTTATATCAGGTTTACGTATTTTATTTTTTTCCTGGTATATTTTATCAGGTTTATTTGGCTGTTTAGCTCTGAACTCCGGCTCAGTCTGGGGGTATTTCTAGGAGCCACGTCTTAAGGCAATTGGATAATTGGATAAATCCCAGTTGTCCTTACTAGAGACAAGGACAGCAGCTGCACCAGGGGAAGGTTGTTCCTTCAGTGCTTCGTGTCCAAAATTTTTTGGCCTCCAAGGATTCAGCTGGACAATGAAATTTTCATCCAAACACAAGAGGAAAAGCTCCTGGGCAGCTGAATGCAACCAGTCAACCAGAGTTATGGGAAATGGCTGGTTATGGGAAACATCTGGGCTGAGGCAGGAGTTCCTCGTTCTCCAGTTGCTCCCTGGACTATTTTAGGATGGTTTCTCCATAAAATGGAAGTGCATCTTCTCCAGGGCTCCAGCTGGGTATAACTGAGGGCTGTTCCATCCCATGGGGGTGGAATAAAGCAGTCTTTTTAGTCGGGATCAAATCATCCAAAGGAAAAACTTGTCTTTTCTGGCCCCGTTTCTACAACAATAATGAAAAATGTCCTGGTGATTTTGACAGGAGAAGAAGGAAACCTGTTGACTGGTGGAGGAATCTTTATCAAAATTACACCTCGTACACAAACAGCTTCCTTTGCACATGGAAAACACATGGATAGAGTCCAGGATCCCAAAGGGAAGGGTTTGCTGGCAGCTTGGCTGGGGGTTATCACCCCCTTTGAAGTGTTGGCCACCAAAGCCAGAGCAGCTTCTCCTGGTGGTTGGAAGCACTTGTCCATCTGTCCAGTATGGATCTACAGCCTGAGGACATCTGTCCAGCCTCAACACACCTCTTTGCATGGAGGAAGCTGTTTTATGTGCTCAGGGAGACAATTGAACTGACTGTGTAATTTCAGAGACCCGAAAATTCCCTCAGATGTTGCTCTGACAGACAGGGAGCAGAGCCGGGGTCGTTGCTTGGGTTGGAGCTGGATTTCAGCTCTCACAGGTGACAGAGTCTCTCTCACCACTTCTCTTGCTCTTTGCTCTGAAGAGGAAAAGGGCCACATTATCACCACCCTCTTTTTGGCGTGGGAAAAAACCAACTCCCAAATTGTATTTTGACCTCGGACAGGCTGTGAAATGACAGATTTCTTCTTGTGCTGAAGTCCGAGGTCTCAAACATGTTGATCCTCATGGAATGCTTATCCTGGGCCATAAGTAGGATCTGTTGGACCCAGGATTCCCCTGCTTTCATGCCCTCTGTCAGCAAAAGGCATCTCAGATGCAGGCACTGAAATTCCTGCTCACAATTCCCAGGAAGGCAACGTGCTTATGGATGTTTTCCAACCCTGAGAGACATATGTGACACAGATGATTTTACATTATCATCTCAAATAAGAAGAAGTACTTATATCGTACTTTCATCTCCAGGTGCCCACCATCCATGATCCAGAAGCACGTTGGTCTCCTTGGCTCAATTCATCTGATAGGTGCCTAATTTCTGGAATTGCTTAATTTCTGGAACTTCTTCATGTGGGAGGATTCGCCTCCTTTTCCTGGAGCTGTGTAAAAGCCACGTGGACATTCCTAAGCAGGTGTTTACACTCCTTTTGACCACTGGATATAGACCAGGTGGGATGACTCCTTCTCTCTCTCTGTGGATTGGTAGACAGGGGGACCAAAGTTAGAGAAGTTCAGGAAGAATTTCTGCATGGAAAGAGTGATCAGGCACTAGAAGGGGCTGCCCAGGGAGGTGATGGATTCCCCATCTCTGGAGGTGTCCAAGGAAGGACTGGATGTGGCACTCAGTGCTCTGGGTTGGGGGACAAGATGGGGATTGGGCACAAGGTGGACTGGATGACCTTTCCAACCTCAGTGATTCCCATCACACACTGTCTTTATGTTTGCTTCCAGTCATGTCCAGAGTATTCCAAGTCCTAAGCACCAGCCACTTTTCATGGCTCAGTGGAATCCCCCTGCAGATTCCACACCTGAGAGCAGGGAAAAGAGACTTCCTTTCCTGATGCAATTGGCTGGAGGCAACAGGATCCACCCAAAGAGCAAGAGGTCGGTAAGTGGTGTCTCTCTCCCTTGTCTGTGATGATCTGAGTCTGTTTGTCCTCCATGAGTGTTCCAACAATAGGATTCTCCAACACCAGGAGCTCCCTGATCGTGCTGATGAAGCTGCTCCACCTTGTCATGGAAGAGGAGTGATGACCATCAGCAGGGCAGTGACCACAGACCACACTCTCCTCCTCTTCCTCGCTGCTGTACCACAGTCAGGCTTCTACTCCGCCTCTCCAGCTGCCTGACACTCCAATTCTCAGCCCTGGCTCCAAAGGAATGTCAATCCAGCTCCTACCAGAGCCAAAGGATGACCTCCCAACCCCCAGCCTGGGAGGGTGTTGGCTCCCTTCCCAAAATCCCCATTGTTAGGGACCTCTATCAGCGAGTGTGAACAGCTCTGTGGCCTTTAGCGGGGCAGGAGACGGGGAGATGACCCAGCTGGGAGAAGGATTTACGGGCAGACAATGAGGATTTTTCATGGTGTGACATTTTATTGTGCACTGACGTGTTGTCATGAGTCCCATGAGTCACCATGAGAGCTGATCTCTGACTTCTCAATCCTCAGCTCCTCTTTTGTCTGCTGGGTTTGCTCCTACCAGGGATTTAGTGCTAATGAAATTAAGGTCTTTTGCTGCTGAATGAATTGTGGCTGTGGCTCGTGAGAAAGGGAGAAAGGAGCTACAGAAGCATCTGATGGGGCTCTGAGATGGATCAAAGAATTAGAGACAACCTTTTCCTTGGTAACAGGCCTTGGAGTTATTTTTTTGCAGGTGGATTTGTTTAGGAAAACTGGACATCCTCTGCAGCTCAGGGGAGATCGGTGTTAAAGGACTTGTTGTGGAAGTGAAACATTAAAATGAGTTTTTATCATGGAAAGCATCAAGTTACAAACAGAAGGTCCACTTTGTACTGGTGGATTTGACCCAGAGAAGCTGTGGCTACCCCATCCCTGGAAGTGTCCAAGGCCAAGTTGGACAGGACTTGGATCAACCTGGGCTAGTGGAAAGTGTCCCTGCCCATGGCAGGGAGTGGAATGAGATGATCTTTAGATTCCCTTCCATTCCAAACCAGTCTGTGATTCTGTGATTGCATTTTTCCACCATCTACTTCGACAGAGTGAATTTAAGGATCTCAAGCTCAGGAAAACCCATTTGTTGATGGCAGGTGACAAAACAGGTTGGTCCAATGTGATCCCAGAGAAGTAAGCCCAGGATATTCCAGAATCACACAACTTGGAAAACTAACCTGAGGATGTTCAGGATGGTAAAAAAAAAGGGCATCAATAGAATGAACATAGTTTGTAAAGCTCAGATGGCGACCACCTTGGCTTGACCCTGTCCAGACCTCTGGTGTCTACTGTCCAGGGTCTGAATTCCAGACAATCTCCTGCCATGGATCACCACTGGCAGTGCTGGGAAATACCTCCTCAGCCAAGAACCTCTTCTCAAACATGGTTTGGGGCTGAATTAAAAAGGTGCAGTGGTGACAGTGCTTCTGGTGTTGTTTATGGGGCTTTGTCCCTTTCTGAGCAGAGGGGAAAATCTCAGCCAACAGAAGTGTCTTCCTTCGTGTCTCTTCTGAAATGTGCTGCTCATATGCTGTGATTGTTGAATGAGGGGTGTTTGTGCCATTCTATGGAATCATTTAGTTTGGAAAAGCCCTCTGAGATCATCCAGTCCAACTGTTCTCCAGCGCTGCCAAGGCCACCACTGCCCCATGTTCCCAAGGGCCACATCCACACAGCTTTAAATCCCTCCAGGGATGGGGATTCCACCACTGTCAGGGCTGGACAGCCCTTTCCATGAAGAAATTTTCCCTGATATCCAACCTAAACCTCCCCTGGCACAACCTGAGGCTGTTTCCTCTTGTCCTGTCCCTTGTTCCCTGAAGATGAAGGAGCCAGACTCTTCCTGGTGATGCTCAGGGCAATGGATGCCAACTAAACCCACATAAAATACAACCTGAACAGAGGAAAAGCTCTCTTTTTTTTTTTTTTTTTTTTTTTTACTGTAAACGTGGTGAAACACCAGAAGTTATTTCCTGGAGAGGTTGTGGAGTCTCTGCCACTGGAGATACTCAAAACACAACTGGACACAGCTGCTGGAGGTGACTCTGCTTGAGTGGGAGGGGTGGACAAGATGATCTCAAGAATCACAGAATATCCTGAGCTGGAAGGGAACCCCAAGGAGCTCCTTTCCATCCTAAATGATGGGATGATTCTGTGATTTGTAAGAAAGCAAGACCAGCCTGTGGAAGGCTCATAAGCAGAGAATTTATATAATTACCTCCTTCATGCAGCCAAACTGTATCTTCCTCAATTTGCTCACAAGCTGATTCCCCACAGGAATAAGACAAGCCTGGAACATTTTGATTATGCTACTGTAAAAAATTCAGGGCATAGGAGGGACTGTCTGTGCCAGGCCGTGTCCACCTGCAGAACTGTGGGCAACTCATCCATGTGTGGCCAGTCCAGGAGGATTAACAGGCCATTAATTCCACAAGCTGCAAAACGCTTCCATGAGGCTCACGGAGAGGATAAACACAAGAGAAAAGTCCAAGGAAAATCAAATGTGCTCCAGGAAGAGACAGTAGGAGAGCCAGAACATCATTAGGGTCATGACAGAAAGAGTTTATTTTTTTTTTAGCAAGACAAGTTTGTAGGATATTTTTTTGGGGGGGACAACCTGTCTGGTGGAAAAGCACAAAGTTCTCCAGAGAGGATGGTCCTTCTCCAGGTTCAGATTGGAAATAGGGTGGTAGATCCTGAATCACCCTGCAGGAGAAAGCAAAAGGAATTGCAGCAGACCCTGAACAACCTCCAGGAGAAAGCAAAAGGAATTACAGCAGACCCTGCACAGTGGACAAGGGGTTGGAAACTTCCTTCTTTGCTCCAGCTTTAGGATTCAGTTTAAGTACCATCACTCTCAGCTGTTTGAAACCAGTGCATCTTCATTAACCAGCAAATCCATGCTGGCTTTTTTCCTGAAGATTTGCTCTCCAAAGGGGGACTGTGGGCCCAGCTGGAGGCAGATAATCCATCCGTGGGAGTAGCCATGTGGAAGGAGGTTTAGAGACAGAGCAATCAGGCAATTGTTCTGTAGCAAAGCCTGTGCCAAAGCTGTCAGTGTTGACACTGTGTTTATCCTAATCCATAATAGCTTCCCATCCATGATCCAGGAAGCAGGAGCCAGGCAGGAGCCGCGATTTCAGCTGTGATTTTACACACAGGTGTTTTAGCCCAGGTGTGCATTGACCCGGATGGAGGAAAACAAAAGAGAGGGAATCAGATTAACAACTCTGGTCTAAACACGGGCTCTGTTCGCAGCAGCCCCCGGGGGGTGATACACGATTAGGCACAGATATGCTGCCTTACAAGCAGCACAAAACGACTCCAGACGCGTGAAGAGCGAGATTAATTCAGCACTGAGCGATTTGCCGCCGGCACACAGAGCACTGGCAGCCGAAAGGATCCTCTCACAACACCCCGTGACCTAAAAACCGCAACCCAGGCTGTGGAAGTCGTGTTTTCCTCGTCCTGTGTGAGCAGATGGTTCCTTCGGCTGAGCATATGGAGCACCCAGAGCTTGGGAAGCTCCGGGGGCTGTGGCTGAGGGGCAGTTTTCCTGCGTCTTTTCACAGAATCACAGAATCATAGAATCAGCTGGGTTGGAAGGGACCTCCAAGATCATCCAGTCCAACCCTTGATCCAACCCCGCTGTGGTTCCCAGCCCATGGCACTGATGCCACATCCAGTCTCACCTTAAAAACCTCCAGGGACAGAGAATCCACCACTTCCCTGGGCAGCCCATTCCAATGGCTGAGAACCCTCTCTGCAAAGAAATTCTTTCTAATCTCCAACCTAACCCTCCCCTGGCACAGCTGAAGATCGAGCCCTCTTGTCTTGCTGATGGTTACCTGGGAAAAGAGACAAACCCCCCCCGACTCCCCCCTCCTGTCAGGGAGTTGCAGAGAGTGAGGAGGTCTCCCCTGAGCCTCCTCTTCTCCAGGCTGAACAGCTCCCTCAGCCTCTCCTCACAGCACTTGTGCTCCAGTCCCTTCCCCAGCCTCATTGCTCTCCTCTGGACCTGCTCCAGCACCTCAATGTCCTTCCTGAGCTGAGGGCCCAGAACTGGACACAGCACTCCAGGGGTGGCCTCACCAGTGCTGAGTCCAGGGGTAGAATCACTTCCTTGGACCTGTTGGCCACCCTGTTCCTGAGCCAGTCCAGGATCCATTGGCCCTCTTGTCCCCCTGGGCACACTCTGGCTCCTGTTCAGCTCCCTGTCCATCCCCACTCCCAGCTCCCTTCCTGCCTGGCTGCTCTCCAGCCCCTCTGGCCCAGCCTGGAGCTACCGGGGGTTGTTGTGGCCAAAGTGCAGGACCCAGCCCTTGGCCTGGTTGAACCTCATCCCGTTGGATGCATCTTCCAGTGAGTGATTTAAAGGTGAGAAGTTTGCGTTTGTGGAGCAGCAGAACCGGGATGGGTGAAGAGTTTCTGGGAAAAAAAATGCCGTATTTGCAGTTCACACATGGGGACACCACGACTGGTGTTGCTTCCTCACCACCCCACCACTCCCAGCAATTTGCTGAGGGTTCCATTCCACTGCTACAAGGACCCAGGGGAAGAAACAGAATGCTTTGGTTCATAGAATCATGGAATGGTTTGGGCTGGAAGGGACTTCAAAGCTCGTCTTGTTCCAACCCCCCTGCCATGGGCAGGGACACCTTCCACTAGGCTCAAAGAAGAAAGAAGAAAAAAGAAGAAGAAAGAAGAAAAAGAAAGGAGAAAGAAGAAGAAAGAAGAAGAAGAAAGAAGAAAGAAGAAAGAAGAAAGAAGAAAGAAGAAAGAAGAAAGAAGAAAGAAGAAAGAAAGAAGAAAGGAGAAAGAGGAAAGAAGAAAGAAGAAAGAAGAAAGAAGAAAGAAGAAAGAAGAAAGAAGAAAGAAGAAGAAAATAATAAGATGATGAAGAAGAAAAAATAATAATAATAATAAGATAAAGAAGAAGAAGAAGAAAATAATAATAATAAAATGATAATAATAAGATGATGATGAAGAAAAAAATAATAATAAGAAGAAAATAATAGTAATGATAATAAGAAAATAAGAAGGAAAAGAAAGGAGAAGAAGAAAGGAGAAAGAAGAAGAAAAAAGAAGAAAAAGATGGTGAAGAACAAAATAATAATAATAAAATAATAAGAAGAAAAAGATGATGAAGAAGAAAATAATAATAAGAAGAAGATGAAGAAGAAGAATGAAGAATGAAGAGGAGGAGGAGGAAACTCGTAGTTGATCTGTCCCTCTCCTTCTTGACTTTCACCCAGTTCTATTCTTTCCAGGTGCTTTTCCACTCCAAAAGTGAGGCCTTGGCCATGCTCCCTTCTCATCCAAGCTAAGAAGGTCATGCTTTCCATCTGTACTCTCTGCCAATGGCATCTGTCTTAAATTTGAAGGGAGATGGAAGAGAGAGGACAAAGGGACTCCATGGATACAACTCTCAGGTGGAGAAGCCCCAGAGTCACTCTCAACATTGTGTCTGAGTGGTTTGAGCACCGTCAGCAACCGTGGAGGCACCTTCATCCTTGCCTGAGCTCCATCGTGGTCCCTAAGGGACACAACCCCACCTCTTTTTCTCCTTTTGGAGGAACCACACCACGTAAAAGTTGTCAGCTGTGCTCATCCTTTAACAGTCAAATAGAGAAGCGAGTCTGGCACCTTCCCTGGGGCGTGAATGTGGGGGGAAAAGGGGAAAAAAGGGGACAGAACATGTGAAATGTGGATTTTTCAACAGATTTCAACCATCCCAGATTGATGGCAAAAGGACCAGCAACTTGTAAATCTGGAGGACAGCACGGTAGAACCTTCCTGAGGTCTCTCCAGGTGACTCTGCAGTTGGAGTTGGGCTTGGTGAGCCTTTGCTCTGCTCTGGTGTGGCTGTTCCTGCACCAGTTCATCCCCTCCCCCTGCTCTCATCCCTTCCCAAGCTGCCCCCCTCCCCCCAAAAAAAGGAAAGCACTCAGGAAGGCACTGAGTGCTGAACTGCCCTTCCAAGGCTCCAAACAACCCCAAGGCCACGAGGAAAGTCCTGAGTGTGTTCAGGAGATCCAAAGATCAAACATAGCCCTGATTCCTCATGGCTGAGCCCCCTCCTTGGAGCAGCTGGAATTTATGGGGGAGATGATAAAGAAAGCAAAAAGAGCCCTGTCGAGGTTCTCTGTGCTCACTGTAAATTGTCCATAAATCAAAGGTATTGCCCACATTCAGCATTTAATGCTGTCGATAAAAATATAATGTGAGAGGCCCCCCCTCCCCAAAAAAAGAAGAAGTTGCTCCCAAGGAAGGATGAATATTCCGTGTGAAATATTGAGCCTGTAAAAGAGGCATTTTTCTTTTTGGCTGGAGAGCTGGTATTTCTCTTCCTATTTCATTTGCATCAATCAATGATGAAAAAAAAATAATATAATATCAGGAATCGGATTTTGTAGCTGCAGGAAACCTGTGGAATCCGAAGGAGTTTGGGGATTATGGGCACACTCCAAAGAGAGCAGTGTGGGGAGACTGATTTGTCTCAACTTTTCAAGTTTTCCTTGCTCAGGGAAGTCAGTTCCTACTTCTGCATCCCTGGAGGGGGGAGATGAGGTCATTCCAGGAAAAGTAGTTAAATTGTCACTGTAAACTTTATTTTTGTCCATTCCTTCATTTGATTTTTCCACGAAATGTTGGCTTTGGAAACGGTGACCTCAAGCAGCACTAAATAAAAAAATAAGTAAGTAAATAAATAATAAATAATAAATAAATGAATAAATAAATGAAGGTGGAATTATTCCAATGTCTGTTGAAAAAATCTTACTGGAAAACAACCACAAAGGATAAATGACATTTTAGTGTGGCCTGAGAACAAGAGAGGAGAGACCTCAAAGGACAATACAGAGAATAGGGTGAAGGTTGGGTCCCCCACCCTAAACCTGCCCTAATGTGTCCCACACTAACCCTAAGCTGATGGATCTGGGTAGGATTCAATCCTGCCTTTCCTTGGGACTTGTTTTGACTCCAAGGAAACTGGGAGAGGGCAGGGAAGGAGGGTAGTGGATCAGGGCATCCTGCTGATGGATCCTGCCTCGCTCCTGCCTCTGGAAAACAAGAGGGGTTTGCTAAAAACGCCAGAATTCAGCCAAGCCACTTGTCCCGGGGTGGGGGCAGAAAAAGGCTGGAACTGTGTTCCTCTAAGTGCCATTGGGGGAAAAAAACCCCCTCCATGCATTTTTTTTCCCTTTGTTTTGCCTTCCCTTGCCCTGAAGAAGCTGTTGATTATAATTTCAGTGCAGTTTGAGATTCAAGCTTAATGGAGCGGCCCTTTCTATTTTCGTCCTCTGTGCATTGTCATATGAAATAGCCTGGATTACATTTTGTTGTTGTTGTTGTTGATGCATTGAATATTCTGGATATTTAAATCCAGCAGGGTTTGTGATGGGCTGAGGTTCTGTCTGTGTGCTGGGGAAAGGAAAAGCTTGAGGTTTGCTCGTTTCTGTTATTTATTTCGTGGGGAGATCGAGATTCTGCCTCGTGAGTTTGGTTTGCTTTTATTTTTAACCAGGGAAAGCTAATGAATGAATTGGAATGGGCAATCCCCTGCCCATAATGATTTTTAATGTCCCTTCCAACCCAAACCAGTCCATGATTCTGTGAATTCTGTTCTCCTTACCCAAGCACCATCTTGAACCTCCCTTGGTCCTGCTGGAAACGACTGATACCAACTTTGTGTTTTGTTTTTAAAGTCTAAAGGTCCAGTGGTAATTTTTTCATGGTTATTTTTCTTGTTGATCCTTCTGCTGTGATATTTCCAGCCTTAGATTATTTCTTACCCTGTCTGTGGTGTCCTAATAATTCGGTTCCCAACACGTGCGGTTCCTCGTTGTGTTAGACCATGAATATCACCAAGGACAAGCTGGGGTGCTCTCTGAGCTTTTTTTTTAAAAAACCCAGCCTATATATGACACTGTCTCATCAAGGAACCCCCAAAATGGGCCAAAATAAGTAAAATAACGGGCTAAGAAAATATATGAAGCTTCTAAAAACAGCCATAAAAGGCCACAAATCTATTCTCTGGAAAACCCCAATTTAAGAGGATGTGTTCCAAAATAACAGGGTGGATTAGTTTTAGGCAGAAGGGATGCCTGTGTTGGGTTAAATTCAGTTCTCAGCAGCCCTGAGTGTTTCTCCACAATCCTTTGTGTTCCTCTGGAATGCTTCCAGAGCCAAGGATGCTCTGCAGCTGCAGGGACATGACCTTTCTTTTTCCAGATAATTTTTGTCCAATCTGCATATTTTAGCTTGAAGACAGAGGCAAGGTTGGTTCAGAACCCAGAGAGATCCCAAGGGTTAACATTCCCTAAGATTCCCATTAGTGGGTATTCGTTGAGGGTTGGGTCTGTCAGCTGTCATCTCATATCCCGTCATTTCTGAACCCTCCAAAGATCCAACTCTACAAAGCTGAATTTCTAGTTCAGAAATTTGGAGCTGTGAAGTGGAAATATTTTAAGTTTCAAGAGCAGCCAGACAGTCCAGGCTGGTGAGTCCAGGGTGTCCTGTAAGAGGAGAAGGAGGGGAAAAAATAAGGATGGGGTGCAAGAGAGATGGATCCTGATTCAACTTAGAAGTTGGCAAACAACTGACCTAATGGACATGGCAGGAGGGGGGAACTGGATGATCCTTAAGGTCCCTTCCAAGCCAAACCATTCTAGGATTCTGTGCTTCTATGCAATGAGGTGAATTTAACCAGAAAAACTGGGAAAAGTTTGGTTGTTCACCGGAAATTTGAAAAACGAAGTTAGAAACAGGGTAATAACACCAAGAGTGGTGTTATAACACATGTGGGTGCAGGAGATTTGATGGCAGAGCCGGGGAAAAACTGGAAAATGAAGAGATTTTTTTTGTGTGTTAATGCAAAGCAGGAAAGAGCTGAAGCACCTGAGGAGGCCTTGAAAGATGCAACTTAAATAATATTGAGAAATGTCCCCATTCAAGGCTCGGCACTGAAGAGGGTTGGGTGGATCTGGACCAGCTTTGGCAGCTTAATCCTGCCTATCCATCAACCATCCCAGTGAGGGAGTTGCTGTGGCCTCCTCCACCACCCAGGGGTGGTTGGAAGTATTTCCCCTTCTATCCCTGATTTTTTAATTTTAATTCCAGTTGGTTCCTTCTTGTCCCTCTCTCGGTGGCCGAGACAACAGCTGATCTCAGTCCCCTTTCTAACAACCCTCTCCACGTCAGAAGGAGGTTGCCATGCCAACCTTGTCTTCTGTTGCCAAGCAGAGGATGGAGTGTGGCTCCACTTCCACAAGATCTCAGGAGGAACCATCTCCTCCACACAGAAACACAGCAGCAACCCCAGAGCACCTAATTTATGGGATGTCTCTGACCAAACCCTCCCACCCTGTCCCAGGTGAGTCTCCCTGAAGTTCACCCAAGCCAAATACACCTGGTTTTGTGCAGCTGAGCTCTTAAATCTTGGATTTCCTGGCACAGGAATGGATGGGATTAAGGTATTGTGGTTTTTTTTTTTTTTCCCACATGGGAGGTCCAAACAGAATGGAAAGGTTGACTCTGAGGAAGTAGAGGAATTCTGTCCTTGAAATCATGCACCAAACCTCTGGGAGTGCTTGTGGAAGGCTTATTTATCTCTGCTTGAGAGGACCCATGTTTGGATGGGATGAAACAGGGAAAGGGATCAGTGACAGCAGGGACTGGTCCAGACTATTGGGCCTTGAACCCATATTTGCTACTGGTGACAGAAGAAATGAATCTACATTTAAACAGAGCAGAGAGAAGACGGGGAAACCTCAGAGATGAGGAAGAATCTGTTTGTCTCATCCAGCTTCTCCAGGAGCAGTTCGTCCAGGGCAGAAACAGAATCATGGAATCACAGAATGGTTTGGGTTGGAAAGGACCTTCAAGCTCATTTCATTCCACCCCCTGCCGTGGGCAGGGACACCTTCCACTAGCCCAGGTTGCTCCAAGCCCTGTCCAGCCATGACATTTCACAAGGTTTGGAGGTTGGTAATGGCAGTGTTGACGTGTGTCACTCGTCACAGGGGGATGCATGAAATGGCTCCAGGGATGGTGCCGGGTCCTGAACTTTGGCCACAACAACCCCCTGCAGCTCCAGGCTGGGCCAGAGGGGCTGGAGAGCAGCCAGGCAGGAAGGGAGCTGGGAGTGGGGATGGACAGGGAGCTGAACAGGAGCCAGAGTGTGCCCAGGTGGCCAAGAGGGCCAATGGATCCTGGGCTGGAGCAGGAACAGTGTGGCCAACAGGTCCAAGGAAGTGATTCTACCCCTGGACTCAGCGCTGGTGAGGCCACCCCTGGAGTGCTGTGTCCAGTTCTGGGCCCTCAGCTCAGGAAGGACATTGAGGGGCTGGAGCAGGTCCAGAGGAGAGCAATGAGGCTGGGGAAGGGACTGGAGCACAAGTGCTGTGAGGAGAGGCTGAGGGAGCTGGGGCTGTTCAGCCTGGAGAAGAGGAGGCTCAGGGGAGACCTCCTCACTCTCTGTAACTCCCTGACAGGAGGGGGAAGCAGGGGGGGGGTTGTCGGGCTCTTCTCCCAGGAACCAGCAGTAGGACAAGAGGGCTCAGTCTTCAGCTGTGCCAGGGGAGGTTTAGGTTGGATATCAGGAAGAAATTCTTTCCAGAGAGAGTGCTCAGCCATTGGAATGGGCTGCCCAGGGAGGGGTTGGATTCTCCATCCCTGGAGGTTTTTAAGAGGAGACTGGATGTGGCATCAGTGCCGTGGGCTGGGAACCACAGTGGGGTTGGATCAAGGGTTGGACCTGATGATCTCGGAGGTCTTTTCCAGCCCAGTTGATTCTATGGTTCTATGATGTTTAGGTGACCAAGGGTGGTGGGTGTGTCAGAGCTGCACAGAGAGGATGGGAGATCCTGGGTGCCACCATCCATGATTGTGACCTCTCTTACTCTGCATCTCTTCTCATCAACCTGGCCAATCTCAGCCACCTTCAGAGAATCACAGAATCTTTGGGGTTGGAAAAGACCTCCAAGATCATCGAGTCTTGTGAGGGGCAGAGGAGGGGCAGGGACTGAGCTCTGCTCTGAGGGGACCAGGGACAGCACCCAGGGAATGGCTGGAGCTGTGCCAGGGCAGGCTCAGGTTGGATCTCAGGCAAAGGTTCTTCCCCCAGGGGGTGGTTGGGCACTGCCCAGGCTCCCCAGGGCAGTGGGCACAGCCCCAAGGCTGCCAGAGCTCCAGGAGGGTTTGGCTGATCCTCTGGGGCACAGGGGGGGACTCTAGGGCTGGGCCTGTGCAGGGTTGAGGGTTGGACTGGATGGTCCTTGGGGGTCCCTTCCAGCTCAGCATATTCTGGGATTCTGTGAGTCTCCCCTATGCCCGATCCCACTTTGTCCCCCAGCCCAGAGCTCTCAGTGCCATGTCCTGTCCTTCCTTGGACACCTCCTGGGATGGGAACTCCACCACTGCCCTGGGCAGCCCCTTCCAAGGCCTGACCATCCTTTCCAGGAAGAAATTCCTCCTGATGTCCAACCTGACCCTCCCCTGGCACAGCTGGAAGCCGTTCCCTCTCCTCCTGTCCCTTGTTCCCTGGGAGTAGAGCCCGACCCCCCCTGGCTTCCCCCTCCTGTCAGGGAGTTGCAGAGCCAGAAGGTCCCCCCTGAGCCTCCTTTTCTCCAGGCTGAGCCTCAAAAGCTCCCTCAGCTGCTCCTCATAGGAACTTCTCTCCAGGCAAGGACAAAGATCCTGCTTCTCTCTGGACGCTCAGAGGATGCACTGCGGAGGATCAGACCATTCACTCACCATCCTCTCATCATCAAAGCCACAAACTGACCAAAAGAAAAGAAGAAGAATTAACACCTCTGCATTCACAGTACTGGGTGGGGAGGCCCTGTCCTAGGTTGGGCAGAGAAGCTGTCGCTCCCCCTGTATCCCTGGAAGTGTCCAAGGCCAGGTTGGAGCAACCTGGGTTAGTGGAAGGTGTCCCTGCCCATGGCAGGGGATGGGACTGGATGATCTTTAAGGTCCTTCCAACCCAAACCATTCCATGATTCCCAGCCTTAAAGACCCAGTCCCTCCATGGGGGCCACACTTGGAGCTGATGTTTGCAGTCCCCAAACCTGTCTTGGCACCTGCAGCCGTGCTCCTCACTGCCTGCAGTCATGTGGGACAGTGCAGGGGGAGCTGCCCATGTTCCCTCTGGACTCCAGTGACTCCTGAAATAATTCCAGTGCTTTGTGCTGGGAAGTTCTGCAGAGATTGAAGGCACCAGTTCTGCCCCCAATGGCTCCTGAACTAACCCAGGCTTTGATGTTTAATAACCATAAAGGTGTGTCCAGTTCTGTGACTCAGTGTGAGAGAACTGCCCCCATTCCCCAGTGACTGACATATCCTGAATCCCAAATCTGGATCCCTAATCCTCAGTCCTACTGGCCCAGGTTGCCCAGAGAAGCTGTGGCTGCCCCTGGATCCCTGGAAGTGTCCAAGGCCAGGTTGGATGGGGCTTGGAGCAACCTGGGCTAGTGGAAGGTGTCCCTGCCCATGGCAGGGGGTGGAATGAGATGGGCTTGAAGGTCTTTTCTGACCCAAACCATTCTGTGATTCCATGATTCTGTTTCTGCCCTGGATGAACTGCTCCTGGAGAAGCTGGATGAGACAAATAGGTTCTTCTGGCAGGGAAGACGAACAGGATGATCTTTAAGGTCCCTCCCAAACTAAACCATTCCATGATTCTCTGATATGTGAGAAACCTGCATCTAAATGGATCTGGGAGGGAAACAGGGACACGATGCCGCTTTAAATCCCGATTTTTCTCGCCTTCCCTTTACAACCAACATCAGCAGCAGCAAAAGGCAATCACAGCTCGTGTCTGGGTACAGATGAGCCGAGGATGTTACACGATGTTGGTCATTAGCTTTCAATGAGAGCAGGTGACAAGGGACAGGGTTCTGCAGCTCCAGGAGGGGATGATTTACAGACCTGAGGGATAACAACCCTGGTAAGGAACAAAGCTGGGAAAATCAAGCTCCACAAGCTCCACCTGAACTGCACCTACCTCTGTGTGTGTGTGTGTATGTGTGTGTACTCAGGGCTCATATTTAGTGCTGCTGGTGGCACACTGACAGAAGGCTTAGTGAAAACAAATGTTAATGTTAATTAAGCTGGAAAACTTCCCAGAGCCTGAGAATGAGAGTGTTTGCTCGGATAATAATTCAGATAGCCTGTGCCCTGCTCAGCACTTGCACTGGGAAATGGGAGCACTCAGAAAAAGGGAATCAAAGAGCTGGAGGACATCATCATCTCCTTCCTAGGATGGGGGTTGGGAGGGGGGGTGCTGCTCTTTGTAGCATCTTTTCCAGGGCTTTAAGCACCCCAAGTTTCACTGGTAAAAGTGGTCAGATGCCCCTCATGCCTTCCTTGTGAGAACATGCCATGCTGACAGAGCTCACAGCTTCCTGACATGCCTCCTAAATCCTCCTTTACTCCATTTCACTTCCAGATGATGATAATTAACCTCTCTTCCCACAGAGCACGGCAAACAGGGAGAGCTTGGAGGTCTGAGTGAGGACAGGTCAGGCATGGTTCCCTTTGCACACAGTCAAGATTTTGATGCTTCATCTAAATAATTTTGGTTCTGTTGCCTTGAACTGGTCAGCACGGCCTTGCACCAGCTAATGATCTGGCCCAGTGATTTTAAATTCCCTTTTACAGATTTTTAATTCAAATTACAGTCCCTGCTGCCAGCCCGAGACTTGTGAACAGCAGACAAGGGCCGGGGGCTAAAAAATGCTCCATCTCTTATCACGGGGATGGGAACTCCTGGATATTTATTTAATTATTTATTTATTGCTGAAAGGACTTTGGGGGGGAGGAACATAACGATTAGGAGCTGAGGAGATGCACGCAAATAGCCCAGGAAGCCCTGGTAGCACTTCAATCATTGCAGGAGGCCAGGGGATGGCTCGACACGTCCCTATTTTCTGCTTCAGTGCCACGACTTTCACCTCGTGGTTGCGGCGTGTGCCGAGTCCCAGCTGGCAGCTCAGCTCTCCACTGGTGCTGTAATTAAGCCTCCTTGGCTTTCAGCTGGGGTGATGCTCCCCAGAGGCCTCCTGAACGTTTTCCAAAGGGACGGGAGCTCAGCGCTCGGAGAGGGAGCCGAGAGCAGATCCAGGGAAGTGCCGGCCCCAGCTGCCGTGTCCTGTGGGGCAGGAGGCTCTGCAAGACTTCCCTGGAATGCAGTGTTGCCTTAGGTTTTTTTTATTTTTTTTTGATTTTTCTAATTTTTCTAAGTTTTAGAAGTAGTTATACAGCAAATGCAGATTTTTAAAAACAGCTGCATTCATTCCCTCACCCTTTAGCGCAGTAGCTGCACGTATTCCCCAACCCTCTTACCCCATTCCCTATTCCCCATATCAATTCCCCCTCAAGTTCCATTTAGCATGTTTAGTCTCTCTCCTAGGTAGACCTTCTACTGTTTAAGAACATTTGCCCCCTAGCCTGAACCACAAGATACAACCAAGAACTGGGTGACTGTGTGGACTCTGTACTCTGAAGAAGACCAAGATGAGGAAGAAAAGGGTCCCAAAATGACCCTGGACCCAATTCCCAAGGGACAGGGCGGGGGTGGACAGGGGTAAAGGCCAAGGGGTGGATAAAATCAGGAATTGGACAGACAGTATTATAAAAATTGTAACACTGGATTGGGGAGCAGTGCAGGTAACTTGTTACATCATTAAACCTTCCCTCACCTTACCTCCAAAATTAAGTTGCCCCGGAGGTTTTTTTCCCCTGAGTTTTCTTTTAGGCAACAACAGGGAGACACAGAATCACACAATCCCTTGGAATGAACCAGGTTGGAAAAGACCTCTGAGACTGTCGAGTCCAACCTGGGACCCAACCCCACCTTGTCACCCAGCCCATGGCACTGATACCACGTCCAGTGTGTCCTTAAACACCTCCAGGGAAGTGACTCCACCACCTCCTGGGCAGCCCATTCCGGTGTCTGATCCCTCCCTCTGTAAAAACCTTCTTCCCAATGTCCAACCTAAACCTCCCCTGGCACAACTGGAGGCTGTGCCCTCTTGTCCTATTGCTGGTTCCTGGGAGCAGAGCCCAACCCTCTCCCGGCTTCCCCCTCCTGTCAGGGAGTTGCAGAGCCAGAAGGTCCCCCTGAGCCTCCTTTTCTCCAGGCTGAGCCCCCCCAGCTCCCTCAGCTCCTCCTGCTGCTCCAGCCCCTTCCCAGCTCCGTTCCCTTCCCTGCACATGCTCCAGCCCCTCAACATCCTTCCTAAATTGAGGGGCCCAGAACTGGAACAGCACTCAAGGTGTGGCCTCACCAGTGCCCAGTCCAGGGGAAGGCACACAATGTATTTTTCTTCTAATTGCTACTTGCTTGGAGATATCTCCAAACTCAGCCTATCTGGGCAGGAAGAGTTTTCTGCTCCTGCTTTTCCCCTTTCTGACCTTCACGCCCCCGTTCTGGTCTGTGTGGTGGCAGCTCCTCGGAGCCTGTGGATGTTGTGCTCTCACTGACTGGGAGTGGATGTCCTGGGAAAGGTGCCATCTCGGTGCACTTCCAGCAAAGCCATTTAATTGAGTGAAACTGCTCCCAGGGCCCATCCTAAATCACAGGATTGAGGAAGGACACGTCGGATGAGATGTGCCAGGTTTTTTTATGCAGCACGTGAGGTGGTTTTTCATCATGGAATCATGGAATGCTTTGGGCTGGAAGGAACCTTATAGATCATCTAGTTCTATGGGCAGGGACAACTTCCACTAGCCCAAGTTGCTCCAGGCCCTGTCCAATCTGGCCTTGGACACTTCCAGGGATCCAGGGGCAACCACAACTTCTCTGCCCAACCTGGGACAGGGCTCCCAACTCTCACAGCCAACAATTCCTTTCTAATATCTAACCCAAATCTCCCCTTTTCCAATGGGAGGCCATTCCCCCTTGTGCTGTCCCTCCATCCCTTGTCCCCAGTCCCTCTCCAGCTCTCCTGGAGCCCCTTTAGGCCCTGCAAGGGGCTCTCAGCTCTCCCTGGAGCCTTCTCTTCTCCAGGGGAACTCCCTCAGCTCTCCCAGCCTGGCTCCAGAGCAGAGGGGCTCCAGAATCATGGAATGGTTTGGGTTGGAAAAGACCTTTAAGACCATCCAGTGCCACCCCCTGCCATGGGCAGGGACAACTTCCACTAGCACAGGTTGCTCCAAGCCTTGTCCAGCCTGGCCTTGGACACTTCCAGGGATCCAGGGGCAGCCACAGCTTCTCTGCCCAACCTGTGCCAGGGCCTCCCCACTCTCCCAGCCAGGAATTCCTTCCCAATATCCCATCTAACCCTGCCCTCTGGCAGTGGGAAGCCATTCCCCCTTGTACAGAATCCCTCTCTGCCTTTCTCACAGGTCCTCTTCAGGTGCTGAAAGGCTGCAATAAGGTCACCCCTGGGCTTTCTTTTCTCCAGGTTGAACAATCCCAATTCTCTCAGCTGAACTGTCCACTGTCCAAGCCATGAGATGTGACACCAAGAGCTCAGAGAGGCTGGTTGGGACAGGTGACACCTGGTCAGCAGCTGTACCTCATCCTGGTATCCTAAAAAACCCTTGAAAGCAAAAAATTGGAGCGTTGGGCCAGCCTTGGAGCAACTTCCAGTCTACAAGACATCGTTGACCATTTCAACTGACCTCTTGTTTGCTGTTGGATTTAGCTGGTCAAGAGCACAGGGAGAGCTTCAAATCAAAAATGATTGCCCCTTGGAGGGAGAAATCCAGCCCTGATCTGAAAGCCTCTTGCAGCAGAGAGAAGCAGCACTTTGCACGGCCCTGCCTTTGCCTGGCTCGTCGTTGTTCCGCCAGAATTATTTCGATTTGAATATGTCAGGAACCCACTCCCAGCCATAAATATTCCTTCCTCCACAAGATTAAAGACCGCTCTGCTCACCACAATTTTCTCCCCATGAAAGCACTTACACACCTTAATCAAATTAGTCACCTCTCCATCTTCTTATTGTTGATAAACAAAACAGATTGGATTGTGGAAAATCTCAGTGCAAGGCACTTTCTCCGGCTCTCCAGTGATTTTTCTTGCACTCCTTTTTTTTTCTGGATTCTCTTCAGACCTTTCCCCAAACTCCTTTTTAAATCTGACAGCAGCCAGCCAGCTGCTTGAAACATCTCACTCTTGCACAGAAGCAGAAAACACTCCTCCTTTCCTAATTCCACCTCCCTTTTTGTTTTGTCTGGGCTCTCCGTTGATGTCTTTGCTGCAGCCCCATGGTGGGAATTTCTGGGGATCTGTTGCTTTCCAAGACTCCTTAACCCCATTCCCTAACACAGCCTGCATTCCTAAAATCTCTATGGGTCACTTTTGAAATTGTCTGTTTAAAATCCTTCCTATCCCTGTCATGATTTATAATATATTCATTCTGAGTAAAAGCTCATGTTAAGCCACAAGGGTTTCTTTACTACAATCCTGTGCAGATTCCCCTCAGCCAACATTTTAGTTGCATTACAATGACCTAATAATTTTTAAACAACTCCTAGTATTTTTTTAATATCTTCATTGGTAATTATTCCTAATGATATCCGTGAAACAAAAATAATTCTTCCACTGAATTTTAAAAATGGCAGAGGAAGGTGAGAACATCTTGAGGGATGGAGAACAGGTTATTGCTTTCTTCCTCTCAACTAACAACGAGCCAAAAATCTTTGCTAAGGTCCCTTGTGTTCTTAAATCTTAAATCCTTTCCTGAATTCCTTGAGTTTTCCAAACCCACTGTCTGGATTTCGTAGCTTCTCGTTTTTGCTAATTACCACCTTCCTGGATCTGTTCTCCCTCTGCTGTCTTTTGATTTCTAATTGTCTCCTTCGTTTCACCACAGGGCCAAAGTTGGATTTTAGGTCAGGCTGTCCTTTGACTCCATCTACAAACAGTGCTTTCACATGGAAGTGGGACTTGTATCAAACCTCCTTTTTTTTTTTTTATGCTGGAAATGGGACAAAGACAGAATGACAAATCAGTCCTTGCAATAGTGCTGGAGCTAATTATAAAGCAGGAGGGAACAGTGGCCACAGGCAGATGGGGCTGCACAAGAAAACACTCAATTATTCCCAATTGCACCTAAAAAATCCCTCATCCAGCCAAATGTGACCATCTTCATGTCTCCCTGTTTCTGGAGGGACAACCAGCTCCAATACCTGTGGTACCACCATTTCCACCCATCACACTTCACTTCCAAAGAGCTCAAAGGAAGGGGGAGAGTTCAATTCCCAAAGATGATTTTTTGGGGGGCTTGAATAGGAATTAACATGCTCCAAGAAGCTCCTCTGCCTTTCTCCATGAGAAAAAGACCTTCCAAGAATGGAACTCATCCAAGAGAAAAAATAACTCGGGACAATTTTGCTGTCACATTTTTATTGCCAAGGAAACCAGGTGGAACCAGCCACCACAGAAAGAGAAGAGAAGAAAGCAAAAAAGGGTACAAAACCAGAATAATTTGATGTTCCAGCTGGTGGCACTACGGCAAATACAACTGATCCAGGACTGGTCCAGGGAATTATATTTCTTACAAGGGGCTGGAGGGACAGGATGAGGGGGAATGGCTTCCTACTGCCAGAGGGGAGGGATAGATGGGATATTGGGAAGGAATTGCTGGCTGGGAGGGTGGAGAGGGCCTGTCCCAGGTTGGGCAGAGAAGCTGTGGCTGCTCCTGGATCCCTGGAAGTGTCCAAGGCTAGGTTGGAGCAACCTGGGCTGGTGGAAGGTGTCCTTGCCCATGGCAGGGGGTGGAATGAGATGGTCATGGATGCTCTGGAGCCAGGCTGGGAGAGCTGAGGGAGTTCCCCTGGAGAAGAGAAGGCTCCAGGGAGAGCTGAGAGCCCCTGGCAGGGCCTGAAGGGGCTCCAGGAGAGCTGGAGAGGGACTGGGGACAAGGGAGGGAGGGACAGGGCACAGGGAATGGCTTCCCACTGCCAGAGGGCAGGGATAGATGGGATACTGGGGAGAAATTCTTCCCTATGAGGGTGGTGAGGCCCTGTCCCAGGTTGGGCAGAGAAGCTGTGGGTTCCCCTGGATCCCTGGAAGTGTCCAAGGCCAGGTTGGACGGGGCTTGGAGCAACCTGGTCTAGTGGAAGTTGTCCTTGCCCACGGCAGGGGGATGGAACTGGATGATCTTCAAGATCCTTCCCAGTCCAACCCACTCAACAACTCCATTAACCTGCTGACGTTCCCAGAGGTTTCTGCCCCCTCAATCACTGGAGGCAACCACAGGGATTTCTGCAACAGTAGAAAACCAGATTGACAGATCAATTAATTGATCCCTGAGTGATTGACAGCCTGTGCCACCCCGGGTGCACAGCAGAGACAAAACCCTTCAGTCAGCAGCCTAAACAGCAATTGTAGACAAAAATTAAGGTTCATTTGTGAACGTTTTCTTTGTCTCAGGACGCGCGAGGTGTCGCACAAACAAACCCCGAGAGCGGCGCATCCGGCGGGACTGTCACAGGGCCAGGTTAAAACAGGGAAAATGGGAAAATGGGCACACGGCGTTCGCTCACAGAACCACTGGAAAAGATGCTCAACAATGAAGTGGAATTAAATGAAATTCCAGCCACTCAGAATGCATTATCCCTGCAGCATGGCCGTGAAATCACTCTCTGAATTGCAGAGTAATTTGCTCTTAAGCCTATGAAGCCTTTCTGGGTGTTTTTTTTTTTTTTTTACCCCCCTTTTTTCCCCCTCCTCTCCCCTTATTTTTTTTTATTATTATTATTTTTTTTCTTTCTTTTCAGCCATCACTTGGGAGCTCGTTCCTGCCTCCTTTTGCCCCCCAAGGAAACATTCTGTGAGGGAACAATAGTGATGTGTCACCATGACGTTCTGGGGGTCACTCATTCATGCCCCCATTCCCAATTGCTCTTCCCGTGTGCACTAAACTGCTGCTGGAAGGGCTTTCATGTCCTTTAACTCTTTGCTGGATTAGAGGCTCATCCCTCAGCAACCACCTTTGTGGAGGAGAAAACTGCATGGACTGACCTGGCACAGGTCCACCTAAAGTGCTTTTCTTCACATAATCAGCAGCTCTGATGGGGATAAAAGGAGAGGAAAGCTGGAGAGGGCCTTTTGCTGGGGCGGGAGTTAAAAAAATTGCTTGACCCAAAACAGCGATGGACAAATTCATCACCCTAAAGAGCTCCTTGGTGTGATGAGCTCCATCAGCAGCTGGACAAAGCGTAGAGTTGATTGTGTTTGATGAGAGACTCTGTGGAGGGGCTGGAAGGGGTTGTATCATAGATGTTCTCCCCATCCCTGAAGTGTTCGTGACCTGGGAGCAACCTGGGCTAGTGGAAGGTGTCCCTGCCCATGGCAGGGGGTTGGAACGAGATGGTCTTTAAGGTGCCTTCCAACCCGACCCATTCCATGATTCTGTGGTTATCTGTGGGTGCTGATTGGGATGTGACAGTGAATTGGGGGGTCCTGTTCTGCACTTTGGGATCTGACTGTGGAATTGAGGTCCACGTGCACAACCCCCACAGGAGCAACATCCACCTGTTCTAGACCTGTTTTCCTAAAGAAACTTGGTGAATTCACCATCCCTGGAGATGTTTAAGAAGAGCCTGGATGTGGCACTGAATGCCATGATTGGGGTGACAAGGTGAGGTTGGGTGACAGGTTGGACTGGATGATCTCAGAGGTCTTTTCCAACCTGGTTGATTCTGGGATTCATTTGTCTGTCTGCACATCTTTTCTTTGACAGGAACCTCTGATCATTTGATGATTTCAACCAAAGGGAGCGTCTTCAATATATTAAACCATGAACACGTTAAATTCATTTGGACTTAATGAAAACAGGCAGCTGGGCAGCAGAAAGGCTTTTCATCATTGAAGCTTTAGGATCATCTTCTCTTACAAGGACAGGCTGGAAGAGCTGGGGCTGTTCAGCCTCCAGAGGAGACACTGGGAGGGGACCTCCCCCATGTCTGTAGGGTCTGCAGGGAGGGGGCAGAAGATGGACCAGGCTCTTCCCAGGGGTGCACAGCAAGGGGACAAGAGGAATGGGCAGGAACTGATGCCCAGGAAGTTCCACCTGGACATGAGGAAGAACTTTAACTGTGAGCACTGAACAGGGACCAGAGAGGTTGTGGAGTCTCCTCAGTGGAGATATCCCAGAACTGTGTGGACACAATCCTGTGCCACGTGCTATGGGATGAGCGAAGAGGTGGGACCAGATAACCCACTGTGGTGGCTTCCAGCCCTTCACCTGTGACTCTGGGATCTACAAAACCCCATTGGGCAACAGAGACTCTCCTCAAGCTCCACGAATTCCTCCATTTCCAGCACTCCTTGTTCACATAATTCAAAGCCCTGAGACCCAGACTCATCCCTGGCTCATGTTTCCCGTTGCCATTTCCACCCCTGGAGAAGAGGTTTGAGGAGCTGCTGGAGTTGAACAGCAGAGATGCTGCTCTTTGGATGATGACACAGAAGAGCCTGGAGCTGTGCTGAGTTCTGGTTTGAGACTTTTTTTTAAAATTATTCAAAAAGAGGAGACAATCTGTTCATTTCACAGATGCTCAACAGCTCTTCAGAAATAATACAGGTGTACACAGAAATAAATCTGCTTTGTTTGCTATGTAATTAAGTCAGGAAAAAAAAACAATTAAAAAAAAAACCAAAAGAAAAAGCCATTGGAAAGTTTTTCTGTCTTTTTGTTTTGTTTTTTTTTCCTCTTTTGGAAATTGCTTTTCAATCACTATCAAAGGAAATCTGAGACGTTCAGAATAAAACCAAGGTTTGGTGCAAAAATAAGATAAATAAAACGTTAGGGCCCCTTACTTTGGGAGGGGAAAAAAAGAGTTTGAAGAAGTGTGGGTTGGTTTTTTTTGTTGTTGTTGTATTTCTTGTGCTAATTGAGTCTTCAGCCCTGCAAAGACTCACAAATGAGTTTAACTGGCAGTATCGTGAATACCTTCACGGCACGGACTTCTGCCTGCTCTCTCATGCTGAGAAGTCAATAACTGGATCTGGACACCAAAAATTAAATTAAAAAAAAAATAAATTGTCTGGGTGTTATTCATCTCCTGCATCACAAGGTTTTCATCTTACTCAGTGTCCTTGTGGTTCGTTTCAATGCCATTTCTGAGCTGTCTCGGCCCCACATCCACGTTGTCAATCCCAACTAAATTTGCTGGTGTCTGCTTAGGGGAAAAAAAACCTCCACAGACACCAAAAATTGATCCAGCAGAAGTCAATAACAATGTGTGTGTCTGCAAAACATCACAAGATAATCCAGAATCCTGTTTTTGACTGATTCCTGCGTCGCTGACAGGGAATCACTCGAGTCAGCGACGGGAGCCCTGCATGGGGCTGGGGGAGCTCAGCACGGGAATGAGGAGCTGGGGGTGGGCTGATCCCACAGCCTGGGCAGCAGGACAAGGGGAGATTCTGCCCCTCTACCCCTCTCTCAGCTGAGACCCCCCTGAAGAGCTGCTCCAGCCCTGGGAACAACAGCACAGGGATGTGGAGCTGCTGCAGAGAGTCCAGAGGAGGCCTCGGAGCTGCTGCCAGGGCTGGAGCCCCTCTGCTCTGGAGCCAGGCTGGGAGAGCTGGGGGGGGTTCCCCTGGAGAAGAGAAGGCTCCAGGGAGAGCTGAGAGCCCCTGGCAGGGCCTAAAGGGGCTCCAGGAGAGCTGGAGAGGGACTGGGGACAAGGCATGGAGGGACAGGACAAGGAGGAATGGCTTCCCATTGCCAGGGGGTAGGGATAGGTGGGATATTGGGAAGGAATTGTTGGCTGTGAGGGTGGTGAGGCCCTGTCCCAGGTTGGGCAGAGAAGCTGTGGCTGCCCCTGGATCCCTGGAAGTGTCCAAGGCCAGGTTGAATGGGGCTTGGAGCAAGCTGGGCTAGTGGAAGGTGTCCCTGCCCATGGAACTGTGTGATCTTCAATGTCCCTTCCCACCCAAACCATTCCATGATTCTCTGACTCAGACTATGAAAGAGACAACTGAGAAGTGATAATAAATTCTGGAATTCAAGGTATGGATTCCACAGAAACTATGGAGAGGATTAATTTCTTCCTACCTTTTCCAGTGCAACAACTAAGGATCGTGGAAAGAAGTCAATGACAGATGGTTTGAGGAAAAAAAATGAACACCCAAGGACTTGGTTTTTGTACGTGGGGAAGAGGAGCAGAGGAACTCCTTGTGCAAGATGTTATGGAGAACAAATATTCACACTTGTTTGAGGGGAGAGTGGACAAGAACGAGCCAAACACTGAAGGCTCAGAGAAGCTAAAACTAGACCTGGAAGCCCTTTAGCCTCAAATGATCCAAAGCTGGAAGATGCAGGTGCTTGTGCTCAGACCTTTCACTTGACGTCTGCTTTTAGCTGCACTCAAGGATTCGCTCTATCCCTGCCCTGGGAATGGGAATGGCAATGGGAAGCCATTCCTCCTCATCCTGTCCCTCCATACCTTGTCCCCAGTCCCTCTCCAGCTCTCCTGGAGCCCCTTTAGGCCCTGCAAGGGGCTCTCAGCTCTCCCTGGAGCCTTCTCTTCTCCAGGGGAACCCCCCCCCCAGCTCTCCCAGCCTGGCTCCAGAGCAGAGGGGCTCCAGAATCATGGAATGGTTTGGGTTGGAAGGGATCTTAAAGACCATCCAGTGCCACCCCCTGTCACGGGTAGGGACACCTTCCACTAGCCCAGCTTGCTCCAAGCCCCATCCAACCCAGCCTTGGACACTTCCAGGGATCCAGGGGCAGCCACAGCTTCTCTGGGTAATCTGTGCCAGGCCCTCTCCACCCTCACAGACAACAATTCCTTCCCAATATCCCATCTAGCCCTGCCCTCTGGCACTGGAAAGCCATTCCCCCTTGACCTGTCCCTCCATGCCTTGTCCCCAGTCCCTCTCCAGCTCTCCTGGAGCCCCTTTAGGCCCTGCCAGGGGCTCTCAGCTCTCCCTGGAGCCTTGAGCTGTGGGACCCCAGGAGAGTCTTTCTTCCATTATCACTCTTAGAATCACAGACTGGTTTGGGTTAGAAGGGACCTTAAAGATGATCCAATTCCACCCCCTGTCACAGGCAGGGACACCTTCCACTATCCAGCTTGCTCCAGGCTCCATCCAACTGTCCCTGGACACTTCCTCACACCAACCCTCAGGAAGTTTGGACTGAACCAGTTATAAAAAGGCTTTTTCTCTACTCTGTGCAAGGTGATCAGCACTGTGAGGGAGGAATTAATCTCAGCCTAAAATAGATTCCAGTTCCTGTTGGCTCCAAAAATGATGCTGATCCAGTGAATTCAACATCCTTCAACCACCTCCTGGGCAGGAAAACCTTTGTACCTGCAGGGGGTGAAAGGTGTGTTAGAAATGATCCACTGGGATGTGTCCACACAATTCATAGGACAGGGCAAAGGAGCAACCTTTGATCCAAAATCCAAATGTGACTGATCTCCACTGCGCCTCCAGAGCAGGGGGCACTTTTAAAGCACCAGAGTATTTAAAGAATCACAGATCCAATGTTTTCCCTGGATCTCCTCTGGGTCCATGCTTCCCTAAGATTCTCAGCTCAAGGATTAAATCCGAGATTATATTTAGGCCACCCTGAAACCCACTGGAGAGCAGTTTTATAGTAGTAAATATGATAACCTGGTGGTTATAAAGTGGCAGAGAAAAGTTATGAAGGTGCAGAGAAAGCTAGGATAGAGTGGAAGGGTTGTGCAGGGAAAAGGGAGCCAATGCCTTCCTGCCCACTTGCTTTAAAAGGGCACAACCATGTTTTAAATAACATTTTAGTGCAAAAAAACCCACAACTCAGCTAAGCACAGAAACTCCAGGTCATTCTGTGTCCTGATCTTCAAAGCTTTCCAGGGAAAGTTGAGCTTTCTTATTTTTAGAGAAAATAAATTATCATTTGGGGATTAACTCTGAAGTTCTGACTACAAAAAAAAGAAGTTAAGGTTGCTTATTCAAAGTTCACTTGCACTTCAGGATTCATTTGGCAGCAAAACACCAGAACTGGCAGAAAAACTGATGATAAAACACTTCACAGAGAGGAAAGGTCTTTTCAAGCAAAATATGTTGTTTTCTGGGAAAATATTTCTGACTGTTTCTTTTCCAGGAACAAATAAACAAATCATCCCACCAGAAATCCCTTTTTATTCGAGCTTGGGTGATTTATTCCATTTTACGTCATGATTATCCATTAAAAAAGGAGACAGAAGTGTGGGATACTGGGAAGCAGAGAAAGCTCTTAGAAAAATGAGGAGAAAGAAAAGAAGGTAATTTTTTGCCTGTAGTTGTGAGGATCAATGTGGGAAAACACATTGGGGTTGTGTGTGTGGGGAAAGGAACATTGACTTCAAAGAACCATGGAATAGTTTGGGTTGGGAGGGACCTTAAAACTCATCCAGTTCCACCCTCTGCCATGGGCAGGGACACCTTCCACTAGATCAGGTTGCTCCAACCTGGCCTTGGAAACTTCCAGGGATCCAGGGGCAGCCACAACTTCTCTGCCCAACCTGGGACAGGGCCTCCCCACCCTCACAGACAACAATCCTAAGCCTGTCCTCTGTCCATGGGAAGCCATTTGCCCTTGTCCTGTGCCTCCATCCCTTGTCCCCAGTCCCTCTCCAGCTCTCCTGGAGCCCCTTTAGGCCCTGCCAGGGGCTCTCAGCTCTCCCTGGAGCCTTCTCTTCTCCAGGGGAACCCCCCCCCAGCTCTCCCAGCCTGGCTCCAGAGCAGAGGGGCTCCAGCCCTGGCAGCAGCTCTGGGGCCTCCTCTGGACTCTCTCCAGCAGCTCCACGTCCTTGTGCTGTTGTTCCCAGGGCTGGAGGCAGCTCTTCAGGGGGGTCTCAGCTGAGACAGGGGTAGAGGGGCAGAGTCCCCCCTTTTCCTGCTGGCCAGGCTGGGGGATCAGCCCAGGGCACAGGAGGGTCTGGACTGGAGCGCCTCTCATCCTCCTTGTCTCTGTCTCAATTAAATTATAAGTTGATTGTCTCCTGCTGCTGCCATCCAAGTTGTCCTATTCCTAGAAATGCAAACAAGTGATCCAGGGATTTCTGATCCCACGACAAGTTGTCCTCACCCCTCACCTCCCAGGTTTTCAGCGGGGCAGAGCCTCAGGTTGTGCTCAGTCAGCTCAGCTCCTCCTGCCCTCGCTCTGCAAACTCCTTTTTCCCCTCACAGGGAAGATTTAAGGAAGGAATAATCCCTGTAGGTCATTATGACGTTTTAGTGTGTGTTTTATTGGGCCTCATGACTCACTGATTCAGGGAAGAACTTTGCAACTCGCTCTGGAATTGCCTGTTTCAATCAATCCTGCCCGTGGCTTCTCCAGGAATTTTATGAAGTGTAACTTATATATGTGTGTGTGAGTGCATACATATATATATATACATATATATGTGTATATATAAGGGGGATTGTCTTTATTTTTGGTTCTGAAAGAACCATTTAAAAGCCAAAATGGAAAATACAGAAACGAAAACTGCGAAGGCTCCAGGTGCTGAAAGCAGCACAAAACTCTGTGAGGTCAGGAGAGAAGAGGTGACAGAAACATCCCAGGGATGTTTCCAGGCTGGGCTGCTCAGAGTTTTATCAGGGTCATTGTCTTTGTTTTGGTTTCTTTGTGAGTTGGGTGAGCTCTGAAACTCTCAGGCCAGTGATTTCTGAACCTGGTGAGTCTTCACGTCACGGCTGAACGGGTCACAAATCAACCTTCTGCTGCCGCTGCACAGCAGCAAATTTGCTCTGCCTTGTTTTCCTTTTGGCTACTGCTCTCCAAAGGGAGGTCTCTGAGGACCTGAAGAATCTTGAACACTGCTGATTTGAGGAGCTGGAATATCCCCAGGCAGATACATGGACACAGTTCGTGTGCCTCAGCAGGAAAAAAGACTCTACACTTCCACCTCCATCCTCTCCTGAAGGGAAAATAGAAATCCAGGAGGTACTTCACTAAATGCACCTCCTGACTGGACTTGGAGCAGCACCTGAGTAGTGATTAAAGGTTCTTGGAGGGAACTGGGGTATAAAAGGTGAGAGAAAAGGATGAGGACAATTATTTACTTCGGTGGTGATTTTTGTAAAGGTTTTAATTTCGGGTGGCAACAAGGACCTTGGACACTTCAAACAAGCTTGTGGGAAGGGTTAGCCAAGGATCTGCTCCCCTCTGGAGAGCTGGGTTGTAGGTGTGGGGTTGCACAAGGAACCCAGTACTTCCATTCCTCATTTTGGGATTGTCCATTTGGAGATGACAGGGACAACATGAAGGTTGGGAACAGAGAGAGAGCAATTTGTTGTTGGCTACTTTGGGAAGGGCAGGAGGCTTTTTGGTTCATCCAAAGGGATAATTTAAACCATTGCATCAAAAGAAAAGGATATTTTAGCATAAAAGGGGGAAACTTAGGCAAAGCTGCTTCCTCAGGAGAGGCCCTTGAGCTCTGAGGTTGTATCTGACAATTTTTATGAGGGAGCAAGTTAATATAAAACATCAAAGCCTCGAAGAAGGCAAGTTGGAAGTTGTTTATTGGAAGTGTGATGAGCAAGCAAGGACAGACACACAGCAGGGCCTCTGCTAAAAAACCGGATTTGTCCAAAACTGGTTTTTTTGGCAAGGAAAGGGCTTCAAGTTCTTTCTGAGGATGGCCTTTGAGTTATACCATAAGCAAGGTGTAGAAGAGGACTCCAGGAAGGATCTCAGCCTGCCTGTGGGCACTGGGACATGGTATCAATGGAAAAGGACACCTTGGAGTGGTTGCTTGGGGGTGACATCGTGGTCAAATGTGTGTGTCAGTGTAGATCATAATCACATGTTCTCGTTTCTTCTCCCCTTTCTGTAGAGAGGACTTGCCTTCCTGGGATAGGAGATTGTACCTTTGCCTGGGATCTTCTCCAAACGGATCCTTTTCCCCTGCAGTTCATTCACAACTAAACACTGAGAACTAAATTAAAGGCAAAAAGTGGGGGCAAATTTCAGAGTCTCACCCTGTTCCCATCTGGAATCGCTGGTGAAGCACTCGCTGAGCCTTGAGGATCAAAACACCAGGAAGAAGAAGAGGAAGACCAGGAGAAGTGGTTGATGTGCCAGAGGGCCGTGCTGGCATCCAGAGGGACCTCCACAGGCTGGAGAAATGGGCCAGCAAGGACCTTGTGGTGCTCAACAAGGTTGAAGTGCAAAGTTCTGCACCCAGAGAGGAACAACCCCCAGGCACCAGTTTGTGCTGGGGCCACCCCACTGGGAAGGAGCTTGGTAGGAAAGGACTTGGGGGTCCTGGTGGGCATCAGGTTGACCTTGAGGTAGCAACGAGCCTCTGTGACAAAGGACAGTGGTGTCCTGGGCTGTGACACAAAGAAGGTCGATGGAGATGATCCTGCCCCTCTGCCCAGCACTGGTGAGGCCACACCTGGAGCACTGGGTCCAGTTCTCTCTCTGGAGAGAGCTCAAGGAAGGCACTGGAGCACCTCTGCTCTGAGGAAAGGCTGAGGGAGCTGGGACAGCTCAGCCTGGAGAAGCTCAGGGGGTCTTGGACCAGGGCAGTGATTCTTGGCCTGGACTCAGCACTGGTGAGGCCGCCCCTGGAGTGTTGTGTCCAGTTCTGGGCCCCTCAGCTCAGGAAGGACATTGAGGGGCTGGAGCAGGTCCAGAGGAGAGTAACGAGGTTGGGAAAGGACTGGAGGACAAGTGCTGTGAGGAGAGGCTGAGGGAGCTGGGGCTGTTCAACCTGGAGAGGAAGAGGTTCGGGGGAGACCTCCTCACTCTCTCCAACTCCCTGACAGGAGGGGGGAAGCTGGGTGAGGGTTGGGCTCTTCTCCTAGGAACCAGCAGTAGGACAAGAGGGCTGGGTCTTCAGCTGTGCCAGGGGGGGTTTAGGTTGGATATCAGGAAGAAATTCTTTCCAGAGAGAGTGCTCAGCCTTTGGAATGGGCTGCCCAGGGAAGTGGTGGATTCTCCACCCCTGAAGGTGTTGAAGGTGAGACTGGATGTGGCATCAGTGCCATGGGCTGGGAACCACGGCAGGGGTGGAGCAAGGGTTGGTCTTGATGATCTCAGAGGTCTTTTCCAACCCAGTTGATTCTATGGTCCTGTGATTCTTCTTGATGTCTATAAACATCTGAAGGGAGGGTGCAAACAGGAGGGAACCAGGCTTGTCTCAGTGGTGCCCAGTGACAGGACCAGATTGTATTTAAGCCAGATGCATTTCCTCACATAATCTGTAGAAGCTGAAGGTCTTTGAGTTTGAGAAATTGTCTGAAATGTGTCAGCGGGTTCCAAAGTTATGGATCAGGACTGACAGACCAGCAGATATTTTAAAAGTGGTTCATTTCCTTAGGAAGCCTGAAAAAACAAACACATCCTTCCCCAAGAATTTATATGGCCAGACCCCTCAGATATGAGCCTGAACTATGAAATCCAGGATTCTGCCACCCATATTGTCTCACCCTGAGACCCTGGCAGGAAACTTTTATCCCATCTAGGATTTGTGTTGTCCCAGACTCACCCCATGCAGGGTTCCAGCCCACAGCTCTTGTTTTTCCTGGGGGTTTCAAACAAACCTTCCAAAAATAACAAGCCCTATCAGTGATTTTCTGGGTTATATCTGTAAATCTGGAAGCTTGAGGGTCAGGACTCTTGGCAAACTCAAGGGCAGTGACCAATGTCATTGACACTGGACTCCACTCCCTCTGTCCTGACTGGCTCCACACAAGACCCCAAATTCATCTTGTGTCTGTTCTCTAGGAAATAAGGGGTCCTTCACCCAGGCAAGATGTGAATCCTCCCCAAAAATCCCAAAATACAGACTGTTCTACCAGGTTCTTCTTGGCTGATTGGAAGTGGTGGCACAGAGGAAGCTCCCAGGACATGTTGCTTACTCAAGGATTCGCTCTTTTAGCACAGCACAGCTGGGATGTCAATCAGGAACTGTGTCTTCACTTCCTGCATGTGTTTTATTGCCTAACAAGGAGAAATCCTGCTCCTTGCTGGTATGTGGGTAGAGAGGAAGGCACAGCACTGCTGAACTTGATGTCTCTGTCATGCTGAAAATGAAGAAATATAAAAGATATTAACTAAAAACAGGGCTCATGGTGCTGCTTTCAGAATTTTGTGATCAGAAAGACCCTTGAAATCATCTGGGACTTGCTGAGAGGGGCATAGAGATCCTTTGGCATTGGAGATCATAGGATTATAGAATATCCCAGCTGGGAGGGACCCACAAGGACCATCCAGTCCAACTCCTGGCCCTGCACAGACACCCCAGTAATCCCACCCTGTCCCTGAGAGCATTGTCCAAACCCTCCTGGAGCTCTGGCAGCCTTGGGGCTGTGCCCACTGCCCTGGGGAGCCTGGGCAGTGCCCAACCACCCTCTGGGGGAAGAACCTTTCCCTAAAATCCACCCTGAACCTGCCCTGGCACAGCTCCAGCTGTTCCCTGGGTGCTGTCCCTGCTCACACAGAGTAGAGATGGAGCTGCCCCTCGGGAGGAAGCTGCAGACCCTGATGTCTCCCCTCAGTTTCCTCTTCTCCAGGCTGAACAATTCAAGTGGCCTCATCCACTCCTCACATGGCCTCCCTGTAGACCCTCCACCATGATCTACCTCCTCCAGACTCTGGGTGAACCCACAGGGTTGGTGGGTCTCTTGTAGATCTTCCAACCCCCCCTGCCAGACTGTGGGGTCTGACTGTCCCCAACTGTGCCAGCCCCCACAGGATGAAAGGGTGGCACAGGTGTCAGAGAGCATTGAAACTTCACTCCCGAAAAACATGGGAAGAGGTGCTGTGGGGCTGGTTAACAGGAATCCTAAAATAGGATTGATTCCACTGTTTAAGTGCCTGCCTTGAACAGTAGAACCATGGAATCGTGGAATGTTTTGGCTTGGAAGGGACTTTAAAACCATCCAGTCTCACCCCCTGCCATGGACAGGGATACCTTCCACTAGCCCAGGTTGCTCCAACCCGGCCTTGGACACTTCCAGGGATCCAGGGGCAGCCACAGCTTCTCTGGGCAACCTTTCCCACAGTTTTTCCACCTTCATTGTTAAAAACTTCTTTCTTATATCCAATCTCAACCAACCATCTTTGCTGAGATGCTTCTCCCTGCTGTGGGCTGATGATGCCCCATTGGTGACAAAACTGCACCCAAGTTTGGACAACAACTCCAAGCTCACGCTGTGGGGTCAAGATTTCTACTTGGGAGATTTATGTTATTGACACCTGGATGCCCTTGTGAAACTTTTGTAGGACAAGAGGGCTTTTTGTAGGACAAATGTGCCTGCATTTATGGCAACACAATAACACCACAAGCTGTTGAAACACCTTCTTCCCACGGAAATAAAAAGTTGTTTCTTTTTTGCTTCATTCAACCCTCGAATGGCTCATGCTGTGAAAACACAAACCCCTCAGCCAACTGCTTGGTGTCACAATTCCACCCCGTTAATCTGGTCCCTGTTATGGTTTCAGAAGTTTGGGGAACTTCCCGTGTGTTCCAGAAGTTCAGAAGTTTGGGGAACTTCCCACTTGTTCATCTCCACTGTGTTTGTTGATCCAGCTGCTGGTTGAATACCGAGAGGTGTCTCTCACCATAAATCAATTACATTGATATAGTTAAAATGCTCTCTCTTCCAACAGCCAGTTCACCACCCATGGCCCACAATGGGCTTGGGAACAGAGGCCCTGAGACAATTTGGGGTGACAGGAGCAGCCTGGATTGGCAGAAGGAATTTTTTTATGGGTGAGACGGAGCTGTTGGAACATTGATCCTTGTTTTCTCGTCTGTCACACGGAGCTCCCACTGCATTTCCCCCTCGTGTTTTCTATTTTAGAGTGCCAGGAGAAGCAGGGATCTCATTACTTCCCTCCCACAGAGGCCAACGACTCAGCACAGGCAGAAATGGCATCTTAATTTCCCTTTTACTGAGCAGGTTGATACCTGTTATAACAAAAGAGAGGCATTTTTGCTAAGGGCATGTTGCAAAACTTCAGCTAAATGATGCCACAACGCGTGGACAATCACAGTTCTTCCTCTGCTGATATTTGAAAATGAGGAATTATAGCATCCTCTCTCAGTGGAACAGGGGGCTGGGACTTCTTTAAAAATAGAAAGGGGAAAAAAAAAAATGTTCCCCTTTCCAGGAAGAGCACTTAACTATATGCAAGCAAAGTGGATAAAAGCAGCTCAGTAACAACCCCAATTGCACCGAGATTGTCTCCTGCATTCCTGCACATCTTTGCCTTTTTGACATTTAACTTTAATTTATAGCAATTTCCTCTGCTCTTAGAGGCTGTACTGGTACTCTGGGAAAGCAAAGTGAGCTGTTAAATGTTTGTCTGAAATTCAAATCAGGCACAAAGCACCTTTGTGTCTTTTCCTTGGAAAAAAAGAGCTTCCCCCACTCCCCCTTCCATCTGAACATCCCCGTTTTGGCACAGAGAGACAAATTGTCCTCCTGTTATAAATTCATTAATAACTAAGAGGACAAATGTAAATTAGTTCGGCCCATTGGTCAGGAGTTATGAAATTAGATGCCCATGGCTGGATTCCTAAAAGGAATCAGAGAATCGAGGAATGGTTTGGGTTGGAAGAGACCTTAAAAATCGTCCAGTCCCACCTCCTGCCATGGGCAGGGACACCTTCCACCATCCCAGGTTGCTTCAACCTGGCTTTGGACACTTCCAGGGATCCAGGGGCAGCCACAGCTTCTCTGCCCAACCTGTGCCAGGGCCTCCCCACCCTCACAGCTTCCAATCCACAGGAATGTCTTGGCACCCTCTCCCTCCATCACCAACAGGTTTATAGGACACAGCTGCTCTTTAGTTTCCCAAGACCCATCTCTGGACAATCCCAAAGCATTTGTAGTTAATAAATCCACAGCTCTGGGCTCCTTTTCCCCCTAAGGAAGCCCAAGGTACTTTCTCCTTCTGTGAATGGCCAATTGAGATCTGTAGGAAGAGTCAGCAGGAAATTCAGAATAAACCCCTCTATGTCAAGAGTTCCATGCTTGCTGTTTATTCCCAAGCATTTCTGCCAAGCTTTAGTTATTAGAAAAGTGTAAGAGCATGAGCAGAGTATTTCATGGAATCATGGAATGGTTTGGGTTGGAAGGGACCTTAAAAATCATCAAGTCCCACCTCCTGCCATGGGCAGGGACACCTTCCACAAGACTGGGTTGCTCCAAGTCTCATCCAGCCTGACTTGAACACTTCCAGGGATTCAGGGGCAACCACAGCTTCTCTGGGAAACCTATTCCAGTGTGTCACCACCCTCACAGGGAAGAATTTCTTCCTGGATTCTGGGACTAAACTCTCCCCAGGCAATTCCCACAGGTCGATATCCTGAGCTGGCCAAAACTAAACCTGGGACACCAACGTTGCTGAGACACAGCGTTTGCTCCACGGCAGCCTTTTATTCAGCAACAGAAATGTCACATCTGAAAGCCAAATAAGCTCTCCAGTCTGCTGAGATCAAAAAATTGCTAATTTTCTGCCATGTTGAGGAGCCAAATGAGATCAGAGAGAGTCCATGAGCACCACAGTCAGAGCAGAGGGAACACGTGGATGCGAACAAGTGCGGGGAGGAGAAATAAAACAACATTCCTCTGGCAGCAGTGAATGATTTAGTTTCAGCTGGGTATGATGATTTCTCAGAGTCACAACTGTCTACAAGGGCAGAAGTTTGCAGAAATTAAAAATTCTTGGCTACTGAGATTTTTCTCTGCTGAAGAAATAATTTTCATCATCTGAAGAGCTAATTTCCTTGTGTTCATTTTAACAAAACTGAAGGTGTGGTTGATAGACATCTGGGAAAGAGTTAATTCTTGATAGACATCTGGGAAAGAGTTAATTCCACCTTTTTTTTTTGTCTTTTTCTGCTCCTGAATCCCCTGCCAGTGACCTGTGATTTTCCCAGGGTTGCTGATTATTCATAATTATTCACTGATGTCCTTGTGGATATTCTTGTTCTCTGTGTTACCTTCAGGAGTCTGGGAGCAGGACGATGTCTGGGAGCAGGGAGAGCTCTGAAGTTCAGGAATTGTGGCCTCCAGGAGAGTTTATGTGGGACAACGCACCTCCAGCTGATTTTAATCACATCATTTAATGCCTCTGGGCTGCCAACTCCATATCTGAGCTGAGCCTTCCCTTCCCTGCCAAGGAGGGCTTTTATAATCCCAGTGAAATCCTTCGTGTCTGCGGGGTGTTCTGTGCCTCTGCCAGCCCAGAACCAACGTGGCAAAGTCCTGAGCTGTTAATTCAAAGAGGGGACACCACAAAGGTTGTGCTGCTGGTTGGATGAGAAATTGAAAAAATCAGGTTTCTGGGGCAATTTCAAAATTTGAATGTAAGTTCCTAGAAACTGTGTGGCAACAGGAGACTGAGGTCTAAGAGCGATTTACATACATTTATAGCCTCATAAATCCCATCAAAACCCCCATCCCTGTGACTCTTCCTGGCTGGGGGCAGCCAATTCCTGCAGCTCTGCTCTGTTCACCAGGAGTGTTCCCAAAAAACACATGCTCCAAAAAAGAGCCACTGACAGTTCTGAAGAGGTCTGTTTTAAAACCTCCAGCAAATGCTGATGGAAAAGCCCTTCTGAGCTCTTGCTGTGGCACTCGAGAGAAGAGGTGCAAAAATCCCTCCTTGGGAGATCAAACCCCCCCCCCCTTCTCCCACTTTTGACTTCCTTCTTTTGTGGGGATACAACAACAGGGTGAGAATTTGTCTTGCAGACTCCTGCTTTTGCACCACCGGCCTCGTGTTTTTTTGGGATGTGCAAATCATCACAGAATCATGGAATGGTTTGGATTGGAAGAGATGTTAAAGATTATCTCGTCTCACCCCACTGCCACGGGCAGGGACACCTTCCACTAAGCCTGGGTTGCTCCAACCTGACCTTGGACACTTCCAGAGATCCAGGGGCAGCTGCAGTTTCTCAGGGCAACTTGTGCCAGGGCCTCACCACCCTCACAGCCAACAATTCCTTCCTAATATCCCATCTATCCCTGCCCTCTGGCACTGGGAAACCATTCCCTGCGTCCTGCCCCTCCATGCCTTGTCCCCAGTCCCTCTCCAGCTCTCCTGGAGCCCCTTCAGGCCCTGCAAGGGGCTCTCAGCTCTCCCTGGAGCCTTCTCTTCTCCAGGGGAACCTCCCCAGCTCTCCCAGCCTGGCTCCAGAGCAGAGGGGCTCCAGAATCCTGGAATGGTTTGGCTTGGAAGGGACCTTAAAGACCAACCTGGCCTTGGACGCTTCCAGGGATCCAGGGGCAGCCACAGTTTCTCTGAACAACCTGTGCCAGGGCCTCCCCACCCTCACAGCCAACAATTCTCTCCCAAAATCCAACCTAACCCTACTCTCTGCCATTTTGAAGCCATTTCCCCCTTGTCCTGTCTCTCCAGTTCCTTGGAAATAGTCTCCCTCCATCTTTCTGGCTCCCTTCAGTTCCTGGGAGGCTGCTGTTATTTCAACCTGAAGCTTCTCTTTTCCAGGCTGAAAAATCCAATTTCTCCCAGTTTTTCCTCCCAGCAGAGCTGCTCCATCCCCCTGATCATCCTGGTGCCTCCTCTGGAACAAGAAACAACCCTCATTATGTGATAAACTCCTCTGACTGTCGATATCAGTGATGACCAGCAGGAGTTAAGAGGAATCTGATCCATTGATCCAATGAGGGATTCCTGGCCTGGATGCACATCCAGATATTACACACCCCACCCTCACAACCCTGGCCTTCCAGAAGCTTAAACTGACTGGAAATTGTGGGATTGGCCAGGACATTTGTCATTAACTTCCCGTGGTGTGTGTTTCTCTCTGTTTACTCATTTCCAAGGCATCTCCTGCGCTGCCTCCAAGGGGATAATGTGGATATTAAGGGCAGCAGAGAGTCTCCTCTTCTGCATAATATTCCTCTTCCCTGGTAATTCCTGCTGGGAGAATTATTCTTCCACAGCACAGACATGACAGCGCTGAGCCCATAAAGTCAGAGCTGAGCCTCAGCACATCTTTTGGGATGAGTCCTCTCTCCCTCTAAAACCTGCAGTGATAAGGTATTTACCACTCAGCTCACAAAGCTCTTGCAGTTTTACTTCTCTGTGCAGTTAAAACAAATTCAGCGAATAAAAAAGATCCCCTTTCATTTCTGAAATGAAAGTTTTTTGACTTCACTGTCCAAAGGTGTTAAATCAGCACATGGGGAAAAAACTCCAGTGTGAGGTCCAGGCCCCCAAGACCAGAGGGAAATTAAATGTTGCTGATTCAGGCATTTATTCCCTGTTCATCATCACTGTTTGAGCACAGGTGAAAAAGGAGCTGTTATCCTTATTTTGAGATACTCAGCTCATTCCAAATGACCTTGATTTTCATCTTCTCCATCCCTTTTGCCACATGGGACACGCTGGCAACCTTCCTTTTTTTTTTTTTTAACCTTTTTCTTAAGCGGGTTTGTTTCCTAAAATGTCTGTTTTTCTGCCAGGTTCAGGTTTGAAAGCATAAACTCTGAACTCTGTGCCTTGATGTCACTTGATGTCGCAGATTCTCTGTTGCCCAGAGAAGTTCCCATCTCTGGAAGTGTCCAAGGCTGGGTTGGATGGGGCTTGGAGCAACCTGGGATGGTGGAAGGTGTCCCTGCCCATGGCAGGGGGTTGGAACTGGGTGGTCTTTAAGTTCCCTTCCAACCCAAACCATTCCAGGATTCCGGAACCCCCCTGCTCTGGAGCCAGGCTGGGAGAGCTGGGGGGATTCCCCTGGAGAAGAGAAGGCTCCAGGGAGAGCTGAGAGCCCCTTGCAGGGCCTAAAGGGGCTCCAAGAGAGCTGGAGAGGGACTGGGGACAAGGCATGGAGGGGCAGGACACAGGGAATGGCTTCCAAGTGCCAGAGGACAGGGATAGATGGGATATTGGGAAGGAATTCCCGGCTGGGAGGGTGGTGAGGCCCTGTCCCGGGTTGGGCAGAGAAGCTGTGGCTGCCCCTGGATCCCTGGAAGTGTCCAAGGCCAGGTTGAAGCAACTTGGGCTAGTGGAAGGTGTCCCTGCCCATGGCAGGGGGTGGAACTGGATGGTCTTTAAGGTCCCTTCCATCTCAAACCATTTCATGATTCTACAATTCCATGAAACCCATCACTGTTTGATTGAGTTTCCTCTCCCCTTCACTCCTTAAATGTTGCTGGAATAAATGACCCGAAAAAAGATGGAAAGGGCTGCTGAGGAGAGGCCTGAGAGTGCCTTTGACAAGGTCTGCTCTGAATTCCCACCATTCCTTCCCAAAAATATGTCTCCATCCCTGTACAAAGACCTGGTTGGTCTCATCAGAAGATTCAACCACCAAGAGCAGGTAGGGAACACCCTCATCCATATTGTGAGATGGGGACAGATGAGATGCTTTGTCCTGGAAAAAAAACTCAATTCCCCCAGTCAAAACTTACAAACATGAATTCAAAATATTGTAACCCTACGAAGCCCAAGAAAGGGACCACCCACAAATCCCCAAGTAGGTAAAAAATAAAATACAATACAATACAATAAAATAAAATAAAATAAATTTTAAAAATAAAATAAAATAATAACATAAAATAAAATAATAACATAAAATAAAATAATATAATATAAAATAAAATAAAATAAAAAATGAAACAAAGTAAAATAAAGTAAAATAAAATAAAATAAAATAAAGTAAAATAAAATAATAACATGAAATAAATAAAATAAAATAAAGTAAAATAATAACATAAAATAAAATAATATAAAATAAAATAAAGTAAAATAAAATAAAATAAAAATACAATAAACCCCATGTAATCTGAAAGCCTCCCTTAGATTGTTTGCTTGTCCCAGTGTGGATATGAGTTACTGGTGCCTGAGGAAAACTCCACGACACCTCATCTGACAAATTAAATGTTTCCATGCAATTAAAATGAAGCACTCAGCCTTGGTGTAATAAACTGCAGGCCATTAGTATTCCTGGTGCTGGTGCCTTCCTCGTGCTTTACAGTGCCATAAATACCGGCTCAGCAGGATGGCTCAGCAGGCACTGGGCATGGAGAAAAATATCTTGTAATATTTGTTATTAAAACATTAAAAAGCCCTTTACTTGAGCACACACATTTCGAAAATGGCTTCGACTCTGAGCCTCTGCTTTCAATCTCCCCGTGGCAATTCCATCATGGATTCCTGCTGGAGTGACGGGGAGAGCTGCTGGGAAGTGCTGTGTCCCCTCAGCTGCTCCAGGAAAAAAATCCTGAAGGAATTCAGGACTGGCTTGAGGTGAAAACCAGTTTCAAGGTGGGGATTGGCCTCTTTTCCCAGGTAACAGGTGACAGGATGAGGGGGAACGGCCTCAAGTTGTGCCAAGGGAGGTTCAAGTTGGATTTTGGAAAAATGTCCTCACTGGAAGAGTGATCAGACATTGGAATAATCTCCCCAGGGAAGTGGTGGAGTCACCAGCACTGGAAGGGTTCAAAAAGTGAGTAGATACAACACTTCATCACATGGTTTCATTTGAAGGTTGGACTTGATGATCTCGGCGTTCTTTCCCAACTCTAATAATTCCATGATTCCATATAAAGTGTCTAAAACCCTTTTGAAGGACACCAAGGCCCCGACAGAGAAATGATCAGCTTTGGATTGAGATGCCCATGGAAGGGTGTCTGGTGCTGGTTGAGAAGGCCTGGAGTGTCTCAGACACCTTCAACCCCCTGGCCTCCAGCTGTGCCAAGGGAGGTTCAGGTTGGATATTAGGGAAAATTTCCTCACTGGAAGAGTGGTCAGACATTGGAATTATCTCCCCAGGGAAGTGGTGGAGTCACCAGCCCTGGGAGGGTTTAAGAAGTGAGTAGATACAACACTTCATCACATGGTTTATGGAGATATTCCTTCAAAGGTTGGACTCAATAATCTTTTCCAACCTTAATGATTCCATGACTCCATATAACATGTCCAGAACCTTCTAGAATTGGAAGGACACCAAGGCCCCTACAGAGAAATGCTCAGCTTTGGGTTGAGATGCCCATGGGAAGGTGCCTGGTGCTGGTTGAGAAGCCCTGGGGTGTTTGAGATACCTTCATAGTCCTGGCCTCCACACTTCATCACATGGTTTAGTGGACATGGTGGGATTTGTTTGAAGGTTGGACTTGATCTTGGAGTATTTTTCCAACCCTAATGATTCCGTGACTCCATATAACATGTCCAGAACCTTCTAGAACTTGAAGGACACCAAGGCCCCTACAGAGAAATGCTCAGCTTTGGGTTGAGATGCCCATGGGAAGGTGCCTGGTGCTGGTTGAGAAGCCCTGGGGTGTCTGAGACACCTCCTGGCAGGACACAGGACTTTTGGGAGACCTGTTGGCATCTCCCAACCCAACTCAGAGGGTGAGACACCACAAAACAAAGCAGCAAAAAGGTGCAGGTGTCTCCATGTTCCCTGGGTGTGCAAACTCACCATGGAATTGTTTTTGGGGAAGTCAGTGGGGATAATGGTGGGATCCCTCCTTTAATGTGGGATGAGTCACATCCTGGGCTCCACCAGCTGATGGGCTCAGACAGAAATGTCTTGTCAAAGCTCATCTACAGCCCATTTTGGAGGAAACACCTAAAAATTCCTAACATCCCACTCTGCAGCCTTGTGGTCTGACTGGGAAGCAGCTGGAGGATCCCTACTCCAGAGAAATCGCTGTCTCAGGGGATTTGCTTGAGGGAAATCACCCAAAAAGTGACTGTATCGAAGAAACAAAGCTGAAAACATGGTGGGGAAGTGAGAGTTGTGTTGAGGGAAAACAAGACTTGACATGAACGTTGGAAAAGAAACGGCGTCTCAAAGAATTTGAGTTATCCAATTAAACTGGACTCCTGTTTTTTCCAGCCACCTACGAGACTTCCTATGAGAACCTGCTCTTTCCCTGAAATCCAGTAGCTTGTCTTTGCTTCATTTCCACACAAAAATTCCTATTTCCACCCCCTTTAGTCCCCTGGAGCAGTTCCCTACCTCTGCAAGGCTCCATTGCTGGTTAATCCACTTCCCACCCCAGTTTCCCTCCCTCAGCCTGGCTGAGCAACGTGGATTTCAATCCGTTCCTCCAGAAGGGTTGCAAAGGGTTTTAACAAAATCCAAACAGAAACTCTTTAGCCACTAATAGTCCCAGCTAAAAATAGGCCACACATTTCTCTGCTCTGAGATTTACTCTTCACACACTCGGGCATATGCTCGTGGGTTTGAGCTGTTTTCCCTTCCTTTATCCTCTGTGTAGGAATTTATTTTCCTCACTGCTCGTTCTATCAGTCGCAGTTTCGACTGCCAGGATCATCCTTCTATTTTCTTTAGTGGCTGCATTTTGTCTCCTTGACATTTTACGTTTTTATTCTTGCTTTTGGATTTCTTTTTTTTTTTTTTTTTTTTGCCTTTCGGCTCTGGAAGGGGGTGCCACTTACAGGATCCTAACAAATTCCTGAGCTTGGCTGGGCTCTTCCTGGATCCCTGACACTGTAATTCTTCCCACAAGGGTTGAAAAAGAACGAAGCATCTTTTAAATCACCTGAGCTGGCCAAAGCTGAAGTGAAAAGTGAGTTTCTTCCCTCTGTCAGATCCTTCTTTTCTCTTTAGGAAAGGACACATCATTTACCCCCCGTGGCTTCATAAATCCTGCAATTTCCAGGTTAAAAATTTGTTGGTGGTTTTTTTTTCTTAGTCTCCCCCTTAGCACAACGTTGGGTGGTTGATTTGTGCTCTGTCTCTTCCCAGTTGCTGAGAATCCCCTCACTGCCCTTTTATCAACGACCACCCTGCTCTTCCAGGCAGCTCCACGATTTGTCTTTGCTGTCCTAGATGGATTGAAAACTGGGATTTTTACCTCTCAGCCATTTCTGGCTCAGTATCCCCATCATTCCCTCCTTTCCTACTGAGATTCAACCACCAGGGAACAAAATTCAGTTTGAAAATGCCCTGTTTACACCCCAGAAAGGACGAACATCCCACCTTTGGAGCTGCCCCTTGCGGACATTCCCGGAGAATAGTGAGTTTATTCCTTAAATAACTATTAGAACCTTTGAAATTTGATGTTTGAAGGCATCACCAGGGGCTGTGTGAAGGTTAACCTACTGGGAGAGTTTGGAATGCAACAGCAGGGAAGTTCTTGTTGTCTCCCTGAACGCCCTTAAACTTTACAGACCGTCACACGGGGCCATCTGGATCCCGGGCACGGGGGTGGAAAGAACAAAGCACTTCCCATTTCCAGTATATAAACCTGGGGAGCTTTCAGTGCAGGTGATCGGAGAAAAAATGCAGCTCTAGAGGTCACAGCGCTTGATGGCCACAAAAATAACACAGAGAATGTACAAAACGAGATGTTTTCACTCAAATCTCAGATGTCCTTCGCTGGCCGAAGCGAAATGACATGAACAAGAGGCAGAGGGAGAAAAATTGGGAATGCTGGAGGGGTGAAATCCAGTCCTGTGGGTCTGTGGGCTAAATAAAGGTGTGTGATGCCTAATCTAGGAGGTTTCCCTTATTTTGGGTGCTCCAAAGCGTTTTTTGGTGCGAGGCATCAGCCTGCCCCTCCTCTCCTCTGCCCATGGGTGCTTCACCCAGTGGCTTACTGGGAGGGTTTGGTGTTTATTTATGGGGAAAATTTCCCGCTGGAACTGCTGGAAATACCCCCATCACACAGACTCCTGCATTTTCAAGTAGCAGAAGAAAGAAACCTGCTCATCTTTCCAGTCCTCCCTCCCCCAGTCTCTGCCCTCCCCCCCCCCCCACCGTACGGCCCAATTAGCGCTAATTGATGCTTTCAGCAGTGGGAGCTGAGGGTGTCCAAGTCCTTCTGTGCTTCTGCAGAAGGTCATTCCTGGTCCCAGGCTGAGAGGGAAGTGTGGAGGATGCGTTTGCACAGGCACAGGGGGAAAGTGTTGGAGAGAAGGACCTGGACACCACCAGGCCTTTGAGCACATGCGGCTCCATCCTTCTCATTACCCATCACAGGACCTTTTAATCACCTTCCTCTCCCTCTGTGACCCTCAGAATTGCAGCTCCTCCAGGATTCTTGCTGGAGGTGGGCACTGGCATTATTAAAGTCTGCCATATCCCAAAAAATAAAGTCTACCACGTCCCAAATGTCAGGGACCAGAGATGTTGCATCACCCGGCGTCAAATCCTCACCTCCCGCTGCTCCCAGTGAGAATCTCCTGGGGAAAACTTCCCATCTGGGCCAGTGGGTGACATGTATCACTCAGTGCTTCCTGGGAAGAGATGGGAAAAGAAAATAAGAGGCCAAGGACCCTCTCAGAAACAGCTGATGTAGCAAATTCCCCATGTGGGCCCATCTTCTGGCAGGAGGAAGATCTTGCAGGAACCCTAATTCTGCTTTGCTGTCTGATCACCTCAGCATCCCATCCCTTTTCCTCTCCATGGCTTTTTGCACCTGGATAAGATTCCACAGGTAAAGGCAGAGAGGGGAAAGCTGCTGTGTGTCTTTGAGCCTGTATGACATAAACCCACCTCCTATCAATGCAGGATCAGACCTCGAATCCCTCCAGGTCCCGTCTCTCCTGACGAAGAAAACACCAGCTGTTGCATCTGTTGGCTTTTTTTTTTTTTTTTTTGCTCAAGGGTAAATTAAAACACTCTTCTTTGCTCTCCCTGAGACACAATTCAGGGTTGTTTTCAAGAGCTTTATTTCATAGTTACCTGAGTAGTCACCGTTTTTTGACAGAAGCTTTAGGAGGCAAAACGAGACGTGGAACGAGAAAATGAGGGGGGGAACCGAAGGGGGGAAGAGAGAAAACACCACAAAAGGTGAGAAAGGAGAAGAAGGAAGGCAGGATAGAGGGAGAGGATGAGAAGATGTGTGAGGCAGAGATCAACCATGGGATCACATGGCATTTGAGGATGGTAGGGATCAGCCAGGAGAGGGGAATTATAGAATCATCAAGGTTGAAAAAGTCTTCTAAGATCATCAAGTCCAACCAGAACCCAAGTCCACCACTAAGCTACATCTCTAAGCACCACATTCACATGTTTTTTGAACACTTCCAGCAATGGTGATTCCATCACTTCCTTGAGCAGATTGTTCCAGTGCTTGGTAATCCCCTGGGTGAAGGTGTTTTCCCTCATATCCAACCTAAACCTCCCCTGGCACAACTTGAGGCCAGGAAGGTTGGAGGTGACTAATATTCCCTCAAAAGAAATAGTGGAGAATTGGGGTTTTTTTCTTGCATCTCCAGGGTAGGGGCACAGCAAAGTAACTTCTCCCAGGGAGCAAGTGACAGGATGAGAGAAAACAGCCTCAGGTTGCACCAGGGGAGGTGTAGGTCGGATATTAGGAAAAATTTGGTCACAGAAAGGCTTGTCAAGCACTGGAATCCACTGCCCAGGGAGCCACCATCCCTGGAAGTGGGTAAAAAATGTGGTGGATACGGATTTGAGGACGTGGTTTAGTGATGAACACGGTTCTGGTGCTGGTTGATGTTTGGACTTGATGATCTTCGAGGTCTCTTCCAGCCTTAAGGATTTCAGGATATTGGGACAAATCCTACTGGGATGAATCCACAAAAATGGTGGGAATTTAGGCCCTGAATCTGGATTAAAACCCGGTCAGCCAAGCAGCTGTGAAGCAACTAATCTGAGTAAGAGCTATCCTAAACTTACACCCTCTGAGCACTCTTTTAACTCTCTGGTGCATGTAATTTACCCCCAAAAACTGATCTACTTCCCCCAAAACTGCTGCTTTTTCCAGCCCTGCAGCCACACCGATGTGCCTGGAGGAAAAGGGCCTGCTCTGAGGGAGTCTGGGGGAGCTTTTAATAAAACTCAGTCACGGGCACAAATTGCACCTTTCACAGCAGCTCTGGAGCCACAATCATTTCCATCTGGGGGCAGGTGCTTCCAGGGCTGGTTTTATTTAAACAAATCTGCCTGCTTCTCCAGGATGGCAGATTGCAATTAGGGCACAGCATGTTGGTCAGAACAGGCAGGTTGGGTGTCCAAATTCCCATCCTCCAGCCCAGCTGGGAAAGGGGACGTTCGTCCCCCGACAGAAGCAGCTGTTGGGAAGTGGCAAAAGCCACGGCAGGAATAAGAGGCAACACACACAGGAGAGAGAATAATGAGGCTGCTGCTCCTCTCTTGGCTTATTTAAATTCATTTTGGACTCAGGGAGCTTTTGCCTGCATTTTTTCTGGTGCTCCTGTGTGGTTGAAGGACACTTGTGCTGCAGGTAATTGGCTGGATTTAAAGCCCGATGGGCTCCTGTTTGAAATGCTGGGGAAGGAATATTTTTTCCCCCCCAAACAAAGCAAATTATCTCTGGGTCAAATCCTGAGCTGCTGCAGGGACAGACACTCTGTGACCTCTGCTGAGGATGGGACACCCTGTGCTTTAAAATGCTGTTTGTCTCCCCGTTGTTATTAATTTGTTAGAGCTGAAACCTTCAAAGGGAGCCAAAGGAGCCCAAATCTTATTGAAGTGCAGCCAGGTTTATAGGAATTTCTCCAGGGTGCTAAATTCCCACAGTGTTCTTGGAACAATCCTGGATTTCAGGCTGGGGATGTGACCAGAAGTGTAAAACACATACGAGATCTGTGCCTTCCCCTCTTTACTGAGCCCAAGGACAGGGACTTGTTCAAATGAAGACTCCAAAGAAGTCCTCTTTGGAGGTTTAGAAATATCCTGTCCTCAGCCCAACCTGAGGAGGTCATGACTAGGGTTGGGAGCTTCATGGGATCCATCCTGGCCTGGCAGAGGTTTCATTCTTCCTCAGTGTGGAGTTGTCCCAGACTTTTCTTCCAAGGCAGAGTAAATCAGCCCTGGTCACTTCCAGCCCTGGGAACAACAGCACAAGGACATGGAGCTGCTGCAGAGAGTCCAGAGGAGGCCCCGGAGCTGCTGCCAGGGCTGGAGCCCCTCTGCTCTGGAGCCAGGCTGGGAGAGCTGGGGGGGTTCCCCTGGAGAAGAGAAGGCTCCAGGGAGAGCTGAGAGCCCCTTGCAGGGCCTGAAGGGGCTCCAGGAGAGCTGGAGAGGGACTGGGGATAAGACATGGAGGGACAGGACACAGGGAATGGCTTCCTACTGCCAGAGGGCAGGGATAGATGGGATATTTGGAAGGAATTGCTGGCTGGGAGGGTGGGGAGGCCCTGGCCCGGGTTGGGCCGAGAAGCTGTGGCTGTCCCTGGATCCCTGGAAGTGTCCAAGGCCAGGTTGGACAGGGCTTGGAGCAACCTGGGCTAGTGGAAGTTTGGAACGAGGTGGTTGGAACCAGATGGTCTTCAGTGTCCCTTCCAACCCAAACCATTCCATGATTCCACAGAGGATTGTCCATGAGCTGCTGCAGCTGAGAGGGACACATCTCAAGGGGATTGTCCATGAAGGAGTCTGAGGTGGTGCCTCTCCCTCTTCCAACGAGGAGCAGGAAGGGAAGTCCTTTCTCACCTGACTCATTGTTGTGCTTCAGGATCCTTCCAGTTGGGAGTAAAGTTGGGAAAAGCCTCTGGGAGCAGCTTGGGTTTGATTTGTTTGAGGAATCACCGAGGTCATGGTCCATCAGATTCACTGTCCTGGCAGGGGAGGTACCTCTGGCACTCCCTGGCACTGGAGCTTGGCAACAAGGATCAGTCCTGAAATATTTAAATAATAACTGCTTTAGTTCAGTTTTCAGGAGCAAACTGTGTCCTGATGTTGGGTTTGTGCTACCCTGGGATGAAAGAACCTGACTGGACTTGGAATTATGTCATTTCCTTCAAATAGAAGAGGTTTTAAGGTGGGATTTATTGGGCTGTGGCCTCATCAGTTCTTCCCAGAGAAGCAAAGGGGTGACTAGATCAGGTTTGGGGAGGAGCCATAAGGAAAAGTTAACTAATGAGGATTCAAAACTGGGAAGTTTCACCTTCTGAAAAAATTCCCCTGTCGAAAAACAGTCCCTGGCTTTGACATTTGTTCTTCTCTTACATCGAATCAAGAAAATTGATCCTCAGAAAATATACTGAAGAAGATACAAAATTGTCTTGAAGGTGGTAAGATTTAGCTCAGGGAACAGCAGGAAATGTCTGATATCCCGTCTGGAGGTGAAAAGAGAAGCTCCTAAAGCAAAGCTGGGACTAAAGCCCTGAGAACTGACACTCCCCTGAGGAATTAGCCCACCCAGCCATGAGTGGCAGAGCAAAATGACGAGGCTTGTTTGGATTATTCTCCGCTGAAATTCTGTTAAAATCAATTTTCTCATCCATTTTTCTCTGCTCTGAATCCCAATGAGATGTAAAAGCTGCTTTTGGCCATCTGGGGTCACCGAGCAGGGAAAATCGGGGCGGTTTTGATGCCTCACGATTTGAAAATGCACACAGTCGATTTTTTTTTTTTTTTCACAGGGTAATTTCCCTAAAGTGGCCCGATATCATGAACAACCCACACAGAATAAATATCAAAATGTTTGCAACACCGCACAAGAAACATAAAAAAAACCCCTCCTGGCCAGGTTTGCAATGCTCCAAACCCATTCCCACTTGGATAAATCAGAGGAGATGATCCTTTGCTCCTTTGACTTTGCACTTCATGTTTTGTTGTGGAAACCTCCCTTTACAAAGGAGTAAAGGTGAAAAATTTCCTCTGAAAAAAATATCTGTAATTATATTAAACCATGAATTTCCAGCTTTGGGGACCCCATCCCCACTTCTTTACTCTCTCCCAGCTGTACTGGTTTTTAGTGGAAAAGGAAATCAACCCAAATTGGCTTCTCCCACCAAAATAATGTTCTGGAAAATTCATCCTCATCTCCTTCAGCCTAGAAGACAATAAATCTTCAAAGATTTCATGTTTTGGCTCAACAGGATCCAGCTGAGCAAATAAAGCAAGGAAAGGTTCCTCCAGGTGGAATTGTGGCTTGAATTAGAGAAGCATTGGAGAGGTTTTTGTATTCAAAACCCAAAGGGTTTTTCATTTGAAGGAAAGAACCTCAGGACTTTTCCAGTCCAACCTCCTGCCCAAATCCTGATCCAGCTACAAGATCATTCCAGGTTTTGTCCAGGCTGGTCTTGAAAACCTCCAAGGATGGACATTATTGGTGTCTCAGCCTTTTCCAGCCCTTGAAGTGCTTTCCTTGCTGCCACTTTCACGTGTGTATTGGGAATGGGGGAGTTATTCCAAGGGACCTGTCCTGGGAATAGTCATCTCTTATCTCCCATATGTGAAAAGAAGTCCATAAATCCTCAGACAATCAGCCTGGGGCTGTGATTAAAGGTCCATGGAAAAACACAGTGCTGCATTTCTGCCCTTTTGTGTCTGGCTGGAAAAGGCTCTGCTGTTAAAAAAGAAATGTTGGCTTCACCTGAGTCCACAGTGGAAAAAAAAAAGACCCCAAACCCCTGGATAACAGGCATGGAGGAGGATGTTCCATCCCTGGAAGTGTTCAAGGCCAGGTTGGAGCAACCTGGGCTAGTGGAAGGTGTCCCTGCCCAGGGCAGGGGATTGGAACGAGATGGTCTTAAGGTCCCTTCCAACTCAAACCATTCCATGATTCCAAGATTGCGTCTCAGCTCCTTAAACTGGGACTCATTTTGCCTCAGAGAAGCTGGAGGACACAATTTGGCTGCTGTATCACCTTTATCCTCAGGGACATAACCCCTGTTTTATAGAAATTATGGAACTGGCTGAAACTCCCCTCCAGGAAAAAAAAAACCTTTCCACCAGCAACTGAAACACTTCTCCAAGTCCTCTCTGGGTGTGAAGGGACCTCAGAGCTGTGGTTTAAAACTCAGAGAGGAAGAAGCTCCTTCTGCCAGCTGATGGTGAACAGAGGGCAGGAGTCACAGCCCTGCATAGAATCCTGGAATGGTTTGGGTTGGGAGGGACCTTAAAGCTCATCACATTCCAAATCCCATCTCAGAGCTCAGTCAGAATTAGTGAGGATCAGAACTCCCAGACAGGGGGTTGATTTTTGCCTTTCAGCTACTGGAAAGGACCAGAAGAGCCTGGATGTCCATCCTTAACCTCCTCCAGGGACACTTGAAGTTATCACCAGAACAGGAGCCCAACTGAGAGGGCTTTGGGGGGTGGAAGTGGAACATTGAGGAGGAAAAGACCTGAGGTTGTGGGAGGGAGGTGTAGAACTGACTGGAACTACAAGTGGAACGTACTGGAAACTGCAGTTTCCATTCCTACTTGTAGTTTCTATTGCTGCTGACAGCAAGTGGATGCCCCTGGATCCCTGGAATTGTCCAAGGCCAGGCTGGACAGGGCATTGGAGCAACCTGGGCTAGTGGAAGGTGTCCCTGCTCATTGCAGGTGATTGGACTAGATGGTCTTTAAAGGTCCCTTCCAACCCAAACCACTCTGTGGTTCTCCGACCTTTTGAAGTCCCTCTACGTGCCTGGAAGTTTCTCAAGGATATTTTTCTTGGAGAGGACCATGAGAAGCTACTTGTAGTGTGGGGATGCTCCCATCTAACCACAAACTGAAGAAAAGGAGAACATTGAACCCTGTCATTTCAGAGGAAGAAGGCTTTGGAGCTGACTCAGAACAGCAGTGCTGGTCCAACCCTCCTTCTGGTCCTTGGGGACTCTGTTCCTTCCCACAACCTGTCCAAGCTCTTCCCCACTGCTGTGCCATACCTTCTCTCAGGTGTGGAGACAATGGTGTCTCTCCTCTGTCCTTCAGACCCTCACCCAGTCTCTCCAGTCCCTGCAAGAACCAGTCCTCCCACCTTGGGGATTCTTCCAAACCTGGAGTGCTATGACCTTGATTTTTGAGTCTCCAAATTCCTGCAGCCATGGAAGGTCCCAGGGGACGTGACCAGGCAGTGAGGTCCCTGTCACTGCACTCAGAGGGTGACCAGTGACCATGCAAGCCCCAGGTCTGTGGGGTGAGAGGTCACTCAGGCCTCATGCCAGTGGTGTGGATTTGATGGAGGTCTGAGAAAAACCCCCAGCCCTTCCCAGAATGGTCCTTTCAAACTGATAACAAGGGCTTGATTTTGCAGAGGGTGACATTCCTCACATTTTTCCTTGGGATTAATGCTTTCCTTGTATGTCCCTGCCCCACCACGAGCTGCTTGGCTGCACAGTAACCCTTTGTGTGCTGCAGGGCACAGCCAGAATGTGGCAACAGGGCCTCAGAGTGAGATCCATCACTGGGAAGAGTTGAGGCTCCCATGACCAAGAGCTGTGCTGGGTGGAGAAACAGCCCTTAAACCCTAAAACGAAGGTGTTGGTGGGATCTGATAAATCACTGAGGGTGGAAAGATGCCTCACCTACAGCAGTGCCCACTTCGAGGCCCTTGGCACGTGTTTTGTGGCACAAATGACATTTTTGGCTGATTTGGTGACGATGATTCACATCCCAGCTTAGGGCCTTCTGTGTTTGGAGACAGCCCTTGCACAAGGCAGTGTTTTCCTGCAGAAGCCTCTGTTGCCCCAGTTATGGGATTATTTTGGGGCAAGGACCACCTAGGAGCAACTCCAGTCAATGGCAGAGAAGGTGTGGGCAGAGCACAGGAAGCCTGGGAAGCCATTTAACATGGAAACAGGGAAAAGCAGCCAAGGACCACCCCGGTCTGCAGTCTGCTGTGGTTTGGGGTCGTGCTGCAGAGACTGTGACCCCTCAGAGGCCTTGGGAAGAGCCCACGACTCCATTAGCACTACTTGGCTGCCCAGTTCAACCTCAGGTTGGTTTCCAGAGCTCAGGCATGGGATGGGATGGGATGGGATGGGATGGGATGGGATGGGATGGGATGGGATGGAAAGGGCAGCAGCCCTTACTCAGCATGAGATAGGAGCATGTGGGAGGAACAGGGGAGCTTTTGGGTTCCCAAGGACTTTCATAGGTCTGAAACAAAAGCAGGAAGCTTCCAATCAAGCTCAGGATGGAGGGGGTTATTCCGTGCTTTCCTTTGCTCAGTGAAACAACTGGACTTGGCACCACTGGAGCAGAGAGAGTTCTTGTGGCCGCTACTTTTCCTTCTGTGCTTTATTTATGCTCAGAGAGCGTGGTGGCAGCAGCAGCAGCAGCAGCAATTACTCATCTGAGACCTTCATGGCCATCAGACCTTCACAAATAACGAGGTGTGAGCTCCTTTCCCAGGGGAGGGAACAAATCCTGACATTACATCACCACGGGGTTGAAAAGTGGGAACAATGGGCAGCGCTTTCCACCACACGCTGGCAGGACAAGGGGGGATGGTTTTAAATTAAAGAGGATTAATTTAGATAAACTATTAAGAAATTTTTTACAATGAGGGCGGTAAAACACTGGGACAAGTTGTCCAGGGAGTTGGGAAACATTCCAGGTCAGGCTGGAGGGGGCTCTGAGCAACCTGGTCTAGTTGAAGGTGTCCCTGTCCAGGGCAGGGGGTTGGACCTTTAAAAGTCCTTTCCAACCCAAACTATTCTATGATTCCATGATTTTATTCATGTCCCTGTGTCCAGATTCACAGGAGCAGCTGCATTCAAAGTCCATACATCTTTTCCAAGTCACTTCAGCTCCCCCTCTCTGGGTGATGAACAGCTCCCTCAGCATTTCTATCAGGTTCGCTTTTGTTGGTTCTCAGCCCAGCTCGTTCCCTCTCCTTGCCTTTCCATCATCTTGGGATCTAAGGGCACGTCCCTTCCTCCACACCGAGCCCACGACAGAGGCTTCAGAGTTTCTATTCCCTGCAAAGCTGCGGGAAAGGGAAGCCAAGAAACCACTGCTAATTGAAGCAGTAATTAAAAGCCAAGTGTGATCACTCAGTCAGGGGTCGGCTTGGGTGAAATCCCAGGCACGGGAGCAGCCTGGCTGTTCCAGGAGTGGGAATGTGCCTCGTGCCTGAGCTCATTGCCTCTGGAGCAGCTCTGGGCTGGGAAGGATGCCCAGTTCCCAAGGCCTGAGCCAGGCTCTTCACCTGGAGCCACGTGGGAGCAACAGCTTGTCCACATCTTCAACCCTGCAGTGGGTGACACCGTGGCAGGAGCTCAGGGATCCAGAGGCAGCCAGAGCTGCCTTCCTGAGATATTTCTGTCCTTGGGAAGCTGTGTTGGGAACTGGGACAAGACAGGGATGGTCCAGGATGAGGTTGATCCGCGGAGAATCACGGAATATCCTGAATTGGAAGGGACCCACCAGGATCATCCAGTCCAGGAGTCCAACTCCTGGCCCTGCACAGACACCCCAACAATCCCACCCTGTCCCTCAGAGCGTTGTCCAAATCCTCCTGGAGCTCTGGCAGCCTTGGGGCTGTGCCCGCTGCCCTGGGGAGCCTGGGCAGTGCCCAACCACCCTCTGGGGTCACCAGCTGAACATTCCTGTTGTGATTCCATAGAAAAATGCTCAGTGCCAAGTTTTTATTTGTCTTCCACAGAAGACAGTCCAAGATGGAGCTTCTCTTTATTAAAAAGAGTTCAGGAATGTGTGGTTTAGTAATAAACTCTCCAGGTTGTTTATTATTATCATTATTATTATTATTATTATTATTATTATTATTATTATTATTATTGTTGTTGTTGTTGTTGTTGTTGTTGTTGTTATTAAATATATTCTATTATGATAATATTAATAATAATTATTAGTATAGTAATAAAACTGTAATAATAATAGTAACAAGAATAAAGAACAAAAAACGTAATAAAATAATAAATAAATAATAAATAAAAATACATAAAATTATCATATAAATAAAATAATAAAATAAATAAAATAGTGAATAGTAAAATAATAATAAATAATAAAATAGTAATAATAATAATAGTAATAAACTCTCCAGATTGTTTTTTTTATTATTGCTGTTTTTATTGTTGTTATTATTAAATATATTCTATTATAATAATATTAAGAATAAGTATTAGTTATAGTAATAAAACTGTAATAATAATAATAATAGTAACAAGAAAAAAGAATAAAGAATAAATAACATAATAAAATAATAACTAAGTAATAAATAAAAATACATAAAATTATCCCATAAATAAAATAATAAAATAAATAAGATATTACATGGTAAAATAATAATAAATAATAAAATAGTAATAATAAAAATAATAAACTCTCCAGGTTGTTTTTTATTATTGCTGTTGTTATTATTATTATTATAATATTATATTATATTAATAATACTAACAATTAGTGATAGTAATAAAACAGTAATAATAATAGTAACAATAATAAATAATAAAATTAATACTAAATACTAAATACTACATAAAATAATATCTAAATTATAAATAAAAATAATGCATAAAATCATCACATAAATAAAATAATAACATAAATAAAACAGTAATGTAAATAAAATAATAAAATAAACAACTAATAAAATATATAAAATGATAAATAATAAATAAATAAAATTATAATGATAATAATAATAATAATAGTAATAAACACTCCACGTTGTTTATTATTATATTGTATTATATTATATTATATTATATTATAATAAGAATAATAATTAGTGACAGTATTAAAACAGTAATAACAATAGTAACAGTAATAAATAATAAAAATAAATAATAAATAAAAAGTAGATAATATATAAAAGTAATAAATAAAATTATCACATAAAATAACATAAATAAAATAGTACAATAAATAAGTAATGAAATAAATAAATAATAAGATAAGAATAATTAATAATAAAACAATAATAATAATAGTAATAAACTTTCCAGGTTGGTCAGTTCAGATTAACTCCACCCAAACCAGTTGGGAAATGCACCCAAAATATGCCAAAAAATTTTAGCATCCTCTGAGGGAAATGAGATGATTTTCTGAACCAAAATAAGATTAATCCAATGAAGAAAGTCAAGTTGGAAAGTCAAGTTTTCCCTGCCTTTAATCAGGTTTTTTTTGCTGCCAGTTAATCAAGAAAGAGCAGCACCTTTGTGGTTAACAGGAGCAATTTTTGGCCATCAAATCTGGGTTTCCACAGTGCCACAGGCTGCTGGCAATCTGCATAATTGGTACTTAATTAATTACTTCAGCACTAAGAGTGGAATCAGTTCCGGCTCTAATTAGGAGCGGGAAATCCCGGGGTTTATTCCAGGGGTGGAATGAGGAATGAGTCTCTTCCAAAGGGGAGAAACTGCCACCAGCCACCACCTGAAGGTCCCAAATGTCCCCAAAGTGGCACAGCTGTCACCACCTGAAGGTCCCAAATCTTCTCTAAGGGCACAGCTGCCACCACCAGGAGGTCCCCAATCTACCCAAAATGAAGTGGCACAGCTGCCACCAGCCACCACCTGAGGGTCCCAAATCTTCTTTGGGATCTGAAGGTCCTCAATCTGCTCAAAATGGCACAGCTGCCACCACCAGGAGGTCCCAAATCTGCCCAAAGTGCCACAGATACCACTAGCCATCACCAAAAAGTCCCAAATGGCAAAAAGTGGCACAGCTGCCACCAAAGTGGCACAGCTGCCACCAGACACCACCTGAGGGTCCCAAATGTGCCCAAAATGGCACAGCTGCCACCACCAGGAAGTCCCAAATTTTTCAAAAGAGGCACAGCTGCCACCAGACACCACCTGAAGGTCCCAAATCTTCTTTGAGACCTGAAGGCCCCCAATCTACTCTAAGAGGCACAGCTGCCACCAGATACCACCAGGAGGTCCCCAATCTACCCAAAGTGGCACAGCTGCCACCACCAGGAGGTCCCCAATCTACCCAAAGTGGCACAGCTGCCACCACACACCACCTGAAGGTCCCAAATCTTCTTTGGAACCTGAAGGTCCCCAGTCTGCTCAAAATGGCACAGCTGCCACCACCAGGAAGTCCCAAACCTGCCCAAAGTGGCACAGCTGCCACCAGCCACCACCTGAAGGTCCCAAATCTTCTTTGAGACCTGAAAGTCCCAAATCTGCTCTAAGTGGCACAGCTGCCACCGGATACTACCAAAAGGTCCCAAATCTGCCCAAAGTGGCACAGCTGCCACCAGCCACCACCTGAAGGTCCCAAATCTGCTCTAAGTGCCACAGTTGCCACCACCAGGAGGTCCCAAATCTGCCCAAAGTGCCACAGCTGCCACCAGCCATCACCAGGAGGTCCCCAATCTACCCAAAGTGACATGGCTGCCACCACCAGGAGGTCCCAAATCTGCCCAAAGTGGCACAACTTCGTGGGTGGTGACAGAAAAGACAAAGACTTGCCACCAGCCCAGGACCAGCCTTTCTGTGTCCCTGACTCGGGCACGGCAGAGCTCGGAAAAGCCACGGAGGAACAAAAAAAACCCCGTCTTTTTCTCCTGTTCTCACCTTCCCGAGGCTCTTCCAGGAAAAGGCCGAGCAGAGGACGCCGCTGTCTCCGTGTGCTGACCCGGGGAGGGCACGGCTGTGATGGAGACATTGCTCCCTGGGGACAGCAGGAGTTGAAGTCTTTCCAATTAGCACTTTGGATGGGAGTCAAGAGCTGTCAGGGCTTTAATTTACTAACCCATGTCCCTCTCCCTATATATCCGTGTGACAGCTCATTCCTTTAGGCTTGATGGAGTGCGTGGTTGGCCTCTAACTGTTCTCCCATCCATCTCCCTCCCCAGTTCGCTTCCTCAAGAACGTTTTTCCGAAGGGGAGTTTCCATGGCCTGTGGACAACCAGGGGTAATTTATGCCAAATAGTTATTCCTGCTGGAAAACAAAGGCTCGAGTGTCTCCGAGGACTTTCTGTGCCCTGAGATGGAGATGTTGGCTGGTGCCCATCAGACAACGGCATAGATTTGTTGATGCCCCATCCCTGGAATTCAAAACCGGGGCTTGGAGCAACCTGGGCTAGTGCAAGGTGTCCCTGCCCATGGAAAGGGGTTGGAACCTGGAAGAGAGATGGAGAGAAACTTTTTACAAGAGTGTGTTTTACATGGGAATGACAGGACAGGGGGGAATGGCTTCCAACTGAGAGAGAGTAGGTTTAATTAGATGATAGGAAGAAATTCTCCACTGAGAGGGTGGTGAGACACTGGAACCTGGGATAGTGGAAGGTGTCCCAGCCCATGGCAGGGGGTTGGTACTGGATGATCTTTAAGGTCCCTTCCAACCCAAACCATTCTGGAATTCTGGGATTCTGTGATCTTGAAGGTCCCTTCCAACCCAAACCATTTTGGGATTCTCCTGTGAAAATATTTTTCCAACCTGCTTTTATAGAGACACAGAGGAAGGAACACAGGAGCTCTGATGATCCTGGTTATCCAAGGTCAAAATGAGGACCAGCAGAATTGCATCCTGGTCCAAGTGTTCCCTGAGAGGGCCTGAGGACAGAGGACAGACTTTTTTGGGAGGCAGGTGTGCTGCCTGCCCTCCATCCACAGGGTTGACTCTTCCCTGCCTCCTGTTACCAGAATCTCCCACCAACACTCCATTCCTGTTGGGATAAACATGGACATCATTCCTTGGGTGTTTGTTTTGGTTTTTTTTAGCATATATTAAATGTCACCAAATCCTGAGCCTTACACAAGCACTAAACATGGCCCAGGGTTCAAAACCACACCCCTCAAGGAGGATTCCCCTGAGAAACTTCCTGAGATCCATTGGCAGCTGGAGGTGAACAAACCCAGGGAACCATTAGTGAATGCACCCTAGAAATCCTTATTTTGGCCCTGACATTTCCTTCCATGCCCAACCCACTCAACATCCCTCTGAAACCTCCTGGTTCTTACCCACAGCTGCCACTTTCCCCTTGGAGCGCAACGGATTCCCCGAGGATATTGGGCAGGAATATCCGAGGTTGGACTCGATGATCTTGGAGGTCTTTTACAATCTTAATGATTCTGTGATTTTCTAATAGAGTTGAAAGGGTCTTTTATCCAGAAAAGACCATTCTCACTGTTTGGAAATCCACAATCCAGGCTGCCAGGACATGTCTGACCCCAAGTCTATCCCAGAAACTCTGGCTCTGCTGGAATCTTCCCTAACATTAAACACTCCCTGTCTACGTGTCCCTTCTTGAGCCAAGTCACCCACAGTTGGGTTCCTCTGGGCAATTCGGTGGCAATGCCCCATCCCTGGAAGTGTCCAAGGCCAGGTTGGACGAGGCTTGGAGCAACCTGGGATAGTGGGAGGTGTCCCTGCCCATGGCAGGGGGTGGGACTGGATGACCTTTAATGTCCCTTCTCCCAAATCAGTCTGTGATTCCAGGTAGGTCTGCAGTTGGAAATCTCCACTGGACATAATGCCCTGGGATCCTTTTGCATTCCATGAAGAAAACCAGGATACAAACCCTCTGGTTTATGTTAGAAATTCACTTAGGGAGGGATAAATCATTCCTAGAAGGACCCATTTTGCTCCCTGGGTTAGGAATGGAGGGTGAGCAGCTAATTTGGATGGAGATGTGTCCATCCTTTTAAAAGTCTCAGGGATTTTAAGTTTAAAGCCCTCAAATGCTGTGAATCCAAATCACCATCATTATGGAATAAATAGGAAGGAAAGTCCCACCTGCATCATAAAGAGGCTCCTGAAACAAGGAACAGATATAAAAATCCAGGACCAATTCCACATGTTTTGGTATTAAATCACCATCACTGCCACCTCCTCTAACTTCCACACTCCTTGTCCAACGATCCTGAGCACCAAGAAGAAGCTGGGAAGAGGCAGAGCACGAGGAATACACGGATAAATTTGAAGAGCAGCTTAAGATGCCACGTTTTCTCCGTGCTGGGGAGGTTTCAAGGACACAAAGACACCTGTTCCTCGGCGGGGACTCACGGGAAGCAAATCCCTCGTGGTCCTTTTGTGCCTTTGAATCTTTGCTATTCAGAGCATCACAATAAAAACCCCACTGTAAATGCGGAGCTGGGAGGGGGAGAAGGGCTCGGGAAGCAGCAAGATCAGTGCTGTTAGTTGTTAGACTGACAAGAATAATGGAAAGGAGGAGGAGAGGGCACGAGAGAAAGCGAAAGCATCAGGCAGAAACGCTGTGAAGCTCCTGCAACCTAAAATAAACCAGGCTTTGCACACAGAGCAGTTTAACCTCCCACCCCTGTGACTAATGAGTTCCCAACGCTGGGGGATGGAGAAAAAAAAAAAAAAACCAACCACAAAACCTAAACCATAACAACAGCGAAGCAAAAAGCTGCTGGCACCCACAATCAGGTGGCAAGCAGGAAAAGGATGGTGGTTTTTTCCCAGCCTGCAGAGCTTTTCCAGCAGTGTATCTGTGGGGCCATCAGTGGGAGCTGGAAAGGCTCAGCCCAGGCCTTCGATTCTCAGGACTGTCTGACTGATAAAGGTTTTAATTTAATTGGAGTGTTTATGTTTCCAGATCCGCAGAAACATAAATCTGGGCTGATAATGTGTTTTAAGGGAACCAGAGGTAAGGTTTGGAAGATAAATGTAGTGTCAGCTGCCCACTGGGTTGCACAGAGTCAGGATTCATTAGCCATTGTGTTTTGAGGGGGTTTAATGGGTTTTCCAGGTTTTATGGAACTTTGCCTCTTCCCTCTGCTTTTAGACACCAGTCTGGATTATCAGCTGATGTAAATCAAGTGATTTTCCTTGACTGCCTGGGGTGGGATCTCAGGAAGGATCCTGAACAGCAGAGTTCCAGTGAAAACAGGACACTGGGGCTGCTGTCCTTGTCACAGCCTGGGGTATGGGGCTGGGACCCCTCTGCTCTGGAGCCAGGCTGGGAGAGCTGGGGGGGTTCCCCTGGAGAAGAGAAGGCTCCAGGGAGAGCTGAGAGCCCCTGGCAGGGCCTAAAAGGGCTCCAGGAGAGCTGGAGAGGGACTGGGAACAAGGCATGGAGGGACAGGACACAGGGAATGGCTTCCCAGTGCCAGAGGGCAGGGCTAGATGGGATATTGGGAAGGAATTCCTGGCTGGGAAGGTGGTGAGGCCCTGTCCCAGGTTGGACCGAGAATCTGTGGCTGCCCCTGGATCCTGGAAGTGTCCAAGGCCAGGTTGGAGCAACCTGGGCTAGTGGAAGGTGTCCCTACCCATGGCAGGGGGTAGAACTGGATGGTCTTTAAGGTCCCTTCCAACCCAAACCATTCCATGATTCTGTAAGTCCAGCAGCTCTCAAAAACAGGGACACCAAAACAAGAAGGTCTAGGAAGAGCAGCAACATTTTTTTCTCAGCTCCATGAGACAGAACAGATCTACCAAGGGAAAGGAGTCACCCTCTGCCTCATGAACATCCCATGTGGCCACTGCTGCCTCTGAAACCACGAATCAGGGAGACAAGGTGGAAGAAATCCCTGGTTGCAGTTCCAACAGGATCATTAAGGTTGGAGAAGACCTCTAGGACTATCAGGTCCAAGTGGAATTCAGTTCTGTCAGGTCCAAGTGGAATTCAGTTCTGGAGCATCCAGCAGTGCTAATTCAGGGAAGGCTCCAGGCACTCTCCTGTTAATCCGACCTTGGCAAGGGGCAGGAATGTCATTCCCTCCCTGGCACTCCCACGGTGTCCCCATCATTTGTCTTCCCTGTCCCCAGTGACTTGATTACCATGAGAACGTTGGTCTGGCACAGATTTATTCGCTTTGAGTGCCTGTGGGACACATTCCAAGGTGCCACATTGACAGCCTGGGAATGCAGGGGCCTGGATGTGCCCCGAAAAGAAGGGCAGGAGAGAAAACAGCCATAAAATCCTCATCTTCTCTGCCCAACACCTTCAGTCAGGAGCTCCCCATTAAGAAGAACCACTTCCAGGTAGGAGAACGTCACCCTCCACCTCTTGAAGCCCATTTGCAGCTGTTCCATAGAAGTTTTTAGGATTCATCCTCTCCAGACTTGAAATAATATCACATGACTGAGACTGAGAAGCTCCTTTGTGTCTTTACAGCTGGATTTCCACAGGAATGATGCTGCAACCCCCCAGTTTGTCCCCCCCAAAAGCCCACATTTGTCTAAGATGGGAAGAAAACCAGAAGGAATGTTTTCCCTCCAGAAGTGATAAGAGGTGAATTTTTTTCCTCCCCCAAGATTTCTGCTCTGTCCTGGTTGTTTCCTCACAGTTCCAGAGCCATCTGAGCTTGGGAACATGGAGATATGAAATATATAGAATTGGCACTGGTTTTATTTTGCCTTCCAAAGGCAATCCAGGAGGGAAAAGCAGCCCCTGAAGATTTATGTGCTCTTTGAACAAGCAGAGCTTTTAATTGATCACAGCTCGTTTAAAGGCAGAGCTGAGCAAACCTGGGGCTGCTGCAAGGTCAGGACTAACAGAGATGCACTTCCACGTGCACTTGGAATTCCCAGTGCTGTTGGAAAGGTCCTCTGCTGCTGGAAAACTCTTCTTCTCATCCTAAAATCCCTTGGAGATGACTGTGCTGGGGCAGGGAACACTTGTGTGCTCATGGGGGAGATGATGTGTGTCACAAAATAACATCTCCTTGATCTCCTTATGGTTTTACCTAAGGAGAGCTGCCCTTTTTCTTGGAAGTAATCCCTGTTTTTAAGCTGAAAGAAGGTGGATTCAGATATTGGGAAGGAATTCCTGGCTGGGAGGGCCCAGGTTGCCCAGAGAAGCTGTGGCTGCCCCATCCCTGGAATTGTCCAAGGCCAGGTTGGAGCAACCTGGGCTAGTGTAAGGTGTCCCTGGGTTGGAACTGGATGGTCTTGAAGTTCTTTTCCAACCCAAATCGTTCCATGATTCCGTGATGGGCTGAGCTCTGCAGCCCTTCTGTGATCACTTTATTCAGCAAAGGATTTTCATGTCATTTCTCCTCTCTTTTCCCCCCTTTCCTATCATGAAAGGAAGTTTTTTCTCCTCTTCTCCCTCCTATTTTGGGCTGTAACCCCCAAATCCTGGCTGTCCTCACCACTGATGGATGATCAGCAAACCCCAAAGGAAGAAAGCAGAAATTAAAAGGAGTTGAGCAGCTTGGACCAAATTCTTGAGTGATTTCACAAAGAATAAATTCAATTAAAAGCAGAGGGGCGAGGGCTGTGTGTTATTTGAGAATATGGGTTGAGTGGAGCCGATGGTTCCAACAGAAAATAAAAGTATGGGGATGATGGAAGGGAAATGTCAAAATGTTTCTTTTCAACCTGTCTTGTGTTTCACATCAGAAACACCACAAGCACTTTCCAAGCAGAACCTTTCAGCTTCCATTTGTCATTTGAAAGTGGAATTTCCCTCGTGGTGGGACCTGTTTATTTTTAATAACTTCCAAATGAAAGCCAAAAAAAATTAATTAGGAGGTCAAGAGAAATATTTGGGGTTGACCCCAAATGATGGGGGGTTTTTTCAGCTTTTATTTTTTTTTTTTCTCTGAAAATGAGAAGGGAAACAGTTGGGCTTGACTTACATCAAGTTGTTTTTATTGATCAATTTTCCAGTAAAATCGGGGGGGGAAAATGATTCCCAAGCTCTGAACCTTGGTCTGAACCACATTGTGTCTCTTGGCAGCGTGGGTTGAGCACCTTCCCCTGATTATAAATAGTCTTGGCTCATAGACAGAGAAAATTATTGAAAATATAAAGATGTGGGAATAAAAAAATAGAGAAAGGAAAATCTTGCTGAACTTCTTCCCCTTTTTTTTTTCTGTGCTGGCAGGTCTGGGCCCCACTGGGGATTTAGCTGGAAGCAGAGCAGCGCTTGGAAAATGGGGATGCAGATGGCACTGGGAGAAGGTGCTGGGTGTGGGAAGGGTGAAGGAATGAACAGGGAATACTGGGACAAGGTACTGGGTGTGGAAAGGGGACAGGAATGAGCAGGGAGTGCTGGAAGAAGGTGCAGGGGCTGGAAAGAGTGAGGGAATGAGCTGGGAATACTGGGAGAAGGTGTGGGTGTGGAAAAGGTAAGGGAATGAGCAGGGAATACTGGGAGGTGCTGGATGTGGGAAAGGTAAGGGAATGAGCAGGGAATACTGGGAGAAGGTGCTGGATGTGGAAAGGGTGAGGGAATGAGCAGGGAACACTGGGAGAAGGTGCTGGGTGTGGGAAGGGGAAGAGAATGAGCTGGGAGCACTGGGACAAGGTGCTGGGTGTTGAAAGCATACAGGAATGAACAGGAGCATTGGGAGAAGGTACTGGGTTTGGAAAGGGTGAGGGAATGAGCAGGGAGTGCTGGGAGAAGGTGCTGGGTGTGGAAAAGGTAAGAGAATGAGCAGGAGCAGTGGGACAAGGTGCTGAGTTTGGAAAGGAGAAGGGAATGAGCAGGGAACACTGAGACAAGGTGCTGGATGTGGAAAGGGGAAAGGATGAGAAGGGAGCACTGGGAGAAGGTGCTGGGTGTGGAAAAGGTAAGGGAATGAGCTGGGAATACTGGGACAAGGTGTTGGATGTGGAAAGGGGAAGGGAATGAGCAGGGAATACTGGGACAAGGAGCTGAGTATGGAAAGGATACAGGAGTGAGCAAGGAGTTCTGGGACAAGGTGCTGGATGTGGAAAAGGTAAGAGAATGAGCAGGAGCAGTGGGACAAGGTGCTGAGTTTGGAAAGGAGAAGGGAATGAGCAGGGAACACTGAGACAAGGTGCTGGATGTGGAAAGGGGAAAGGATGAGAAGGGAGCACTGGGAGAAGGTGCTGGGTGTGGAAAAGGTAAGGGAATGAGCTGGGAATACTGGGACAAGGTGCTGGATGTGGAAAGGGGAAGGGAATGAGCAGGGAATACTGGGACAAGGAGCTGAGTATGGAAAGGATACAGGAGTGAGCAAGGAGTTCTGGGACAAGGTGCTGGATGTGGAAAAGGTAAGGGAATGAGCAGGAGCACTGGGACAAGGTCCTGGGTTTGGAAAGGGGAAGGGAATAAGCAGGAGCACTGGGACAAGGTACTGGATGTGGAAAGGGTGAGGGAATGAACAGGGAGTGCTGGGAGAAGGTGCTGGGTTTGGAAAGGGGAAGGGAATGAGCAGGGAATACTGGGACAAGGTGCTGGATGTGGAAAGGGGAAGGGACCTTCCCACTGAGAAACGCTGGCACAAACACACCCCTGCCACACCAACAGGGAGCTCCCAGCAGTGGGAAGGTGGAAAGAGGAGAATTCCAGCCACTTTAGAGCAAAACTTCTTGGTAAATCTCCCTTGAAGGCTCAGCCATTTGTTGCTGCTGTGTTAGCATTGAAATTCAGACAGTCTGGGGTTTCCTTCTCTGCCACTTGTGTCCTCCTGAGAGGGGACTCTGTCCTCTGTCCTCTCAGCTCGGCAATGAACTGATTTTCAGCTCCTCACCCTCGCCACACAAAGGGTTTTAGAGACCTCAAACAGAAAGAAAAGGAATAAAAATCCACCAAAACAACAAGCTAAGAAACACCACTAAGAAAACAGTTTCTTCCACGGCCCCGGAGGGGAAGCACAGCAAAAAGAGGAGGTTTGGAGGTAAAAAGAGCAACCGAGCAGCAGAAATTCTCTGTGAGCTACCCAGTGTCCCACCTTTGCTCTCAGCCCGATTTTTGGCAGCTGTGCCAAAAAAAATCCCTCACAAACCAGTAAATCCATACTTTGTGCTGCTCCTGGAGAAGCCTTTTGGGGGAATTGCTCTTCTGTAATGTCTGTCAGGGAAGAAGAGGGGGGGAAAGGATGCGGTTTTATATGTGAGTTTTATTTTACAGCAGCACAAAGAGGACCAAAAATGGCCTGGGGGGAAGGGGTTGGTGCTTATCCTCAGGGAATATCGGCTCCAGTGGAGCTGGTGGATGTGTATTTATTTACACCAGCTGAGAAATAAGGCCTGGGGTTCTCATTATCCAGGCAGCACTGAATCCTGATTTATTGTTCCCCAGGAATGCAGGGAGGGAGATGGAGGGTCAGGCAGCATAAAATCCAGATAAATAGGGGGGGGGTGAGTCATGTGGGGTCAACTGGTGCTGCTGAAGATTCAGGACAAGCCATTTGTTCGGTGCAGGAAATGTTCTTTCAACAGCATCTCGGAGGAAAGGAGTCCTCCCACGGGGTCAGGGAGACTGAGTTGGACCCAGGGCCTTCTCCTGGCTTTTCCATCTGAGTGTGGAGCTGGACAAGGCTGGAAAAACAGTGGCAGAATTAAGCAGAAGGAAGACCCTTGTCATGGGAATCAGAGTTTTGGATGAAAACCATAATTAGTCCAGAGTACATTGCTAGAGAGTCACAGAATCATGGAATGATTTGGGTTAGAAGAGACCTTAAAGATTTTCCCATTCCACCCCCTGCCATGGGTAGGGACACCTTCCACCAGCCCAGGTTGCTCCAACCTGGCCTTGGACACTTCCAGGGATCCAGGGGCAGCCACAGCTTCTCTGGACAACCTGGGACAGGGCCTCCCCACCCTCCCAGCCAGGAATTCCTTCCCAATCTCCCATCTAATCCATTCCTACATGTCCCCTCAGCCTCTCTGATAAGTGGTGCCACATGAGGACCAGGGAAGAAAGGAGAATCTTTCCCTTGGAACCACAGAAGGATTTTTAGGAGTACAAGGGAGGGAAAAGAACTCTGCAGCTCTTCCAGTGACATCCTTCCCTGCTTCTGTTTGGCCTCCTGGAGTAGGTGGAAAACTCTCATATGCGGTGAAATCCTGAGGTTGGAATCTTTGCCTCTACACTCCCATTGTCCAGCCCAAGGGGGGAGATGAACTGCCTGGGTTGTGTTGTAATTGTCATTGGAAGCAAAGAATATCCTCAAAATGCTTCCCTGGAGGAAAGTCATAACAACAGGTAATTGTGAGAGCTGTGAGAGGAGGTGTGGGAGAATAAAGGCCTGGAAAATAATGCTTTGCCTCGCTGTTGGAGTGGTTATTGGGAGCACTGAGGGGAGGGCACAGGGTGAGATGGAGGATGTGATGATGCTTTAAAAAGAAAGAAAAAACAAGTCAGAAAATGTCCTGGGTAATGAAGTGGAAGATTCCCTTCTAATAAAGCAGAAAGGACTCTCTGAAGGAGTCACACAGTGAGTCATGCCCTGGGAGGGGTCACATGGCAGGAGGGTTTGGCCCAGCAGGCAGATGGGAATCGTGGAATCATGGAATCATAGACTTGTTTGGGTTGGAAGGGACCTCAAAGACCATCTCATTCCACCCCCTGCCGTGGGCAGGGACATCTTCCACTAACCCAGGTTACTCCAAGCCCCTTCCAACCCGGCCTTGAGCATTGATTTGTTCAAGGTTTGCAATAACAATTTTGGTCCCCAAGGTAGGAATGAAATTCTAAGGAAGTCTGCTCATGGAACAAAGCTGAGAAACCTCCATGGAATGCAGCAGGAGCTGAATATCCCAGACAACCCCTCAAGAATGAACAGAAACAGGATGGAATAGTTCAAAATTGAGTCATGAATCTGAAAGGGAAGATTTCCTTCTCCAGGGCTCTTGAGAAGCCATTTCTCTGCTGGAAATCAATCCCAACAGAAACTGGTGTTGGACACACACACACATGGACTGAGGGACAACATCTATGAGGGACAAAAGCAGGCATTTAACCCTTGGGCCAATGCTGGAGGCACCACAGCAAGGTGCAGAAGGTGACTGTGAGTAGGTCCTGAGCCTCCCAAAAATCAAACAACTCCTCGTGCCATCACCTCCCTGGTGAAGAGTTCATGGATTTCTATAGAGTCATGGAATGGGTTGTGTTGGAAGGGAGCTTAATCAAGTTCCACCTCCATGTTTTAGGCAGGGACACCTTCCACCAGCCCAGGGTGCTCCAAGCCCCGTCCAACCTGGCCTTGGACACTTCCAGGGATCCAGGGGCAGCCACAGCTTCTCTGCCCGACCTGGCCAGGGCCTCCCCACCCTCCCAGCCAACAATTCCTTCCCAATATCCCATCTAACCCTGCCCTCCTTCAGTTTAGAACACTGGAAGTCAGCAAAGGAGCAATAATCTGGGCACTGGCTTTGCAGGAAGAGCCAAAGGGAAGGATCCTGGAATGCTGTACCAGGAGCTCCCTATGTGTGAATGGAGTAGCTGTGACACCCATCAGTCACCTGATTCAGGATGAAGGAGTTTGGACACTAAGGATTTAAGGAAAGAAGTGATTTAGGACCTTAAAAAGTGACAAAGAATCCAGGGGGTGGCTGTTGAAATGTTTGCAATGACATAATTTTTAAGAGTGATTTGAGGGGAGTGAAACGATCTTATTTTATGTATTATTTTTTTTTGTGTGTGGAAAGTATTTCCTTTGCAAACACTCACATTTCATGGCTTCAGTGAAAGGTTGATATTTTTCATCCTCGAAAGAACAGAAGCTTCTCTGTTTTGATTTTATCTCTGTTTTCAGGGAAGAACAAAACATTTGCCAGCCACGTTCACCCTTAAAGGCTGGTAAGGTCAAAGTCTTGGGATATCTCAGAAAACTTGGAAATGGGCTCCAGAGTTTCAGTTCAAACCTGCCTTGGGCTGTTCTTACATCCTCTGAGATAATGAATCCATGGATGGTGCTGACACATCGAGGCCCTGAAGAGTCATGAAAAGAAGCTTTGAAATCGATGCCAGTTCCTGGCTCTGGGTTCTCCAAATCGTGGAAACGGCTGCCAAGGGCAGCTCCAAATTCCTCCTAATCCAGGACGAGATCTGAGCGCTTGGAAATGAGGCTGGATTTGAAGTTTGGAGCGGAATTCTGCTGGAAACACCTCCCTCCTGTCCAGCAGTGATGCTTCAAAGAGCATCACAGGCACCAGAACATTCCACGAGGGCAAAGCCAACCCCTAGCTTTTAAAATCTGATTTTTTTGTTGCTGGTGAGGAAAAGGGAGGAGAAATGTGGGACAAGAGGAACGGACACAGGAAGGTTGGGTGCTCTGGGATGGTGAGGAATGGACACAGGAAGGTTGGGTGCTCTGCATGGGTTTGTTGGTTTGCTCTGACATATCCCTGCCACAGCCACTAGGAATGTCAGACTGGATGCACTGGGAGCCAGCAAGGGGCTTGATCCTGGCAAGATCCCAGGTGCAGAAGATGATCCCCCCCCAGTCCAGATGAGAGTGGAGGTTTTGCTGATTTGTACCATCCCAAGGCTTTGTTAAAGAGAAGAGGATCGTGGAATTGTTGAGGTCGGAAAAGACCTCCAAGTCCAGCCTTTGACTGAATACAAAGTAGATTAATGTCTCCCGAGTACAGAGTTGAGAATCATGGAATCCTGGAATGGTTTGGGTTGGAAGAGACCTTAAAGACCACCTGGTTCCAACCCAGGGACACTTTCCACTAGCCCAGGTTGCTCCAACCTGGCCTTGGACACTGCCAGGGATCCAGGGGCAGCCACAGCTTCTCTGCCCAACCTGTGCCAGGGCCTCCCCACCCTCACAGGGAAGGATTTTCCATTTTTCTATTATTCCCTAATTTTCCCCTCATATCCCATCTAACCCTGCCCTCTTTCAGTTCCAAACCATTCCTATGCAGTGAATCTGCACGATGTGAACCCGGCTACATTCCCACAGGATTCCTGTCTGTGGGATGAAGCCAGAGGATCCTTCCCTGTGCCTACACACCGTTTAATGCCCATTTTCTCCATCAGCTCTTTCCTGGCCAGTGACAGCATTTTCCAGCAGATGCCTGGCCCCGGGATGAGATGAAAAGAGAGCTCTGGAGATCTGCCCGTCCTTTGCCAACATCCTGAAAGACTGGGCCATTCCCAGACACAACACTCCGTTATCCATGCCAGAAAGATGGAAAATAAGGCACATTATGACAGCAAAAGCAGCACCTAAAACCACTCCCTTCATAGACTACAGTTGAAAGAAAATATCTGGTTGTGCCAGGATGGAGAAGTGTTTTTTTATCCCAGGGAAATCTCTCCTTCCCTCTGCCACAGCTTTGGCTGATCCTGCAGGTGGAGCATCTGCCCCTCTGCTTGGGGCACCAAAGTCCAGCCCAATCCAAACCCACCCGGATTTACACGGTGGCCACAGAGCCAACAGTCTGGGCCGCTGTTATTTTGGGAAGGGGTGTGTGTAAATGTGTGAACACCTGCTGCAAATCAGCCCCTGGGGAGCCCTGGCTTTGGGAATTCTGGTGGAATGTTCTCTGCCCATGGATGGTTTTAAGGTCCCTCCCAACCCAAACCGCTCTGTGATTCCATGAAATTCCCATCCCTGTTGAAGCCACTGTTTGTTCCTAGTCCTTTGTGGGCAGGTCACACAAGAGCCTTGTTCAGTTTTGGAGTTTTGAGGCCGAGATCGGAACAAGGGAAGCACCTCAGGAACAACTTCTGCAGTGGGATTTGCCTGGGCAGGACAGGGACAAACATCCCTCTGGACATCAAACCTACCTGCTACTGGCTTGTTATGTGAACTGAGACTTCTAGTTATTTGGTTTAATAATGAAATTCATTACAATTTTATTATAATTTAATTAATTATAAAATTAGTTTATTGTAGAGATCAGCCACTGTTACAGACCCAGAGGATCAGCCTTGGATGTTTCCAGTGCAGGTTGTTCCAGCTGTTCTTCAGGCCCGTGGAGGTGGCTCAGATGAGCAGATGGAGACACACCTTGGGACAGAAAGGGAAATCTCAGTGACTGTCCTCAGCAACCAACCTGCCACGTATTTCCAGTTCCACCTTTGCCTTCCATGTTTGCCAGGGGAAAAAAAACCACCAGGTATACCCTGGAGACAGGACAGGGCAGGATCAAGGTGTGTGAGGAAGGAGGAACAGTTCCAGGGAGGCTCTTCCTGAGCAGACACTGCCAACATCTGCCTCTTCCACAAACACCTCCACGAGCCGACAGCGGTGACATGTGGAGGGAAGATCCCTGAGGAATCCTGGGAAGTAGAAAGGCTTCAAAACCACTAGCAGAGTATGTGTTTGTCTTCCTGTTTCATGTAGTGGTTTCTTACCCTCAAATAATTCCCAAACACCCAATTTTTTTAAACATTTCTGCCTTTTTTTACAACTGGGGAGACTTGAGGCAGGATGTGGCAGCAGAAGTGATGGTTCCGAGGAGATTAATCACTGCTTTCCAAAGCCAAGGGAGGATCCAGCATATCTGAGTGCTTAGGGCTTTAGGGCGTTAGAAAATGTGCCCTCCTGGGTGGGACATTCCTCCCCCTCCAACTTGGGAAGGGAGAATATTGGCTGCAGGTGAGCAGCCGGCAGCAGAAAAGGGAAAAGGAGAAAGATTAAAGGACAGAACCAAAGAACCTCCTCCCTTGTGGCAGCTTTTGCACCACCATTTCCCTGTCAAAAGCCCCGAACATCCATTAAGGAGGCTTTTAGGACCGGCCCTTCTTTTGTCTTACAAATGAAAGCAGATGCCAAAGCCCCGGGAGCGGCAGCAGCAGGAAAACAACCTCCTGAACTTTGGCAGCAGCGTGAGGCCACCTCGGGAAAAATCATCTCGGGGGCCATCCATCATCTCAGCAAATTGCTGCTGCTCTAATTAAAGAGAGACTGGAAAGATTTGGCATTTTTTTTGTACGTGTCAAATATTGGAAAGCAAAGGTGCCCGTTGTCGAAGCGATTTGCTGTTCGTAAGGAGGAGTTTCACTCACTAAGCACCCGAGATGGGTGATGGAAGGTTTTTCCAAAGGGACCAGAGCATGGGAAAAGCTTTACTTTGGAAGTCTTTCTTCTAGTTCACTAAGGGCTTATGAGGGGACATGCCCACTTCTCACCTAATTGTGAAATAACAGACCTTAATGATAATCTCTCCCAGGAAAAAAGAGGATTCAGGGGTGCATTTCCTTGTTGCCTTTTCCTCTGAGCATCTCCACCTTCTCAATCCCTGCTCCTGCTTCAGCAGCTCCGAGAGTGGGATTCTCAAACCCAAAAATCCAGGTGAGTCCGGAGCATTCCCATTGCAAAGTCGCCCATGTCAGGGTTTGGGGTGAGCAACCACCTCCTTTCCAGCACCTCTCCTCTGCTGGCAAAGCAGCTGTTTAGGTGGTTTATGGAGGTTTTGGATTGTGGAGGAAATGATAGAATTAGGAATTGAGAATTGTGAGTTATTTTGTTCTTTTTATTGAGCAGATTTCCACGGGGAAAAAATGACTGTGAGACACACGTTGATGTTTCAGCATCAAAACTGAAATCATCCTTCACTCTTTCGATATTTGTCATCTTCCAACACATCTTTGGAGGAGTGGAAGGATTTTGTTACTTATCCCAGAATGTGCTGAGCCGGAAGGGACTCACAAGGACCAGCCAGTCCAACCCTCAGCCCTGCACAGGCCCAGCCTCAAGAGTCACACCCTGTGCCCCAAGGGATCCTCCAAACCCTCCTGGAGCTCTGGCAGCCTTGGGGCTGTGCCCACTGCCCTGGGGAGCCTGGGCAGTGCCCAACCACCCTCTGAGGGAAGAACCTTTCCCTGAGATCCACCTAAAACTCCCTGGCACAACTCCAACCACTCCAATGATGTTGAGGAAAGATAATCCTTTCCCCTTTTATTCCAGTTTTTAATCCCATCCTCCTCCACCTGCCCCATCTACTCAGAGATTCCTGTACCCTGCTGCATTCTCCATCCCAGCTCCTGTTTCCCTCCCCTGCAGGCATTTTTGGGGGAGAAATTTGTGGAGCATTTCCCCAGGGAGTAGAAGTCACTGAGCACCGACGCCCTTGAAGTTGGTGCCTCCCCCTGAATTAAAATAGAGCTTTTGTTTAAATTAAAGGACAAAACCCTTTCCTTGTAGAGCCACTCCCTGTGACAGCCTCACTTATTAGTTGTTATTAACGGTGATAACAGAGCCATCAGATCTCATCTACTGCAGATTATGACAATTACAGGGATTCACTGGCCAGGGGAGCTTTGGCTCTGGGGACAAACGGGCACATTCTGTCAGGCAACACCTGGAATCTTGCTCCTCAGGGTGTGAAATCCTGGCTGGGAAGATGTACCAGGAGAGAGGGAGGGAGGAGATCATAAATGGGTGGATAAATCGGAAAGGGCAGGTTTGGAAATCACAGAGTCATGGAATGGTTTGGGTTGGAAGGAACCTTCAATAACATGCAGTTCTAAACCCCTGCCATGGGCAGGGACACCTCCCACTAGACCAGGTTGCTCCAACCTGGCCTTGGACACTTCCAGGAATCCAGGGGCAGCCACAGCTTCTCGGCCCAACCTGGGACAGGGCCTCACCACCCTCACAGACAGGAATTCCTTCCCAATATCCCATCTATCCCTGCCCTCTGACAGTGGGAAGCCATTCCCTGTGTCTTGTCCCTCCATCCCTTGTCCCCAGTCCCTCTCCAGCTCTCCTGGAGCCCCTTCAGGCCCTGCAAGGGGCTCTCAGCTCTCCCTGGAGCCTTCTCTTCTCCAGGGGAACCCCCCCAGCTCTCCCAGCCTGGCTCCAGAGCAGAGGGGCTCCAGCCCTGGCAGCATCTCTGGGGCTTCCTCTGGACTCTCCCCAGTAGTGGTCATGGAGAGCAAGGCCAACACCTTTGCAGGCTGCCAGTGACCAACCTGAGGCTGAATTTTTCCACAAAACGCGGTGAAAAGAGCTCTGAAGCCCAAGAACCACCTGCCTGGATGGGTCAGAGCTCCCAGATGTCCCCCCAGCTCAGCTCATCAACGATTTTGGCAAGTCCACCTCCCTGGGCCTGTCCAATGAAGCACAAACACGGAAACACTTCTGAGGAGCAGCACCTCATCCTCCCGCCCCGCAGTGCTTGCAGCCCCTCCAGCAGCTGAGGAATTCCCTCTGGATATGCATTTCCTCCTTCCCTGCTGGATTTTCCTTCGTTAAACCAGCCTTTGGGAGCAAAATCAAATGCAAGGCCCAGCCCCAGCTGCTCTGTTTTCCCCATCATCACCAAAGCTGAGGAACATCCTCCCCTCGTTTCTGTAACACACAGACCCCATCCCACACCCTCCCTCTGCTTCACTCACTCCCCAAGCAAATGTTTTGGTTGGAAAGATGATCCCCCACGTGAAGAGCCTGGAGCCACTCTGGCAGTGACAGCTCCTGTGGGACTGTGATGGAAAACAGCCCCTAAATATTCACCTTTTTATGGGGGAAAAAAGTGCCCTGGGGAATGTCCCCTGCCCGAGGGATGGAGGGAAGGCAAGAGACTGAGGGGATGCAGGTGGGAATCACCTCACACTTCCTCTTTGCACTTGCTTTTCTCCTCAAATTCCAGGAGTGTCTGGAGGCCACCACTGAGATCAAAAGCCTTGGAGGAAATAGGTGGAGCTCACCCCCAACAGCTGCTGAGCTGGGCTGGGAAAGGATGAGGGAAGAGAGGCTTCATGGAATCATTTAGGCTGGAAAAGACCTCTAAGATTTTCCAGTTCAACCATTACCCCCCAGCACTGCCAAGGCCACCACTGACCCATGTCCCCAAGTGCCACATCCACAGGGATTTTAAATCCCTCCAGGGGTGGGGACTCCAACACTGCCCTGGGCAGCCCCTTCCAATGCCTGACAACCTTTTCCACGAAGAATTTTTCCCTAATATCCAACCTAAACTTCCCCTGGTGCAACTTGAGGCTGGTTCCTCTTGTCCCATCGCTTGTTTTTTGGGAACAGAGCCTGACCCCCTCCTGGCTCCCCCTCCTGTCAGGGACTTGCAGAGACAGAAGGTCCCCCCGAGCCTCCTTTTCTCCAGGCTGAGCCCCCCCAGCTCCCAAATCAGAGACAAACTGTCTTGTCCTGGTTCCAAAGGCTGAGGAACCACCAGGAGCAAACCTCCCACCCTTTCTCCTGAATCACTTCCCAAGGTTTCTCCTGAGGAACAAGGGAATTTTATTGGCAAATGTGGAGCTTTCCAAGGCACAGTGTGGAGAAACCACGTTTATTGCTCTGAGTCTTCTGTTCCTCTCTGATGAGATGCCACTGGAACGGGAGCTCAGGGAGAAAGCTCAACCAACACTTGTAACACTTGCTCACTTTGCTGCTCTGGCTCCAAGTTAAAAAACCCCCCTTGTGATAAATCCAGAACGATCCAGAGCTGATGTTTGTGAGGGATTTTGGTTCAGAGTGATTAGAATAAGAGGTGCAAATCCTGATACATTATCATCTTCTTTTTTTTTTTTTTTAATGATCTCTCACAAAGCAGGGAAAAAAAAATGGCACAGACTCAATTTCTGTAATGTTCTGTTTTCATCTGTGAGAAGAAAATTTTCAAGCTTAGGTGCCAAAAGCAGGAAAATTAAATCTCTATTTAGACAGTTAAATAAGAGGCTCAATTTTCAAAGGCACAATACCCTGGATTCCTAATTGCTACCAGAAGAGACTGAAACCTTGCTTTACTTTTAAAATGTATTTTCCAGCTCCAGAAAGAAAACTTTTTTTTAGTTGCAAAGCATTTCAACAGAAAATGTCCACCAGGGAATGAGGGACAGCAGTTCACTGAAAAACAACTTGCAGGTTTTTTTCCTTTTTCGAGTTCAATTCCTGGCAGGAGGAAACTTGGATGGATTCAGGAGCAACGGAGCAACAGAAATCAAAGGGCCCAAGCTCAGCTCTTCTCCCATTTCCTCTGCACTGAGGGGTTGCAACCGAGGTACTGCCAGTGGAAATTCGGGAATTAGGAGAAGGATTTGAAGCAGCAGGAGAGGCTGAGGGAGCTGGGGGGGCTCAACTTGGAGAAAAGGAGGTTCAGGGGGGACCTTCTGGCTCTGCAACTCCCTGATAGGAGGGGGAGCCAGGAGGGGGTCGGGCTCTGTTCCCAAAAAACAAGCGACGGGACAAGAGGAAACGGCCTGAAGTTGCGCCAGGGAAGGTTTAGGTTGGATATTAGGGAAAATTTAATCATGGAAAAGGTTGTCAGGCATTGGAAGGGGCTGCCCAGGGCAGTGTTGGAGTCCCCACCCCTGGAGGGATTTAAAATCCCTATGGATGTGGCACTTGGGGACATGGGTCAGTGGTGGCCTTGGCAGTGTTGGGGGATGGTTGGACTCGATGATCTTCCTCTTTTCCAATCTAAATGTTTTCTGGGATTCCATATTTGCTCTCACGTTGATTTCTCCACTTTGGTTCATGGGATGGGATCCTGGCTGCGGGCAGCTCTCTTTAATCCCAATTTTAACCCACCTCTGACACCAATTCAACCTATACATACAGTTCTAATTCCATTTATGATTCCAGCAGGAGGGTCCATGTGCAAGAGTGGCCACCACAGGGAAATCCTGGTGTCTGTGAGAAGATAAAAACTGTGCCCCACACTGGGCCAGCCAGAACATTGTGTCCCAAAGAGAAGTTTTCCTGGAAATGCTTCCAAATCCCAGCAAGAAGGATAAGAAAACCTTAATTTAAACTCGATTTCAGATTAATTTTTCTCCACATACAACATTATTTCTGCTCACATCTAGTCCTGTTCCTGAGCTCAGCACATCCCCACCTGCCCCAGGTGCTGGAAGTATAAATCCATTTTTATATATCCTTTATTCCAGGAGGGATTTCTTTAGTCCTCAGCACAGACAGGGAGGTCTGAAACAGGTGGAAGGTCATTGGAGCGTGAGCCTCAGGATTTCACCTTGACTGGACCTCCAGCATGGAGAGATGTTGACTTAGATCCAGTGCTGAGCACTTGCCACCATTTCTCCCCAAATGCCAAGCCCCAGGATTCACACTGCTGGAAGATCAGATGCTCTTGGATAACTCAATGCAGGCTGGAAGGGCCGTCAGGGGTGGAAATCAAATGGAAATACAGCCCAGAATTCTGCAGGAAAACGGAGATTTGTCGTGAACCACTGCAAAACAGCCTGTGCTGGAATGAAAAACACTGTCTGGAGAAGAGCTGTCATCTCCTGAGGGGTGAACTTCCTCTCCTTGTCCTTCTGGGAGAGCTCTGAGACAACCCAGCAGAGCTCGGGCGGGAAATGCTTCCAGTGCCAACCCTCCGTGGCAGGGGATGAACAGAGGGCTCGGCTCCCCCAGGGCTGCCCAGCAGCTCCAAGGCCGTTCCACCAGCCCTAAAATCCAAATAATTTCAGGAAACAAACACACAGACTTTCCAAGAGGGGTCCCCAAGCACAGAGAAGAGGATTCTTTGCCCCGGGTCGTGTTTTGTGCCTCGTGTTTTTGTACTCCTGTCGACTCCAAGGGGATGGTTTTGATGTGCAAACACTGAACAAGAGAAATTCTTTCATCAGAAAGGACCAGGGGCACCAAACCCGCTTCCCAGGGTGAAAGTTATTCAGGGCAGCTGCTTTTTCTGCAGTTACAAATAAATTGATGTCTGTATTTTGCTGTTTTCATAACGTTGGGGTTGTTCTCCAGCATCTGGTCCCTCTAATAACTTCATGGGATGAACTGGGGGTCATGTTGAACGTTTCAAGGTGCACAAAGGACACCTGAGCGAGGTCGTTTTGCCCTCCAAAATCTTGCAGTACACGAATCAGTGATGGCAAAGCTCAGCTATAAAACACAGTCGCCTCCTAATTTCAGCAGGACACTCCTGGTTATTAGAAAAAGTTTGGAAACGAGCTCGGCATCACCAGGTTATTAAGGAAAGGAGGAGGGAAGGGAAGCGTTTCAGCAATAAAAATGTCAATCTCTGGTTTGTTTAAAAAAGGGAAAAATAAAATAAAATACTAAAACAATGAGCTGCAAAACGGGGGATCCAGAAAACTCCTTTGATGAATGTCAGTACTTTTAAATTAGGACAAAGGAATTAGAAAAATGGAGGCTTATGTTTAATTCACTTGAAAGCAAATTAAAGGGTTCAGCTTATGGATGAAAGAGAAAATGAGGTTATTTTTTTTTTTCTCTGAGAGTTACCAAGGCTACTGAAACCCAGGGAAAGGCAGAGCTCAGCACAGGGCCTGGAGAGCTGCTTTGACAGGGCTGTTTGCACATCTTAAGTGGATTTGGAAGTGGTTCCATCTCGGGAACCAGAAGCTGGATCAGCCGCTGTGTCACAACCTCTTGGGTTGAAAAATCCTCGGGGATTTTTCCCCGAAATAATTCCTCCTCTCTCACCTGAGAGGCGATGGCACGAGGAGTTATTTGATTTTTGGGAGGCTCAGGAGCTGCTCACAATCACCTTCTGCACCTTGCTCCAGCATTTTGTCCCTCACAGATGTTGTCCCTCAGTCCATGTGTGTGGGTCCATCACCATTTTCTGTGGGGATTGATTTCCAGCAGACAAATGGCTTCTCAAGAGCCCTGGAGAAGGAAATATTCACTTTCAGGATCGTGATGTTGGATTTTGAACTCTTCCATCCTGTTTCTGCTCATTCTTGAGAGGTTCTCTGGAATATTCAGCTCCTGCTACATTCCATGGAGGTTTCTCAGCTTTGTTCCATCAGACTTTTTTCCCCAAATATTACTTCCTCTCCCAGTCTTCACCAGGGAGGTGATGGCACGAGGAGTTGTTCAATTTTTGGGAGGCTCAGGAGCTGCTCACAGTCACCTTCTGCACCTTGCTGTGGTGCCTCCAGCATTGGCCCAAGGGTTAAATGCCTGCTTTTGTCCCTCACAGATGTTGTCCCTCAGTCCATGTGTGTGTGTGTGTCCATCACCAGTTTCTGTTGGGATTGATTTCCAGCAGAGAAATGGCTTCTCAAGAGCCCTGGAGAAGGAAATCTTCCCTTTCAGATTCATGACTCAATTTTGAACTATTCCATCCTGCTTCTGCTCATTCTTGAGGGGTTTTCTGGGATATTCAGCTCCTGCTGCATTCCGTGGAGGTTTCTCAGCTTTGTTCCATCAGACTTTTTTCCCCAAATATTTCTTCCTCTCCCAGTCTTCACCAGGGAGGTGATGGCACGAGGAGTTGTTCGATTTTTGGGAGGCTCAGGAGCTGCTCACAGTCACCTTCTGCACCTTGCTGTGGTGCCTCCAGCATTGGCCCAAGGGTTAAATGCCTGCTTTTGTCCCTCACAGATGTTGCCCCTCAGTCCATGTGTGTGGGTCCAACACCAGTTTCTGTTGGGATTGATTTCCAGCAGAGAAATGGCTTCTCAAGAGCCCTGGAGAAGGAAATCTTCCCTTTCAGGTTCATGACTCAATTTTGAACTATTCCATCCTGTTTCTGTTCATTCTTGAGGGGTTGTCTGGGATATTCAGCTCCTGCTGCATTCCATGGAGGTTTCTCAGCTTTGTTCCATGAACAGACTTCCTCAGAACTTCATTTCTACCTTGGGGACCAAAATTGTTATTGCAAACCTTAAACAAATCAACTATGAGACAGACCCAGGAGAAACTCCTGTGATGAGTGGGCTCCTCTTCAATCCCACTTCTCCCTAAGCCACTTCCTTACTCCTGACAGGATTCCCTCCTCAAACTCTCTCTCCTCCCACTGGAGGAACCCCTGGTACTGGATGAACTTTTCACTTTAAATCCAAAGAAAGGAGATTTTCCACGTGCAAAATGTTTCCTGCCAAAACTTATTTTATCCAAAAACCCACTGGGTTTGCACGCTATGATCTCTTAGCCATTCCCTATATCCAGAGTGCCTCTTCCCTCCATATTTTTCCAAAGGCCAGTGAAGTTTTGAGCAGGGATGTGCATTCCTGATGTCTCTTGGATCACCTCTCTCTCAGACTAAGCCCTGGTTTTGTTTGTCCCCAGTCCTGAGGATGCACCTTGGCTTTACATCTTTCTCATCCTTGCCTCTAGATCCAAAGGTGTCTGTGGTGGTCCTTGGAGATCTGGTGCTGGAGAGCAGCCAGTTCTTCTAACATGATGGTTTTTTGGGATAGAGCTTCCCTAGAGCTCCCTTGAACACCTCCCATTCCCTGGAAGTGTCCAAGGCTGGATTGGATGGGGCTTGGAGCAACCTGGGCTAGTGGAAGGTGTCCCTGCCCGTGGCAGGGGGTGGAATGAGATGGTCTTTGAGGTCCCTTCCAACCCAAACCATTCCATGATTCCACGATTCTCATTTCCCAGCACATTTTCTTTCTCAATACATTCTGCTTTGCCTCTCTTTTCAATCCCAGAATCCCAGAATGGTTTGGGTTGGAAGGGACCTCAAAGACCACCCAGTTCCACCCCACACCTTCCACTATCCCAGGTTGCTCCAGCCTGGCCTTGGACATTCCAATGGTTCATTTTAACAGAAAGAAAAGTTGCCCATATTTATTTTTTCCGAGGAATCTCACCCACATCATGGCAAAACACGTAACTGGATATCAGCCATGATCCCTTCCCCCATTTCGCTGCACAATTCCTGCCCATGCTTTGTGTTTTCTTTTTAAAATATCCCACAAAGGAACACACAGAGAGCACAGGGGGAGTGGGATTGTTACATCCTCGGATTCCCTTTGGAAACCTCAATCCTCAGGAATTTTTGGTGCCACCCCAAGGAATCTTGCAGAGCTGAGCTCAAAGTGTGTTGCCTTTTTTATTTGAGCTTATCCCAGACGTTGAGATTTTCCAAATTATTCCAACCAGTGATGCCTAGAAACGTTTGGAGCAGGGAATTATCTGCTCTTTCCCAGCTTTTGGAGCTGATAATCAGTGTGTGTGGCTCCTGTTTACCCTCACCCTGCCCGGTGCATCCTCCCCATGTCTGCCTGGCTTTTTCTCCCACTCCAGTAGCACATTCCAAGGATCCTCACATTTCCCACCCCAGCAGCACATTCCAAGGATCCTCCTAAATCCCACCCCGCTTTTCCAGACAGTTTCTTTCCCAGTCCAACCCTCCTGCCCAGCAGTGGTTTGTCTTGCCCCCTGTGTGTCCCTGACCCAGAGTCTGCCACCACTTTCCCGGGAGGAATTTGGAAGCAGGAGACACTTGTTCACGGGCAGTGTCCTGGGAGGGAGGGATGGAATAGTTCTCCCTGTTTTCCAACTTCCCTGAGTTGCACCAATCCCTTAATTCCTCCTCACTTCCTGAAAAAGTGACAGCCACAGTTTTCCCGTCTTATTTTTTTTTAATGGTTATTTTTGGATTTGGAAGCATCCATTTTCATGGAATTGTGTCCTGCCCAGTTTTCCAACTTCCCCGAGTTGCACCAATCCCTTAATTCCTCATCACTTCCTGAAAAAGCGACAGCCACAGTTTTCCCGCCTACTTTTTTAATGGCTGTTTTTGCATTTGGAACCATCCATTTTCATGGAATTGTGGTCCTGCCCAGCAATTTTCCTCCAGGAAGTCCCTCCAAGTCCTATCCCAGCCCCCATTTAACCACTTTCCCTCTCCCAAGTGCATTGCTTTCAATCAGCCCGGTGATTTCTCCATGGATTTTCCCAAACAATCCTTCTTTTCACTGCCTTTACTCAGTGTTGTTGTGTTGTCCGGGGCTCTGGGAAGCAGCTTTTCCAGACGGGAACAACAATGGGATGTTTTCCCACCTGCCTGATCCATCCCTCGCCTCATTTGTAAGGAAAAGGGAGCAGGTAATTTTTAGGAGGGGCCTGTGCAAGGAGTGGTTTGTGCTTTATTCATCTCAACACCCACCCTGGGATCAGGGAAAAAGCCCGGATCCCATAAATACAGGCTGCAGGGAACAATGATCCCTCTCTCTCCACGGCATTTCCAGGATGTCTCTTCTGGGGTGGCTTTTCCCAGTGCAACACTCGGCCCTTGTGGTGCCTCCACAGCCAGAGAGAAAAGGCAGGAAATGCCTCCCTGGTGGGTTGGGAAGTGGGGGGGGGTGGGTTGTCTATTCCCAGAGTTTCCCCTTTCCCAAACCTTCCTGCTGGTTTTTTTTTTTCTCTTCCAACTGAGGAAGAAATGGGGCTTTCACAGTACAGATTCCTTGTCTGGAGGGAGGGTGTTGTAGCTTGTCCTTGGCCCAAGAGGGGACAGCAAGGAGGTCTCCATGTTTTCCCGTGTGGATGCAGGAATTTCTTGCAGGTTCCCTGATTTCAAAGTTTTTCCTGCTGCTCAGACCCCAAAAAGAGGACGAAGTGCCAGGGAAAGCAAATCCTCACTTCCCATCTTTCTCTGAGCCAAACCCACCCCTGGGTGGGTGATGGAGCTCAGCTCACCCCCTTCGGCCTGAGAGCCTCGGAACATCCCAATCCTAAGGGAAGCAAAGGCATTTTCCAAGGGAAAAAATCTTTTCCATTTGTAAAAAAAAAACTCACAAAACCTCATATCTGTTCCAGTGATTTTTTTTTTCCCCTTCCTGGACAAACAGCTCCTTCAAAAATTTTTTAATTTTTTAATTACATTTAATTTTTAATTTAAAAAAGCGCTGCAAAATAATTAATAATAATAATAAATAATAATAATAATAATAATAGTAATAACAATAATCAGAAAAATCCAATCACTTTCCTGGTTTCCCAGCTGATGTTTCAACCGGAAATTTGCTTAAACATAATCAGACTCTTCTTTGAGAAATCAAAATAAAACCAGCTCCAGAATAAGCTTTTTTTTTTTACTCTGAATGAGGTTTTATTAAACACTTTCCTTCCCCCCCTCTGAGCAGCTCAGGAGATGCTCATTTTGGGTGTGAAATGCAGTTGTTCGAGACATTCATTTATTTACAACTTTTCAAGTAGGAAACTTGTTAAACGAACACTTCCAGCCTGGAACGCTGCTGGAAGGTTTCAAAAGGAAAGGAAGGCCAGGGATCACCCTTTTCCTTTTGGGTTTGCCAGGAAGAAAAGAAAAGGGAAAATTAAAAAAAAAAATAATAATAATTAAAAAAAAACTATTTTCTTGAGCGTTTTCTGCTTGATCTGTGACACCTACAAGGTGTATGAATTATTTCCCTGCTCTGTTTTACATGTGAAAAATAAAAGTGTGCAATTCCTCTGGTTTTTTTTGGAGAACTTGCTGGAGGATTAATGAGGTGATGCCACGAGGAAATGGGAGTTAAGAACCCTGAACAGCTCCAGAGGAAAAAAAAAATCAACCCTTTTCAGAGTGTTTAAATATCTGTTTAGTGAAAATCCCTGAGCCAGCAGTGGGGAAAAGCTCTCCCTGTGAATATCCAAGAGTACTGCAAGGTGGGAAAAGTATCCTGGGGCTTCCCTGGATCATCACAGAGGAGCCTCTGGGTTAAAATGACAGACAGGGAAGGAGGGATGGAGAGGAGAGGGGGGAAAGGAGGAAAAAGAGAAATCAAAAAGGCAAGGGATAGAAATGGAAGGGAAGAGAAAAGATGAACAAAAAGGGGACTTTTGGGAAGGGGAGGTTGGGAAGGGAAGGGAAAGGAAGGTTTGGGAAGGGAAGGTTTGGGAAGGTTTGGGAAGGGAAGGGAAGGGAAGGGAAGGTTTGGGAAGGGAAGGGAAGGGAAGGGAAGGTTTGGGAAGGGAAGGGAAGGTTTGGGAAGGGAAGGTTTGGGAAGGGAAGGTTTGGGAAGGGAAGGTTTGGGAAGGGAAGGTTTGGGAAGGGAAGGTTTGGGAAGGTTTGGGAAGGGAAGGTTTGGGAAGGTTTGGGAAGGGAAGGTTTGGGAAGGTTTGGGAAGGGAAGGTTTGGGAAGGGAAGGTTTGGGAAGGGAAGGTTTGGGAAGGGAAGGGAAGGTTTGGGAAGGTTTGGGAAGGTTTGGGAAGGTTTGGGAAGGTTTGGGAAGGTTTGGGAAGGTTTGGGAAGGTTTGGGAAGGGAAGGTTTGGGAAGGGAAGGTTTGGGAAGGGAAGGTTTGGGAAGGGAAGGTTTGGGAAGGGAAGGGAAGGGAAGGTTTGGGAAGGGAAGGGAAGGTTTGGGAAGGGAAGGTTTGGGAAGGGAAGGTTTGGGAAGGGAAGGGAAGGGAAGGGAAGGGAAGGGAAGGTTTGGGAAGGGAAGGGAAGGGAAGGGAAGGGAAGGGAAGGGAAGGGAAGGGAAGGGAAGGGAAGGGAAGGTTTGGGAAGGGAAGGGAAGGGAAGGGAAGGGAAGGTTTGGGAAGGGAAGGTTTGGGAAGGGAAGGGAAGGGAAGGGAAGGTTTGGGAAGGTTTGGGAAGGGAAGGGAAGGGAAGGTTTGGGAAGGGAAGGGAAGGGAAGGGAAGGGAAGGGAAGGGAAGGGAAGGGAAGGGAAGGGAAGGGAAGGTTTGGGAAGGGAAGGGAAGGGAAGGGAAGGGAAGGTTTGGGAAGGGAAGGGAAGGGAAGGGAAGGGAAGGGAAGGGAAGGTTTGGGAAGGTTTGGGAAGGGAAGGTTTGGGAAGGTTTGGGAAGGGAAGGGAAGGTTTGGGAAGGTTTGGGAAGGTTTGGGAAGGTTTGGGAAGGGAAGGGAAGGGAAGGGAAGGGAAGGTTTGGGAAGGTTTGGGAAGGGAAGGTTTGGGAAGGTTTGGGAAGGTTTGGGAGGTTTGGGAAGGTTTGGGAAGGGAAGGGAAGGGAAGGTTTGGGAAGGGAAGGGAAGGGAAGGGAAGGGAAGGGAAGGGAAGGGAAGGGAAGGGAAGGGAAGGGAAGGGAAGGGAAGGGAAGGAAGGGAAGGGAAGGTTTGGGAAGGGAAGGGAAGGGAAGGGAAGGGAAGGGAAGGGAAGGTTTTGGGAAGGTTTGGGAAGGGAAGGGAAGGGAAGGGAAGGGAAGGGAAGGGAAGGGAAGGGAAGGGAAGGGAAGGGAAGGGAAGGTTTGGGAAGGTTTGGTTTGGGAAGGGAAGGTTTGGGAGGTTTGGGAAGGTTTGGGAAGGGAAGGTTTGGGAAGGGAAGGTTTGGGAAGGGAAGGTTTGGGAAGGGAAGGTTTGGGAAGGGAAGGTTGGGAAGGGAAGGTTTGGGAAGGGAAGGGAAGGTTTGGGAAGGTTTGGGAAGGGAAGGTTTGGGAAGGTTTGGGAAGGTTTGGGAAGGTTTGGGAAGGTTTGGGAAGGTTTGGGAAGGTTTGGGAAGGTTTGGGAAGGGAAGGGAAGGGAAGGGAAGGGAAGGGAAGGGAAGGGAAGGGAAGGGAAGGGAAGGGAAGGTTTGGGAAGGGAAGGGAAGGGAAGGTTTGGGAAGGTTTGGGAAGGTTTGGGAAGGGAAGGGAAGGTTTGGGAAGGTTTGGGAAGGTTTGGGAAGGGAAGGTTTGGGAAGGTTTGGGAAGGTTTGGGAAGGTTTGGGAAGGTTTGGGAAGGTTTGGGAAGGGAAGGTTTGGGAAGGGAAGGTTTGGGAAGGGAAGGTTTGGGAAGGGAAGGTTTGGAAGGGAAGGTTTTGGGAAGGTTTGGGAAGGGAAGGGAAGGTTTGGGAAGGTTTGGGAAGGGAAGGTTTGGGAAGGTTTGGGAAGGTTTGGGAAGGTTTGGGAAGGTTTGGGAAGGTTTGGGAAGGGAAGGGAAGGGAAGGGAAGGGAAGGGAAGGTTTGGGAAGGGAAGGGAAGGTTTGGGAAGGGAAGGGAAGGGAAGGTTTGGGAAGGGAAGGTTTGGGAAGGGAAGGGAAGGTTTGGGAAGGTTTGGGAAGGTTTGGGAAGGTTTGGGAAGGTTTGGGAAGGGAAGGGAAGGTTTGGGAAGGGAAGGGAAGGGAAGGTTTGGGAAGGGAAGGGAAGGGAAGGGAAGGGAAGGTTTGGGAAGGTTTGGGAAGGTTTGGGAAGGTTTGGGAAGGTTTGGGAAGGTTTGGGAAGGGAAGGGAAGGGAAGGGAAGGGAAGGGAAGGGAAGGGAAGGTTTGGGAAGGGAAGGTTTGGGAAGGTTTGGGAAGGGAAGGTTTGGGAAGGTTTGGGAAGGGAAGGTTTGGGAAGGTTTGGGAAGGGAAGGGAAGGGAAGGGAAGGGAAGGGAAGGGAAGGTTTGGGAAGGTTTGGGAAGGGAAGGGAAGGGAAGGGAAGGGAAGGGAAGGGAAGGGAAGGGAAGGGAAGGGAAGGGAAGGGAAGGGAAGGGAAGGGAAGGGAAGGGAAGGGAAGGGAAGGGAAGGGAAGGGAAGGGAAGGGAAGGTTTGGGAAGGTTTGGGAAGGGAAGGGAAGGTTTGGGAAGGGAAGGGAAGGGAAGGGAAGGGAAGGTTTGGGAAGGGAAGGTTTGGGAAGGGAAGGGAAGGTTTGGGAAGGTTTGGGAAGGTTTGGGAAGGGAAGGTTTGGGAAGGTTTGGGAAGGTTTGGGAAGGGAAGGGAAGGGAAGGGAAGGGAAGGGAAGGGAAGGTTTGGGAAGGGAAGGGAAGGTTTGGGAAGGGAAGGGAAGGTTTGGGAAGGGAAGGGAAGGGAAGGTTTGGGAAGGGAAGGTTTGGGAAGGGAAGGGAAGGGAAGGGAAGGGAAGGTTTGGGAAGGGAAGGGAAGGGAAGGGAAGGGAAGGGAAGGGAAGGTTTGGGAAGGGAAGGGAAGGGAAGGGAAGGGAAGGGAAGGGAAGGGAAGGGAAGGGAAGGGAAGGTTTGGGAAGGGAAGGTTTGGGAAGGTTTGGGAAGGGAAGGTTTGGGAAGGGAAGGTTTGGGAAGGTTTGGGAAGGTTTGGGAAGGTTTGGGAAGGTTTGGGAAGGGAAGGGAAGGGAAGGGAAGGGAAGGGAAGGGAAGGGAAGGGAAGGGAAGGGAAGGGAAGGGAAGGTTTGGGAAGGGAAGGGAAGGGAAGGGAAGGGAAGGGAAGGGAAGGGAAGGGAAGGGAAGGTTTGGGAAGGGAAGGGAAGGGAAGGGAAGGGAAGGGAAGGGAAGGGAAGGTTTGGGAAGGGAAGGGAAGGTTTGGGAAGGGAAGGGAAGGGAAGGGAAGGGAAGGGAAGGTTTGGGATGGGAAGGGAAGGTTTGGGAAGGGAAGGTTTGGGAAGGGAAGGGAAGGTTTGGGAAGGTATGGGAAGGGAAGGGAAGGGAAGGGAAGGGAAGGTTTGGGAAGGTTTGGGAAGGGAAGGGAAGGGAAGGTTTGGGAAGGTTTGGGAAGGGAAGGGAAGGGAAGGTTTGGGAAGGTTTGGGAAGGTTTGGGAAGGGAAGGGAAGGGAAGGTTTGGGAAGGGAAGGTTTGGGAAGGGAAGGGAAGGGAAGGGAAGGTTTGGGAAGGTTTGGGAAGGTTTGGGAAGGGAAGGTTTGGGAAGGGAAGGGAAGGGAAGGTTTGGGAAGGGAAGGGAAGGTTTGGGAAGGTTTGGGAAGGGAAGGTTTGGGAAGGGAAGGTTTGGGAAGGGAAGGGAAGGTTTGGGAAGGGAAGGGAAGGTTTGGGAAGGTTTGGGAAGGGAAGGGAAGGTTTGGGAAGGGAAGGGAAGGGAAGGGAAGGGAAGGGAAGGGAAGGGAAGGGAAGGGAAGGGAAGGGAAGGGAAGGGAAGGGAAGGGAAGGGAAGGGAAGGGAAGGAAAGGGAAGGTTTGGGAAGGGAAGGTTTGGGAAGGGAAGGGAAGGGAAGGTTTGGGAAGGGAAGGTTTGGGAAGGTTTGGGAAGGGAAGGTTTGGGAAGGGAAGGTTTGGGAAGGGAAGGTTTGGGAAGGGAAGGGAAGGGAAGGGAAGGGAAGGGAAGGTTTGGGAAGGGAAGGGAAGGGAAGGGAAGGGAAGGGAAGGTTTGGGAAGGGAAGGTTTGGGAAGGGAAGGGAAGGTTTGGGAAGGTTTGGGAAGGTTTGGGAAGGTTTGGGAAGGTTTGGGAAGGGAAGGGAAGGGAAGGGAAGGGAAGGGAAGGGAAGGGAAGGGAAGGGAAGGGAAGGGAAGGGAAGGGAAGAAGGGAAGGGGCAAACCTGTGTTAGGAGCAGGACCAGAGGTGCTCATATTTACAGGATACTGCCTTGGGAATGAGGCTTTTCCTGCTCCATCAGTCAGTTCATTACTTGGGGAACCTCAAGGTGTCACTTTGCATTCTGTGTCTCGGGGACTCCAGGCATGAAATGGAGTGAAAAACCTGCTCTCTCTTCATCATAAAAATTAAGGAGCCAGCTGGCCTTCCCAAAACAGAGTCACCTGCTGGGATATGGAGATTAAAGGCGGGGAATGCCGGGAGGTGGGGGAAGCCCCAGGGAATGGTGGGGAGGGAGCAGTGTTCCACGGGAAAGGGGTGCAGGTAGCGGCACGGGGAGTTACGGAGCATCAGAACCTGAATTTACGGAGGTTTTTGGAGGAGAACTGGAAGGTCATCCCAGTGCAGGGGGTTAATGGAAGGTCTCCTGGCTGGGAGGGGTGGTGGGACATCGCCCAGGACTTCAGGGCTGTGTCACTGCCAGCAGAGAGCCAAGATTAGGACACGGGTACCGTGGGGATGGGGCTGGTCTGTCATCTGGATGGGAAGGGTTTGGAGGGGTGGGGGACGCCGAGACCCTCCAGGGGGAGCAAGAAAACACCCTGGGGTTGAAGAGGCTGAAAGGGGTCGTGTCCTAGGGACAGGAGCACGAGACACTCCTTGCCGGGGCAGATCAGGGATGCGGGGCCAGGGAGGAGAGAGGAGGGGGCCGGACCACCAAGCCCCTCCCCACGGGGCCGCGGCGGGGCGGGGGCGACCCGGGGAAGGCGGCGGAGCTGCGCCCGCCGCCAGAAGTTTTTTGCTGGCGAGCGAGAAGGAAGAAAAAAAAAAAAAACCACCCTAAAAAATTAATTTTAAAAAAAAAAGAAAAAGGACAAAAATAGGAAAAAAATAAGGGAAAAAAAAAGAGAGAGGGGGAAAAAAAGGAGGAAAAAATTAATTAATAGGAATAAAATAATTAAAAATCAAATCCCGGGAGCAGCCCCGGAGGATGGGCCGGGCCCCCGCGGTGCCCGGCGCGGGGATGCCCCGGGGCCGGAGCGGGGCCGGGCCGCTGTGAGCGCTCGGGCCGGGGGGGCCGAGCCGGGGTTGCGGGGCCGCCTCCCTCCCTCTCCATCCATCCATCCATCCCTCCATCCTTCCCTCCATCCCTCCCGCCCTGCCCAGCCCTCCGCGCATCCTCCGGCACCGCCGAGCCGCGCCGGGCCGGGCCGGGGGTCCGAGCCCAGCCCAGTCGCCGGGGCCGAGCCGTGGCGAGCGGGAGGATGAGGGGCATCCTCTGCTTCTGCACCCTGGTCCTCCTGGGTGAGTAAAGCGGCGCCGCGGGGGGACAACTTTGTGCCGGGGGTGGGTTGCGGGGGGATTTCGGGAGGGGGGGATTTCGGGGGGTCTGACCCTCCCCAGCGCTCCGGGAGCGGTGACAAGCCCCGGGGCAGCATCGCCCAGGTCGGGTTGGACGGGGCTGGGAGCGACCTGGGCTGGTGGAATGGAAGGTGTCCCTGCCCGTGGCAGGGGGTGGAAGGAGATGGGCTTGAAGGTCCCTCGCAACCCGAAGCGTTCCGCGGTTCTGCGAGCACCAGCTTCGCGTTGTCTGCTCTGCTCTGCTCTCTCTCCCGTCGCTCCGGATAGTCCTGTCTGCCGCGGGAAGGGCTCGGTTTACCCCGGGAATTAAGGAATTTCTCGCTCGGGAAGAGCAGCTCGGAGGGGTCGCGCTGGGGAGGGGGGGAGAGGCGGGTTTTGCAGAGCGCCGGGAGCCCCCGCGGTGCTGCCCAGGCTGGAAAATGTCGGGGTTTGGGGGGCAGGGGGGGCAGCCCCGGCTCTGTCACCGTGCTGTCATCACAGCACCGCGTCCTGAGCGCCGACCCGACCCCGGCGTCTGTCTGCGTGTGTCTGTGTGTCCGTTCGGAGCTTCCCGCTACAGATTTCCTCACGCCCCCCAAAACTGAGCCGTCCGCAGGGCTTTGTTTTCGCACTAAGGACCCCAGATGCCTCCCCCGATCCCTATGGATGCTCCAAAGTCGTCCCTGCTTCTCTGGCGTGGCTGGGAGGCGCTGACCCCAGTGGGATACCGCGGAGAAATCTGCAGCTCCCGAGCTTTGAGCATCCCGCTCGCATCCTCCTTCTCCTTAGCTCCGAGCGGGCACTTCTCCTGCGCGGAATTCCCGGGAAGAAAGAACCGTGGGTGAAGAGGCTACAGGGGTTGGGAACTGCCTGGATGTCCTCCCGACACCTCCCTTCGGGGGATTTTTTTCCCCTCCCCGACACTTCCCCTTGGGGGATTTTATTCCCCCCTCTCCCTGTGCTTCCCAACCCCGAGGTTGAGCCTGTGCTTACAGAGACCGGGAAAGGTTTTTTGGGAAGGCAGGGAGTGGGGATGCGCCGGTGGCCGCTGGGGGAGGAAAAGGTCTTGGGATCCATGGAAGTGGCTGGGACGTCGCGGCTCGCCCTGCACGCCCAGTATTCCTGCTGGGAGCCCGTCTCCCGGGAAAGACCCCCCGAGCAGGATCTTCCCTCGGTGGGAAAGGCTGTGTCAGAGCTGCAGGTGATTCCTCTCGCCGGCTCTCCCTGTCACTAGATGTCAGCAGCAGCAACTCTTCCAAGTCCCAAAGGCTGGATAGAGGGAAGGGAGACGAATTGGACCCCCCAGGAGGGACCATCTCCAGCCAGGGAATGCTTTGCTCCAGGGGTTTGGAGAGCGCCGGGAGCTGGAGATACCCCAGGCTGGGAGGGTTGTGCCCCTCAGGGGCTGTGCCCTGGGCTGGGGGAGGTCTCAGCCTCTCTCAGAGCTGGGCATTTTTCCCTGTAGGGCTCCCAGGACCTCTGGGTGGCAGTCCAGGTCCCTCGGGATGCGTTTTCCAAGCGGTTGGATTGACGCCTCACTGATCGACCGCCTGGGAGCCCGATTGATTCCCCCGGAGAGAGTGGACTTGGAGAAAGGAGCAAATGGCCGGTTTTCCATTGTTAGCCAAGCACTTGGGAACAGGGGCCAGGTGTCTGGGATACACTCATCACCTCCAGCCCAACCAGAGCAAACCATCAGCCTCTATTCCCCTGTTGGCCCCCTGATCCTGAGGTCTCCAGAAGGACCTTTTCATCCCTGAGCTGGCATTTGACCCCTGCAGGCACAGCCCCACCCCAGCAGGTGCTGTTGGATGCCCTCAGCCTGCTCTCCAGATAATTTTGGGGATGTTTTTGTCGTGGATGGGCATTCAGATGTCCCTGCAGGGACTGGGGGTGCCAGGCTGGAGGTGGCAGCTGCAAAGCTGGCGATTCCCGGCTCCATCCACTCCATTCCCAGCCATGTGGGCTGCAGTGGGAGCACCTTGCTTTGGGGGATGTGTGCGTCCCCCTGGCATTTTTGGGATGATCCTGAGTGTGGGAGGCAGGGCTTGGGAGAGATCAGGGCTCTCTGAGGTGGGATTGCAGCATCACCATCATTCAGCCTGGCTGGAAAACTCCTGCTGCCCCTTCATCCCCAGCTCAGGGTGACCCAGAGCAGGAAACTTAGAGGTTTGGAGCACTATTTTTATTTTCCTCGAGCTCTTTTCAGCCAGATCAGCTCCCTGACCTGTCTCTCCAGCAGCCACAGGAGTGTCAGTGCCAGCAGCAAGGACAGAATGGGAGCACACGGCTGGGGACAGGGACATGGCTTTGGGGAAGTTCATTTTGCTGCCGTGGTGTCCCCTGATATTTGCTTGGATTGGAGGCATTGGCTGAAAACCCCCCTCCCAGGGCAGTGGTGAGGAATTCAGGAAGGTTTCATGGAAAATCCATTCTCTAAAAAGCACTGATAGAGTTAAATATGAAGAGTATAATAAATAGAATTAATTTTACACCTGTAACCACCCCCAAAGCACTCAGATCTCAGAGGACACATCAATCCCTGCACTAACAAAACAACAATGAAAGGATGAGAAGGAAAGTCTGGGCAGAGTTGGAAGCTGGAGTTTGCTGTGAGGTCCCCATGGATTGTCACAGATACTTGCTTGGATTGGTGACATTGGCTAAAAATCCCTCTCACACGACCGCGGTGAGGAATATGGGAAGACTTTATGGAAAATCCACTCTCTAGAAAGCACTGATAGAGTTAAATACAAAGAGTATAATTAATAGAATTAATTTTATACCTGTAACCACCCCCAAAGCACTCAGATCTCAGAGGGCACACTAACAAAATGACAATGAAAGGATGAGAAGGAAAGTCTGGGCAGAGTTGGAAGCCGGAGTTTGCTGTGAGGTCCCCATGGGATCCAGAGGCAGTTCTGGACTTTTGGGATGGAGGGCAGGATCCCCCAATGCCATCTGGCTTTTCTTCTGCCCACAGCTGCTGCCTTTCCCTCCCTGGCAAGTTTTCCTTCACGCAGCCATTTCCATAATTCCTGGCATGTGCTTCCCACGGGCTCCTGATGGACGAAATCAAACACCGGAGATCAGCCGGTGGATTTTTCACCTGGTTTGGGAACTCAGATCCTGGGGGGGGGGAGGAGAAGAGCAAAACCTTAAAAAAAAAACAACCAACCAAACCTCTTGAAAAATGCATCTGTGCATGTGAGAGAGGGAAATGCTCCTTAAATTAGAGGCTTTGGCAGTTCTGACAGGAGCAATCCGTTATTTGCATCAATAGGAATGGGATATTTATGTCTCCCCGTGTCGGTGCAGAGGAGAAATAAAACTTCTCCCTCAACAGGCTGCCCTCAAACACTCTGCAAATTCCTTTGCAAGGATCTTCCCACATCCAGAAAATCCTTTTTTTTTTTTTTTGTTTTCCCCCCAGAGCCTTAAATAGTAATTACAGCTGGGTAAAAATTAGTACTACTTAAGGCTAATAATTAGTATGAATTACTGCGAGTAACGTTTTATTTTGCTTTTGGAGACAGAAACGTCTTCCCTGCTCTCCTGGCAGTTTTCACAGATGACTTGTATGGTTCCTGAAATTCCCTTCATCATTTTCCACACAAGGCTTGTTCATTTTTATAACTTTCCACTTGGTCATTTTTAAACATGACTCGTAATGTCGCCCGGGTTTGCCACCTTTTTGATGAAAGTCCCCCTGCTCCCGAGATATCCATGACTTCTTTTTCCCTCTAGTGGACTTTATATTCCTTCTGCTTCCTTAAAAAATATATAAATGACCTCTTTCTTCTCAGCCCAGAAGTGAAAGAGGACAAATTGAAAGGTAGTTCTCCTGCTAAAAGAGTTGTGGGTTTTTTTTTATTTCGGAAAAACACATTTCACTGGGAAAAAAATCAAAAGGAAGAAAACTATGAAAAGCTTGTTCCTGTCAAGCTGCTGCTCCCTTGTTTCAAAAGCATCTGTCAAAACCCCCTCTGGCAACACCTCCTGGCAGTGAACTTCAATCCTGGATGTTGGGAGCTGGGATAGTGGGAGAGGGAATAGGGCTGGGAGGACAATTCCACCTCCTCGTGTGGTGCCTTCACCTCTTTGTCCATCACGGCTTCCAAGGTTCAAATGTGGCTCTGGTGGGACTGGATTCCTGGGAGAACATCCTGGTTGAGAGGATGAGTTTGAAGAGGGAGGGTGGGAAGTGGAGTGTGGTTGGACATTTGGTCCTGGAGGTGGAAAAGGAGGAAAGCTAAGCTGGGTGTGAGCGGGCAGGGGGAGTGTCCAGGACAAGGATTGTTTTAGGGAGAGCAGGAAGAGTTTCCATCAGTGAAGCCTCCATTTATCCTGACTGGAGGAGAACCTGGGGATGTCCCAGGGGAAAAAAATGAGTGTTCAGGAAAAACAGGGATCTTCTAAGGTCACACCACACTTAAACCCCCTGTGAGCCCTCCAGGATTTGGGTCTGATCCCAAGTGAAGCCACAGCTGCTGCTGAGCTGTGGGGAGCTGGGTGGGTGTTAGGAAAGGTTGTTATCCTCATGGATATTCCCAGGCATCTTCCTGCATCTCGCCAGAGCTGAGGCAAGTCAAGTAAGTCTTGGTAAACAAGACTTTTCCAATGAGGATGGGAAAACCCCAGCACAGGCTGCCCAGGGAGGTGGTGGATGCCCCATCCCTGGAAACATTCGAGGCCAGGCTGGATGTGGCTCTGAGCAACCTGGTCTGGTTGAAGATGTCAGTGCCCATCACGGGGGATTTTTGACTAAATGACCCTAAAAAGGTCCCTTCCAACCCAAAGTGTCCCATGGTTATATGATGAGAAGTCCTCTTTCAGTCACTCAGAAGTGACACATCCTTCCCTTCCATTGGGAATGGCATCCATGAAGGTGCAGGGCATGGACACACCTCTGGAGTGTCCTGGTTGTCTCCTGCACTCTCTGGTCCACCAGACTGGAGCTGTTGGGAGAACTGGGATTGAGCTGCCTGTGGCTTGAAGGAATGAATGACCCCCAGAGAGGGAGAGAGTGAATAAACCTCGTGGCCTTCACAGAGAAAAATAGTGTTTCCCTGGATATCTTGGAATAGATACATAATCCCAGCTCAGAAGTGCCCTGGTCACACCCTGCCACCCTCAAGTCTCATCTCTTTCCTCCTACTTCCATGAGAATCCATCTCCTTCTTTCACAGGAGAAAAGGAGGCTCAGGGGGGACCTTCTGGCTCTGCAACTTCCTGACAGGAGAGGGGAGCCGGGGGGGGGTCGGGCTCTGCTCCCAGGGAACAAGGGACAGGAGGAGAGGGAACAGCCTCAAGCTGTGTCAGGGGAGGTTTAGATTGGATATTGGGGAAAATTTCTTCCTGGAAAGGTTTGTCCAGCCCTGGCACAGCTGCCCAGGGCAGTGGTGGATCCCCATCCCTGGAGGGGTTTAAAATCCCTGTGGCTGTGGCCCTTGGGGACACGGGTCAGTGGTGGCCTTGGCAGTGCTGGAGATGGTTGGACTCGATGGCCTGGGGGACCTTTTCCAATTTAAGTGATTCTATGATTCCATTTTCCTCTTCAAATCCGTCTGGGAAGCAGTTTGCATGAAAGGTACGGCGACACCGGTTGTGCCGTGGCTTTGATTTACAGAATCCAACTGGAAAATCCTGCCTGTGATTCCTCCCTGGGAGCTCTGGCAGAGTTATCAGCACTCCCCACGCTGACACGTGGGTTGGAAGGGGCTCTTTGACACACAAGTGCAGGCAGCTGGTTTGTGAGGAGGGAGGGATGGGAAAGGTTTCCTGGAGTTTCTTCCAAAAGGGGGATCAGATTGCTCGCAGTTCATACAGCCCCAGGCTCAGTCATCTATTCCCTCCCCCCAAGGGGGGTGACAGTCCAGGATGCCTTTGGGATGGGAGTTTTTAAACAGCTCCAGATGCCGAAGGGCTGTGAGTTAAGACCTGAGAAACAGGTGGGTTTTGCTTTCTCCTCCTCTCTTCCTGTCACTTGTACAGCGGAAAACCAAAGACCAAGTGTGTAATTGGAGTTAAAACTCAGCTTTAATGTTCCTGTCTGAGCTGCAGGGCTTTAACTGCAGGTGGTTTGTGCAGCAGGAGACACTGAGCTCGTGGTTCAGGTCTTTTCTGCCCCCAGGGAGCTGAGCCAGTAATTCCTGCAAACCCCCCAAGGGTTGGAAGTGCCTGTGGGAAGCGCTCGGCTCTTCAGATGGGCAGCAACAGGAACAACTTCGGGAATCCTGGAGCCTCAGAGCTGAGCTGGACCCAGCAAAAGTTCAGGCCAGGTCTCAGGAGAGCTCCAGGAGGCCTTGAGAGGTGGTGAATTGAACACAATCCCTGTAAAACCATCAGGCTTTGCTCCAAACTTTGCATGAAACGAGTGTGGCCTCTGCAGAGGCCACCTGGGAAATCCCATCCTCCTGGATCAGTTGGAGCCAGGGAAACACAGGGCAGCTCCAGCCTCATGGGAAGGGAGCCTTCACTTGGATGATGGCTGGGAATTTTTTGGAGCAGCCCTGGTGTCTGTGCCACCACTTGTGCAGAGCTCACGTGGTCCTTTCTGTGAGAACTTGACACAAATCAGTCAAAAAGGGGTTTGAATTTCTCAGTTTGTCTCCTTTTACTGTTCCAGCCTTTATTGAGGGCTTTGCTTTAATTTTTTTTTCTCTGCTGCCCAATCTGGACCCCCCATAATTGTCACCTCCACCATGATTACAACTTTAATTTCTTCCTGTCCCTTGCTCATTCTAGTGAAAGGTGTTCCTGCTCATGGCAGGGGGTGGAACTGGGTGGTCTCAAAGGTCCCTTCCAACCCAAACCCTTCTGTTCTTCTGGGATTTTATGATTTTATGATTCTTTAATTTTGTGATTTTTATGTTCTGCATCTGCCCCTGGGCATTTTTCCTCTTTGTTGCTGCCTGGTGCCTCCCTTTGATATTTGACATAAATCCACACATACAACCTTTCCTAACAAAGGCTGGGGGTGAAGACAACGTGTTTGCCACCTCCTAATGGGGAACAGAACAAAAACCTGTGCATTGAGTGATTAGATAGGCTTTGGAATGAATTAAAATCACTTGTCACCTGTTTGTGTGAAGCCTCAGAAAGGCTGAGTTTACCTGAGTGAGGAATTCCCTCCTCTTTGCAGGGGTTTGGTTGATTTGACACGAGTTACAGCAGTTGCACGGTGCATTTTTTTTCCCCTCCTCTCCCAAGAGGTTTGTTTCTTCACTGTACATTTTTTTCCCCTCCTCTACCAAGAGGTTTGTTTCTTCTTTTTGGTGAGGGAACCTTGAGAGGTGCTGAGAGGTTTCTGGAGAGGCAGAGTGCTCACCTTGGGCTGCCTGTCACAGCCACGGCATCTTTTGGAGTCATCCCAGCAGAGCTTTCCTTCCGGGGTGGGAAAGGTGCTCAGGGTGCTCACAGTCCATAAAAACCTCCAAGGGAACGTGTTCTCTGCCTTGCAGGGAGGTAGAATGAAGAAGGACTGGAGCTGTGAGCTGGGAATACAACACCTTCCTGATGGATGAGGTGTGGTTGTGGTACCGAAGGCCTCAGCACCCCAAACCCCCAGGTTTGGGCAGGACTGTGGGACTCGCTCTTTGACAGGGAATTGATGCAGGAAAAATGTGAAATGGTTGGATTCAATGATCTCAGGGGTGTTTTCCAACCTAAATAATTCCGTGGAAGTGTCCAAGGCCAGGTTGGATGGGCTTGGAGCAACCTGGGATAGTGGAAGGTGTCCCTGAGCACGGCAGGGGGTAGAAATTAGATGGTCTTTAAGGTCCCTTCCAACCCAAACCACTCCATGATTCCGTGATTCTGTGCATAAAAGCTTTGATTTCAACCTGGACAACATCTGGCTACTCCAAGGAAGGGAGAAGAGCAGGATTCCCTTTGGGAAGCTGGTGGGATCACCTGGGGACTCGTCAGCAAACCTTAAAACCACAAGTGCTGCCCTGAGAAACTCCTGAAAGGTGGTGGGGTGCCACATTCCCAGAAGATTTCCTGATTGTCCCTATTCCATTAGAAATTTTGTCTCCTGTTTGTGATCATTTAGGATGTTAATTGGAGGGAAAAATTATAGGAAGTGTCCTGAGATGCAGATGAGGAACTTCCTCTAGGATACAGCCTTGGAAGCTCTCCTGCTGTTTTGGGAACTTCGTTCAACTTGCACTGCAAGGCTTTTCCATCAGGGCCAGAAATTTGGGAAGGCAGACACTGGAGAAGGTCTTGAGCTGGTTCTGGTCTGGATCTGGTCTGAATCTTCTCCCTGGAGCAGAGGAGAAGAGGCTCCTGAGGTGTTGGACAGAAGATGCAGATGAAGCTTAACAGGGAATCCAGGAGCTGGGAGGAGGAAAAGTGTAGGACTGTAAAGGTCTGAGGGATGTTCTGGATCCAGGGAAGCCCTAAGGGTTGAATTCTCCTGCCTGTAAAAGGAGATGTGAGGCTGCAGGTGAAGTGACAGCTTGGGGACTCATCCATCAGTGTGGAGTGTGGACACATATCCAGGGAAAAGCAGCTTCAGAGTTACCACCCTCCTGGGAATAATGATGGGAATTTATCTCCCTCTCCTGCTATTGCTTCATCCCTCCCCCCTCCAGACCCAGCCAGGCCAATCCTTAATGTGTTCTGGAAAGCTGGAAAGCCTGGGAGTAATTAAGTACCTGACTCCAGGGGGTGCAGATCTCTAATTGAGGTCGTTAGATGGTATCACAGGACCAATAATTTTAATTATAATGGAAGGGCTGCAGCAAAAAAAACAAACTGACAAACACAGGAACCAAAAAAAAAAAAAAAGCCCCAAACAGCAAAAAGGAATCTGGTGAATTCCCCCCAGAAGTGTTTAATCCGTGAGTTGGATGTTGTCCCGTGGGATGAGGAATTACAGCACCTGTTTCTGGTGTGCCACGGTGTAAAATAAGGATATTTTTAAGGGAAGAGAAATTCCTGTGAGGCAGAGCCAGGGTTTAAGCCGGGCTGTTGGTGTTTGTGGGAAGCAGGGATCCAAATTTCAGGAACAATGGGAATTTTTGCTGGGCCTACAACCCACCAAGCTCTTGTTTTGGTGCTCAGACAGAAACTGAGTTCAAGGGATTAATCTGCTCTGAAAATCTTCCCAGATTCCCCACACAGGGATCAGTGATCCTGCCTTGTCCTGGGATTAGGGATGTGCTCTGTCGAAGGGTTTTAATTCAGGGGTGCAAAAGTCTCTGACAGAAGAGCAAGGTTGGAAAACAGAAGCTCATTTCCTAGAAAAAAAATACTGGGCTTTTTGTGCAATTTGGCTTTGGAACAACAGTGACAAATCAGAGATGGAAAAAAATTGAAATGAAAGATAGAGAGGGGAAAATAAAGTGCTTATTAAAGATAATTCCAGGGGAAGAAAAATGAGGGCTGAAATAAAGGCCCAGATGTTCCTCTTTTGTTTCACCTGCTTTTGTTCAGAAAACAGAAAATGGGCTTCCCAGAGGGGCCTTGGACAGGAGGGGGAATGGAATTTGTTTCCCATTTTTCCTCTGCCCACCCACTGGTCAGGGATGGTCCCAGCAGGAGATGGAAGGTTTCACCACTCCTGGTTTTCACCTGCTCTCCTGAGCTTTTCCTTTCAATCCTGGAGACGAGTCCAAAGGGACATTTACCCTCTCTGCACATTGGTGTTATTTCCAAGGGCTACAAAGCAAATCAAGGTGATAATTTCAGATTTTTCCTTGATTTTACTCTGAGTTCAATGAGATGAGCCCAACCTGAGCCACCAAGGTTTCTTGTCCTCCAAGAAAGCACCTGGAGGGAGGTGATGGGAGGGAGCAGCCAAGGAACCATCATTTCAATTTATCCAGCTAAAAAAACCACGAAAGAAAAGAAAATAAGATTAAAACATCATTTACTGCCTTGTTTTTCTACTTGCAACCCCCAGATTTTCCCAGGGAACGTATTTTTCCGTGGCTTAAAGAGGAAGGAAGAAATCCAACAAGAGATTTCCAGCTGTTTCCTGGTTGGAACTACCTGGACTTGGTGACTCTTCTGGGGGTCACAGGGGTCACACAGTGCCCAGGAGCCTTTGGAGCAATGGGAATTTGCCTGTTAAAATCCCTGAGGGGGTTTTGGCCAAGGCCAACCAGGCAATTCCTGGGCTTTTCTCAGGAGACACCACGAACCAAGACCTGTTCCCGGTGGGTTTGCCAGGAATTGCTCCGCTCTGAAGGGGAAGGGAGTTTAATAACATGGATTAAGGGAGTTTAATGACATGAACGAGGCAGTTCTGGGGCATTTGGACCAGCATTTTGAATGTCATTAATGAACTAATTTAGGCCCAGCACTGAGGCCACCCTTTCCCTGCAGGCACTGCCCGTCCCTCAGGCAACCTGCAGAGGATGTTGGACAAACACGTTCCACTTTAATCCCTTTCAACCCCCTACATTCGTCTTCCTTCACGCTGCTCCCAGCTCAGGAGGCAGAAGACACTGGCAGTGACCTGAGATAACATGAAATAAATGTTATTTAGTTCTGGCTGATTTCGCAGGAACAGTTAAATCCCCTTTTTCCTAAAGCAGGTGTGTGGGAACCAACACTCACACGGAGCCGGCAAGGGGTCAGGGGCTTGTGTTTGCAAAACAAGCCCATCAGGAGCTTCTTGGAGAGCCTGAAGTGTCCTCTCCAAGAAGTAAAACCTTTCTTGGGTTGAGCACGACCTCGGGAAGGATGAGCCACGTGAGAGATGCCTGAGGATTCTTTGCTTATCCAGGGCTGAAAAGGGAAGGAAGGCACAGGAGGGAACACGATCCCGCTCTATAAATACCTTCAAGGTAACAGCGAGAGGGGAGGGAGAGGATTAGTCACACTCCTGTAAGACAGGGAGGGGAGGGGACACAGCAACAGCAGGAGGCAGGGAGAGGGAGAAGTTTGGAGTGAGAAGTTCGGGCTGTTTTTTCTTCCTGGTTTCTGACGGAAAGAGGAGTCGCAGGGGCTCGGTTTGAGCTGGGCCTGAGGCCGGGTGGGATTTTTTTCGGGAGACTTGTGAGTTGTGGGCATGAGGGATAAATGGTGCAGGATCTGCATGTCCTGGGGGTGTCCCTGAGCTAAACCAGGGGCCTGGGTTTAGCCTTTGGGACAGGGACAGTGTCAGTAGGCACAGGGTCGCTCTGCTGCCTGGTGCACTTGGAATCCAGGCTTGGCCAAAGTTTTCCCACTCCCCCTTTTTCCCTGCATCCCAGATATCCCACATTCACGTTGAAGGTGCCATGGGAAGATGGAGTTGGCCAACCAATGGCCATTTGGTGGTGGAGCTGGGAGGTGGCTCAGTGGTGGGTGATGATTTTGGGCAGGCTCTGGGCTCTGCCTGTTAATATTTGGGGAGGTGGCTCCTCCTCTCCAGCAGAACAGCCCCGTTTGTGGGCCCTTAAACCCCATTTCACCCTCTCCATCTCCTAAATCCTCCCTGCTCCCAGGAATGAGAACTCCTGCCCTCAGTCCTGGCCCTGAACTACCTGGAGCTGGAGGTGAGAAAGGCAGGAGCTCTGGTGTGACCTGCCTGAGGGGTTGGCTCCGAGCCACACGTGGACAATCACTCTCATTGTCACCTTCCCTCGTACTGGGACTTGGAAGTGAATGTTTTCCAAAAAAAATGTGGGTTGCTGCTGCCAAGATTCTTCCCTCTCTCCTCAAGCAAGTGCCAAGAACTCTGTCTTCTCACAACAAATCCAGTGGCCAAATACAGGTTTCCCTGGAGAAAACCCTTCAGGCTGGTAGGAATTAATCAGTTGGTTCAACTGAAGGTAAATAAGTTAACGTTGTTGTTCTTCTGCCTCTGGTTTCCTGGGACAATGAATCTTGTGTGTGTCTGTCAGTCTGTCCACCCCCAAGAATTTTGGAGCCCCCTGGGGAGATTAGAGAGAATCACGGAATCATGGAATGATTTGGGTTGGAAGGGACATGAAAGATCATCTCCTTCCAACCCCCTGCCGTGGGCAGGGACACCTTCCACCAGACCAGGGTGCTCCAAGCCTGTCCAAGCTGCCCTTGTTTCATTTGAAGACTGAGAAGATGTTCAGATCCCACAGGTTGAGGGGAAATCTGCTTTGGAAAAGGGAACTCCTGGTGTTGATCACTGGGGGAAAAGTCAGTGGAGTTCACAGCAGAAAAGGTGTGTGGAAGGAGGTGGAGAAATCCAGGTCCTTGTTTTTTTCCCAGGTAGGCAGTAAAGTGATGCAGATCTGCAGAGAGCCAAGGAAACATCTTCCTGGGATCACAAGGCAATCCCTGGAGCCTACAAGTCCAGAGAAAAAAGGGCAAAGTGAGAACCTTCTGTGGGTTCAGGGCTAATCTTTGGAGACAGAGGAGCAATGTGATCTTAATATGGAAACTTGCAGAAACTCCCCCAGGTTGGATTTCCTTGCTGTGGTGCCACCTTGAACATGCCAAGGACGTGGGAGAACCACTCAGGATCAGCAGTTGGTGATGAAGGGAACTGAGGAAAGACCAGGCTGGTGTTGAGGTAGAACCTGCCAAGGGTTGAGTCCATCTGGACAGAGAACACCTGGTTGTCCTAAGATTTTTTGGCAGCTTCCCTGCCTGGTTCAAAGTGTGTTGTGGCTCTGTTTGCACCTCCCACGTGCTGCTGAGCTCTGATGGGACACAAAGCTCTCTCCACCCGACATGTTGGGTGCCAGAGGTTGATGGCCCAACACGGAATGGTTGATAGCTGGCAACTCCCAACAGCTCCTGGGACAGGGAAGGGCAGGGATTAAGGGAATTGGTGCTTTCTCTGCTTCTCTGCAGGTGATTTGTGTGCTCATCCCCCTCACCTTGTGTCCTGCTGCCCCCACAGATTCAGGGGCTGATCCAGAGGGGCAGAGTTTGGGATCTGCCCCGTTGCATATGATGCTGAAATCATAAAATATCAGAAGGGGGGAAAAGGGTGAAGGAGGAGGGGGAAAAGGGGGGGGGGAGGAGGGGAAAAAAGAATGAAGGAGGAGGGGGAAAAAAGAGTGAAGGGGAAAAGAGTGAAGAAAAAAGAGTGAAGGAGGAGGGGAAACAAAGGAGCAAAGGAGGAGGGGAAAAAAGGAGTGAAGGAAGAGGGGGAAAAGTGGGAAAGAGGAGGGGGGAAAGTGGGAAAGAGGAGGGGGAAAAAGAGCGAAGGAGGTGGGAAAAAAGTGAGGGAGGAGGGGAAAAAACGGGAAGGAAGAGGGAGAAAAGAGGGAAAGAGGAGGGGGAGAAAAGAGTGAAGAAAGAGGGGGAAGAGTGAAGGAAGAGGGAAAAAAGTGAAGGAGGAGGGAAAAAGAGTGGAGGAAAATAGTGAAGGAGGAAGGGGAAAAGAGTGAAGGAGGAGGGGAAAAAAGTGGAGGAGGAGGGGAAAAAAGGAGGAGAGGAAAAAAGTGGAGGAAGAGTGGAAAAAGTGAGGGAGGAGGGAAAAAAGTGAAGGAGGAGGGGAAAAAAGTGATGGAGGAGGAGGAAAAAATGAAGGAGGGGGGAAGAAAGAGAAGGAAAAAAGGGAAAGGGAGGAGGGAAAAAAGTGGAGGAGGAGGGGAAAAAAGAGTGAAGGAGGATGGAAAAAAAGTGGAGGAAGAGGAGAAAAAGTGAGGGAGGAGGGAAAAAAGAGTGAATGAGGAGGGGAAAAAGAGTGAAAGAGAAGGAGGAGGGAAAAAAGAGTGAAGGAAAAAAGAGTGAAGGAGGAGGGAAAAAAGTGGAGGAAGAGTGGAAAAAGCAAAGGAGGAAGGAAAGAAGTGAAGCAGGAGGGGGAAAACAGAGTGAAGGAGGAGGGAAAGAAAGTGAAGTAGGAGGGGAAAAAACAGTGAAGGAGGAGGGAAAAAAAGAGTGAAGGAGGAGAGAAAAAAGTGTTCCTTCATGGTGCTTTTGTTTTCTAACAATGTTGACATTCTGTGGAGTAACTGAGTATAAAATCTGCCTCTGGTTTGGAAGCTGGTGAGCAGGAAAGATGTGATTATCCAGCTTTTTATGCCTCTTTACTCTGTCTGGATCAGAGGAGATAAATGTGCCGATAGGAGCCTCAGCTCCCATCTTTATTTAAGCTGTCAGGTACCTGCTACGTTATTTTATGGTGATTGTTACAGAAAGCCTCCACAAAGAGATATATGTTTCTCTATTCCCCCCTGTTTCCTATTTTAATCTATAATTCGATGATAAAAGAGATGTATTTCCATGTGTTATTTTCATTTGGAGCCTCAACGCTTCCCTCTCACTCTGATTTTTCCTCCAAATAAACATTGGCAGTTGCAGAGCACTTAAAATATGCACAAAATCAATCTTCTCTCTCCTCTTTTGGGCTCCCTCTTGGCTGGTGGTGCAGGCAGACTTTAATTTAGGTGCTAATGGGGAAGGATTCGTGGGATAAAAGGGGTTCCCTGTGTGGTCATCGGTGCTCTTGGTCACATTCCCACATCCACAGGGCTCCCACGGATAAACTTGGGCACATCTGCACGTGGAATGAGGTGAAAAAGGCATTTGTCCGGGTGAAAGAGTCAACAGAGCCAGGAAAATGTTGGAACAGGCTGCCCAGAGAAGCTGCTGCTGCCCCTGGATCCCTGGAAGTGTCCAAGGATCGGTTGGATGGGATTTGAACAACATGGAATAGTGGAAGTTGTCCCCACCCATGACAGCGGGTGGAAAAAGATCTTTAAGGTCCCTTCCAACCCAAACCATTCCATGATTCCATTAGCATGGAAATTTGCAGGAACTCCCCCAGGTTGGATTTCCTTGCTGTTGGTGCCACCTTGAACATGCCAAGGATGTGAGAGAACCACTCAGGGTCAGCAGTTGGTGATGAAGGGAACTGAGGAAAGACCAGGCTGGTCTGGAGGTAGAACCTGCCAAGGGTTGAGTCCACCTCGATGGACAAAGCATGGACAGGGAACACCTGGTTGTCCCAAGACTTCTTCAGCTTCCCTGCCTGTTGTGGTCCTCTTTGCACCTCCAGAGCTGCCCCTGGATCCCTGAAAGTGTCCAAGGCCAGGTTGGACAGGGCTTGGAGCAACCTGGGCTAGTGGAAGGTGTCCCTGTCCATAGCAGGGGGTGGAAAAAGATCTTTTTAAGGTCCCTTCCAGTCCAAACCATTCCATGACTCCATGATTCTATTGTATTATAAACAGATTCTGGGGTGAAATTCCCCATCAGAGCTTGAGCAACATCTTCCAAAACATCCAGGTGTTTTCATCCCATCAGGGCCTTGAGCTTCCCACAGGTTTCTGGGAGAGTGAGGTCCATAAAGGAGGCGGATCTGTGGATCTGGAACCAGACAATCCACTGTGGATCCAGATCTTGGCTGGGTTTGCTTGGGTGGAGCTGAGCCCATTCCCTGGATTTCTCTGCTATTTTGTCCCTCTGAGGTCTGTGAGACCCTTGAGTTTAAAAAAAGATCCCTGAGAACATTTCATTCCCACTTCTTCCTCTGCAAAAACACATCTTTGGATCCTCTGGAGCGCCTTAGAACCCTTTGTCTTCTGGGGGAAATCTCTGCCTCCTGCTTGGGTTTTATTTTGAGGGTTAAAAATAAGAGGGTTATTATATAAAATAGGGGGTTTATTGTTATAGGGTTAAAAATGGCTCTTAACATTTCCAGTGGGGAGATAAATTTGGGAATATCCCTTTGATTGACTTCAGACTGGAGCTGGGCTGTGCCCAGACTCTGTTTCCCGTGGTGCCCCGTGACCACCTGGAATGGAAACGTTCTCCTGGGAATCCCAGCCTTCAGGAAGGGTCCTCCTGGGAATCCTGGCCTTCAGGAAGGGCAACTAAAGCCGTTTGAACGATTCCCAAGCAGCAACTTGGCGGAGTTTCAGCTTTAAACCGGAGGCAACTGGTGGAAGTTGTTCCAGTCTCGATTATTTCCCTCCAATGGCAGGAAAAGGATCTGTGGAAAACTGGGACACTCCCTTTTCCAAGTGTGTTGAAATCGTGTCCAAAGGGAAAATGAGGGAATCCCACAGCTGGCTCAACATCTCTCATTCCTGCACATCTGAGCCCTGTGCCAGCCAATATCCACCCCTGTCCATCCTTCTCCCAAGCCCTGGCTCTGGAAACTGTAGTAGGAATTCCAAGGGTTGTCACAGCAGCATTTTTACCCTGTTTAGTTGAAATCCAGTCCCTGGATTTAAATATCCAGACCCTGGGTTTAAATATCCAAGCCAGAGGAGTTCTATTTTTAGAAATAAATCAGGAAAAGGGAGAAGTTATAGAAGGGATTCCTTGTGCTCCCAGGAATAAAACTTCCAGGAATAAAAATGGCATGAAGAAACAAGTGGGAGACATTGAGTTTAACACAGAGTTCCAAGGGTTGTCTGCAGCATTTTTCCTCTGTTTAGTTGCAATCCAGTCCCTGAATTTAAATGTCCAGACCCTGGGTTTAAATATCCAAGCCACAGGAGTTCTATTTTTATAAAAAAATCAGGAAAAGTGACCAGCTATAGAAGGGATTCCTTGTGCTCCCAGGTTAAAACTTCCACTGCAAAGCTTGGTCCTCTTCCATCCCTGGCCACCTCCTCTGGCACCTTAACTCTGGAAAGGGAAAGGGAGAAGGGTCAAAAGGAAGGTTTGGGAAGGGAGAAGGAGGAGAAGGAGAAGGAGAAGGAGAAGGAGAAGGAGAAGGAGAAGGAGAAGGAGAAGGAGAAGGAGAAGGAGAAGGAGAAGGAGAAGGAGAAGGAGAAGGAGAAGGAGAAGGAGAAGGAGAAGGAGAAGGAGAAGGAGAAGGAGAAGGAGAAGGGAAGGTTTGGGAAGATTTGGGAAGGGAAGGTTAAGGAAAGGAAAAAAGGAAAGGAAAGGAAATTTCAGGAAATTTCAGGAAAGGAAATTTAAGGAAAGGAAAGGAAATTTAAGGAAATTTAAGGAAAGGAAAGGAAAGGAAATTTAAGGAAAGGAAAGGAAAGGAAAGGAAAGGAAAGGAAAGGAAAGGAAAGGAAAGGAAAGGAAAGGAAAGGAAAGGAAAGGAAAGGAAAGGAAAGGAAAGGAAAGGAAAGGAAAGGAAAGGAAAGGAAAGGAAAGGAAAGGAAAGGAAAGGAAAGGAAAGGGAAAAGGGAAGGGAAAAGGGAAGGGAAAAGGGAAGGGAAAAGGGAGGGAAGGAAAGCAGGAAGGAAGGAAGGAGGGAAGGAAGGCAGACAGTTCATGGGAACCAAATTCCCCTGTGGTTGTGCCCCAGGCTCTGAAAAGCTTCCCATCCCCCCAGATCCTGCCCTCCAAGCCTCAGAGACCTGCTCTGATCCGCAGGTTCACAGAGAAAATGAGATTTTTTTTTTTCCTCCCTGGCTGCCTTCCATGAGCAGCAGCTCCAGCTCTCCACGGCACATCCCAGTTCATTAACACAGTCAAACCTCATTAGGGACAATTGTTGGGCAGGAATTTCCCACCCCTTGTTTCTCTTTGCTTTTCTCCTTGTTATTCCTCGCTGTTGTTTCCTCTCCCTGGTGCCTTTCTCTCCAGGGAAGCACCTCTTGGAAAAGCCTGGAGTAGAGTCAGGGCTGCTGGAATTCCCAGGGGGTCTCCTGTCATCCCAAAGCTGGTGTTGGTGGAACAGCAGGGAGGTATTTCTGGGAGATGAGAGAAATGATCCTCAAAGCCTCTGGAATGGGGGGCACTGGATGCTGGGAGTGCTGGAAATCCTCCAGGAAGGTTGGGGTTGGAGCTGGGAAACTGTGAGGGTCCAAGGGAGAGAGGAAGGAAAGGGAAAAAGGAAGGGAGGGAAGGGAAGGTTGGGAAAGGGAAAGGGAAAAGGGAAAAGGAAAGGGAATGGGAAAAGGAAAAGGGGAAAGGGAAAAAAGGAAAGGAAAAAAGGGAAAGGGAAAAGGAAAGGGAAAGGAAAAAAGGGAAAGGGGAAAAGGGAAAGGGAAAAAAGGAAAGGGAAAGCCCAGAAGGGCTGGGATACCCCAAGACCAGGAATGTCCCCCGCTTCAGCTCCTGCCCTGTTCCATGGCCATGGGGTTTGGACACAGCTTGGAACAGCCCTGGAGGAGTTCCTGAGCCTGGAAACGAGGACACAGGAGGCAGATCCATGGATTTAGGGTGATTTAGGGTTCATCCTCAGCAGGGACCAACCAAACCCAGGCTGATCTCCCCAAAAACAGAGGCTGCTTTGTGTCTGTGGGGAAATGAGAGGCGTTTTCCAGCTCTGCCAGAGCTTTTCAACAGCCTCAAATTATTATTATTATTATTATTATTTTCTTTTAATGGGAATGCAGAGATATCAGGCTTCCTGCACGGCTTCCTCAGCCACCCAGCACATCACTCAGAGCCTCACAATTCCTGTCATCCCTGGCCTGGGCTCATGGCAGGGTTTGAATTCCTCCAACTCCATCTCCCGATGACAGACAGGTTCAGGAGAGGATTAAAAAAACATCCAAAAGGTGTTTTTTCTTCCTAAACAACAAGAAAAATCCCTACTGGGGTCACTGCGGCTCCCACTCGGAGTAACTCAGTGCTGTGTAGTGGTAATAATATTGCTGTATGTTATATAAATATTACTTGAAAAGAAATAAGTATTAAAAATTAATAGAAAGGTGTGTATTTTTAAATTATATATTTAATTAAATATTTATTCAAGTAATAATATTACTTTAAATAATATAAAAATCACTTTAAGATAAATAACTATTTAAAATAAATATGCAGGTGTGTTTATTTTCAATTAAATATATATATATATAAATATATATTCAATTAAATATATAATATAAAAATCACTTTAAAATAACTATTTAAAATAAATATACAGGTGTGTATTTTTAATTAAATGTGTATTTAGTTAAATATACATTAAGTATACTTTAAGTAATCTAAATACTACTTTAAATAAATATTTTAAATTAATATACAAATGTGTGTCTTTTAAAATTAAATACATATTTAATTAAATATTTATTTAAGTAATAATAATATTACTTTAAGTAATATAAAAATCACTTTAAGATAAATAACTATTTAAAATAAGTATGCAGGTGTGTGTATTTTCAATTAAACATATATTTAGTTAAATATTTATTAAATTAATATTATTACTTTAAGTAATAATATTACTTTAAGTAATATAAAAATTACTTTAAAATAAATAACTATTTAAAATAAATATACAGGTGTGTATTTTTAATTAAATATGTATTTAATTAAATATTTGTTTAAGTAATAATATTACTTTAAGTAATACAAAAATTACTTTAAAATAAATAAATAAATATTTTCAATTAATATACAGGTGTGTGCATTTTTAAATTAAACATTTATCTGATTAAATATATATTCAAGTAATAATATTACTTTCAGTAGTATAACTATTACTTTAAAATAAGTAAATATTTGAAATTAATATGCAGGTGTATGTATTTTTAAATTAAATATGTATTTAATTAAATATTTATTTAAGTAATAGTATTACTTTAAGTAATATAAAAATTACTTTAAAATAAATAAGTACTTAAAATAAATATACAGGTGTGTATTTTTAATTAAATATATTTTTAGTTAAATATTTATTTAAGTAATAATATTACTTTAAGTAATATAAAAATTACTTTAAAATAAATAAGTACTTAAAATAAATATACAGGTGTGTATTTTTAATTAAATATATTTTTAGTTAAATATTTATTTAAGTAATAATATTACTTTAAGTAATAATATTACTTTAAGTAATATAAAAATTACTTTAAAATAAATAAGTACTTAAAATAAATATACAGGTGTGTATTTTTAATTAAATATATATTTAGTTAAATATATATTAAGTAGTAATACTACTTTAAGTAATATAAATATTACTTTAAATAAATATTTTAAATTAATATACAGGTGTGTGTCTTTTTAAATTAAATATATATTTAATTAAATATTTATTTAAGTAACAATATTACTTGAAGTAATATAAAAATCACTTTAAAATAAATAAATATTTTAAATTAATATACAGGTGTGTGTATTTTTAAATTAAATATATATTTGATTAAATATATGTTTAATAATATTACTTTAAGTAATATAAAAATCACTTTAAAATAAATAACTATTTAAAATTAATATACAGGTGTGTGTATTTTCAATTAAATATATATTTAGTTAAATATTTATTTAATTAATATTATTACTAATATTAATATATCAGTAATGTTGCACCATTTTTGTGCTGTCCTGGGATCTCCATGGATTTTCCCTTCCCAAATCCATCTTGATCCCTTTCAGGATCTTATCCAAGCTGACTTTACATCTCCCACTGTCCTATAAAAAGATCCTTCCCCTCTCAGCTACGGAAAAATTCCTTCCAAGCCTTCAAAACATGGGATAACTCAACGTAATTCCTGGAGAAGTGAAGTGTGGAGAGCTGGTTCCTGCATCTCCTTTGAGCTCGGTGACCTCAGCTGAGAGATCGGTGAATATTCCAGGAAAAAAAAAAACAACCACAGTTGAAAAGACAATTTTGAGGAAGGAAAAGTCATGACCAGCCAGGCCTGGTCATGAAAAAAAAAAGGTATTAAGGATTTGTCATGGAATGACTCAAGGGGGGATCAACATCGTTCCCTGGGATGTGGATGGGGGAAGATTGGAGGGGCTGATGTGCAGGGAGAGGCAGATTTAAGGATATTTTAGCAGCAGTGTGTCTAAAATGCCTGCACAAAAATGGGATTTCAGGCTCCCAGGTCTTTATTTCCACGAAGGATGGGTACTCCAAAAGTTACAGGCTGAACTGGCAGGAGAAATGCGGGAATTCTGAGCCTCTAATTAAACCACAGTCGCTGCTTTGTTCCTCCCAGCGCCTTGAAAGTGGGGAAAAGCTCAAACCAGGCTTTGAACTTGATGCTGGTTTGATATTTTAGAGCTCAGGTAACTTTGGCTGGTTTTTTATCAGCTTCCCCAGAACCAGAACCTGCCTCCTGGAGGTTGTGACTTCCCCCCTCCCCTGATCCCTGAGGGGTTGGGGGCCATTCCTGGTGGCACTTTTCAAATCAAAGGCTCTGTCACACCGAGGAGGTTTGAGAGTTTGAGCTCTGGAGGGTTCCCAGCACACGTTTCCAGAAGGAACACAGGGAATGGGATAACAGCCTTTGGAAAAAACAAGGCTGGGAGCTGTAAAACCAGCTGTGTGTGGAAATCAAGGAGAAGTGGGGGAAGAAAAAAAGAGGGATCTCCAGGGGTTAAACCCTTTTGACTCAAACCAGTGGAACATTCAACACTTACAAGTTTCAGATTTTAAGGGGGACTCGTAAAAAAGAGGGGGAATAAAAAGTAGGGACTGTGGGGATGGGACAAGGGAGGGATGGGTTTAAATCAATCAATTAAATTAAATTAAATTAAATTAAATTAAATTAAATTAAATTAAATTAAATTTAGAAAGGGTTGATTCGAGCTAAATTTAAGGAAGAAATTGGTTACAATGAGGTCCTGGCCCAGGTTGGGCAGAGAAGCTGTGGCTGCCCCTGGATCCCTGGAAGTGTCCAAGGCCAGGTTGGAACAACCTGGGCTAGTGGGAGGTGTCCCTGCCCATGGCAGGGGGTAGAATGGGATGTTTTTTAAGATTTCTTCCCCCCTCAAAGCACCCTGTAAATCTGTAACATCCCTTTGGGTTGCTCCAGGCTCTGGGGAAAGCAAATCCCTGGGAAAAGCAACCCCCTCAGCCAGGCTTGGAGAGAGGAGCTGGGACCAGCTCCTGGTGGCTGAGGATGGGGGAAAGTGGCAAAGGGCAGGTTTGGATTTATAACCTTGCTAGGAATCAGCATTCCTTGGAATTTCTAACCTTGGTGAGAATCAGCATTCCCTGGGATCTCTAACCTTGGTGGGAATCAGCATTCCCTGTGACTTCCTGCCTTGGTGGGAATCAGCATTCCCTGGGATCTCTATCCTTGGAAGTAATCAGCATTCCCTGTGACTTCCAACCTGGGTGGGAATCAGCATTCCCTGGGATTTATAACTGGGGGGGGGGGGGGAAATTCCCTGGGATCTCTACCCTTGATGGGAATCAGCTTCCCCAGGGATATCATGGAATCACAGAATGCCTGCTGGCTTGTCTCTCCAGCCCAAATTTTGGGGTAAAACTGGAGGAGAAAGGGCTTGGAAAACCCCTTGTTGACATGCCTGGTCCTGGAGGTGCTGCCAGAGCTGTGGGAGGAGCACGGGAGGGTTTTGGGGCTCCTCTCCGGTGCCACTGGAGTTTGGTTTGGAATTTTTCGCCCTGAGCTCTTTAATCACCATCTTTGCCTTTTCACAAGCACAAAAAATTCCCTGATTTTTCCACAAGGAGCAGCTCTGTGCTTCTCCTCCCCCCCCCCCAGATGATCTGCATGTCCATGCTCAGCAGAAAATTGGGATAAACCCGTGAGTTTTCCTTTAAAACACGGATTTCCTTCCCACCAAAGCCCCAGGCCTTGCACACTCACCTGAGAAAAACATCCAGGTGTGTTTTTAGGACCCGTGTCCCTTAAACCAGGCTCTGAGTCTGGAGGCTTTGTGGCATTCCTTTGCCTGGATTTCCACCTTAGATTATTCCCAAGGGTTGGAATAGTCTGCAATATTCGTCCTGTGACCCCAAAAAAAGCTTTTTGTTGGAGAAATGCTGCCAGAGGAACAATTCTTTGGGAGCTGCTGCCGGAGCTGAAGGAGGTTTTGATCTGCTCTGTAAGCAAAGATCTGGTTTTAGCAGAGCCAATCCTTGGAAAATCCGAGTGCTGCACGTGCAAACGGAGCTGGAAAAATGGGCAGAGCCATTCCAGGGCCGGAATTGTTCCTTGGGGGAGGTTTGGGTGGGGCAGGGGGACAAAGGAGTTGAAAACAGGGATCTGAAGCTAGGCAGTTAAATCTGAAAACCCACTTTGTACCATTCCAGAAGATCCTGCAAAGCTTGGAATTTTTAGGGAATGATCCCTCCTGGAGTAACAAGGAGAATCTGCATCAACTCAAGACACAGGAGGGGGGTTCCATCCCTTTAAATTGACTTTTTTCCTACTAAAATTCCCACCGGGAAGATCCCACTCTGGGTTCCTGTGGGTCCTGTTGTCACTCCTCTGTCTGTCCTGGGCCGCCTGGAATCCAAAGGGATGGTTTTCCACCTTGGAAACCTTCTCCCTGGGCAGGGGATAAATAAAGAGGGAAAAAAAGAAAATCACCTGATCCCAGAGCTTTCCCTATGGAAAGGTTGTCCAGGAGGATAAAAGTTCTCCTGGTGGTTAATGGACAAAAATGGGTGACACTGATGAGGTCTGGGGGAGATCCCTCATATTCCACACGTTTTTAAATGTCTGGGAAAGCATCTCCTCCTCGGTTTAAAGGAGGAATGAACTCCTCACACTCCTGGAAGAGCAAGGAAAAGCTGCTTCCAAGGTTATCCCCGGGGGGCCTGTCAGGGAGAGTTTAATGCAGATTTTTCTTGGCTGTCCTGAGCCTGGGAATTAATGGAGTCTGAAAGGTAAAGGAGCATCCCTGCATCCCAGAAATAGGGAAAACCTGTTCATGCTGGTCCCTCTGCTCTGGGGACTGGGAGTCAGCATTCCCTGGCATTTTTAACCCTGGGGGGAATCAGCATTCCCTGGGACTTTTAACCTTGGGAGGCGAGTCAGCATTCCCTCTGGGTGGGAATCAGCATTCCATGGGATTCTAAACGTGGAGAGAATTAGCATTTCCTGGGATCTCTAACTTTAGGGGGGTAATTAGCATTCCCTAAGATCTCTAACCTTGATGGGAATCAGCATTCCCTGGGATCTCTAACCTTGTTGGGAATCAATGTTCCTTGGGATTTCTAACCTTGATAGGAATCAGCATTCCTTGTGACTTCCAGCCTTGGTGGGAATCAGCATTCCTTGGTATCTCTACCCTTGGTGGGAATCAGCATTCCTTGGGATCTCTACCCTTGGTGAGAATCAGCATTCCCTGGGATTTATAACTTTTGGGGGGGAATCACATTCCCTGGGATCTCTAACCTTGGAAGGAATCAGCATTCCCTGTGACTTCCAGCCTTGGTGGGAATCAGCATTCCCTGGGATTTATAACCTTGCTAGGAATCAACATTCTTTGGGATTTCTAACCTTGGTGGGAATCAGCATTTCCTGAGATTTATAACCTTGGTGGGATTCAGCATTCCCTGAGATCTCTACCCTTGATGGGAATCAGCATTCCCTGGGATCTCTACCCTTGGTGGGATCCAGCATTCCCTGGCATTTCAAACCGTGGGATTGGCTGAAGGGCTCTCAAAATTCCCCCTTTCAGGCTCTGGATCTCACGTCTCCATGAACACGACCCCGACAGTTTTCCCTGGATCTCTCCGAGTTTGGGATCTTGCTTTCCAGGTCCATTTGTTCCCATGGGAACAGCACCTCCTAAAATCTAAACCCAAGCAGCTAAAATCCCATTGTGTATTTTACATATTCCTGGTGTATTCCCTCTTATTTCCACTCTCATTTTCCCCCTTTTTCCCTTCCAAGGTCTGACCTCGGGGCCCGGAGAGTGATCCTGAAAATTTTCCTCCTGGATCCAGGGCTGTTGTTACGTGGCCACTCCAAATATCCCGTGATATTTTCCCTTCTAACTTCATTTTTTTTCCAAGTCCAACCCAAAATCCAGTACCCAAAGCCAGGTAATTAAATCATCCAACTCTTTTTTTGCCTCCCTTTTCCCGTTTTTTCCACAGGACGTCACAAAACATTACTTCCTTTTTTTTTTTTTTAAGCTTTCCATAATAATTTCTTTATTTAAAATCTTTTAAGGAGGTTTTTACACCCTGCACTACCCAGAGTTTGTTGTGTCAAACACACACCTGAATATTTATTTTAAATATTTCTAATTAAGCAATTTTATATTACTTAAATAAATATTATTACTTAAATAAATATTTATTTTAATATATATTTAATTTTAAAATACACACCTGTATATTTATTTTAAAGTAGTATTTATATTACTTAAAGCAATATTATTACTTAAGATATATTTAACTAAATATATATTTAATTAAAAATACATACCTGTATATTTATTCTAAGTATTTATTTTTAAAGTAATTTTTATATTACTTAAAGTAATATTATTGCTTAAATAAATATTTAATTAAATATATATTTCATTTAAAAATACACACCTGTATATTAATTTTAAATACTTATTTATTCTCAAGTAATATTTATATGACATAAATTAATAGTATTACTTAAATATATATTTACTTACATATTTAATTTTAAAATGCACACACCTGTATATTAAATTAATTAAAATATTTTAAATTAAATTAATTAATTAATTAAATTATTTTAAATTAAATTAATTTAAAATATTTATTTATTTTAAAGTAATATTTATATTACCAAAAGTAGTATTATTACTTAAATATATATTTAATTAAATATATATTTAATTTTAAAATACACACACCTGTGTATTGATTTGAAATATTTATTTATTTTTAAGTAATTTTTATATTACTTAAAGTAGTATTATTACTTAAACATGTATTTAACTAAATATATATTTAATTCAAAATACATACCTATATATTTTTAAAAATATTTATTTTAAACTGATTTTTATATTACTTAACATTATTACTTAAATATGTATTTAACTAAATATATATTTAATTCAAAACACACACACGTATATTAATTTTAAATATTTATTTTAAAGTATTAATTATATTACTTAAAATAATATTATTACTTAAATATGTATTTAATTAAATATATATTTAATTTTAAAATACTCACACCTGTATATTGATTTTAAATACTTCTTTTTTTTTAAGCAATTTTTATATTACTTAAAGTAATATTATTACTTACATATATGTTTAATTAAATATATTTATATTACTTAATATTTTATTACTTTAAAAGTCAGGAGAACTTTTATCCTCCTGGACAACCTTTCCATAGGGAAAACTCTGGGATCAGGTGATTTTCTTTTTTTCCCTCTTTATTTATCCCCTGCCCAGGGAGAAGGTTTCCAAGGTGGAAAACCATCCCTTTGGATTCCAGGTGGCCCGGGACAGACAGAGGAGTGACAACAGGACCCACAGGAACCCAGAGTGGGACCTTCCCAGTGGGAATTTTAGTAGGAAAAAAATCAATTTAAAGGGATGGAACCCCCCTCCTCTGTCTTTAATTGATGCAGATCCTCCTTGTTACTCCAGGAAGGATCATTCCCTAAAAATTCCAAGCTTTACTGGATCTTCTGGAATGGTACAAAGTGGGTTTTCAGATTTAACTGTTGAGCTTCAGATCCCTGTTTTCAACTCCTTTGTCCCCCTGCCCCACCCAAACCTCCCCCAAGGAACAATTCCGGCCCTGGAATGGCTCTGCCCGTTTTTCCAGTTCCGTTTGCACGTGCAGCACTCGGATTTTCCAAGGATTGGCTTCCCTAAAAATTCTAAGGTTTGCTGGATCTTCCGGAATGGTGCAAAGTGGAGATATCAGGTGGACAACCTGTGGAACCCCTGAGGGCAGGACTTTGTGGGTGTTTATGTGGAGAAACTGGGCAGGATCACTGACAGTCCCATCCCTGGAAGTTGGATCCCGTTTGGATCCCAAGAAAAATGGGTTATTCCGGAGTAGGAGCCGATGCTTTTGATCTCCTGCAAGATCTGGAGTCATTTCCAAGGACACTTCAGAGGAAATCAGGAGTGACTTGTCCTGGGGCACCTGCTCCCTGCTGGATCTCGGAGGCCTCGGAGGTGGAACATCCATGGAATATCTCAACCTCTCTGCTCAGGGTGGAAAGATGCCCCTGGACCTCGTGGCAGCACTGGGAAGACTTTTCCCAGCGTGTTTGTGCTGGGATGGACGTGATAACGCTTCAATTATCGAGGCCAAAGTGGGTGTAAAGGGTTTTTATAAACTTCCACAGAATTATTTTATTAGGATTGGTGGAATTTTGATCCCAAAGGGGGAAAAATTACTGGTTTGTCCCCAAGAAAACCCATCTCTGAGACCTCTGAGATCCAACAGGGAGCAAGTGCCCCGTGCCAAGTTATTCCCAGTTTCTTCTGTGCTGTTCAGAATGATTCTGGATCTTGCAGAAGATCAAAAGCACCAGCTCCTATCCCCAAATAACCAATTTTTTGGGGGATCCAAACATCATCTGCATTTTCTGACTCGAACAGGGGAAATTGTAGCAGCTTCACGAGCCCCCAACTCTCCAAAGGTGCCTCATGTTCAACAAGTTTTCCTTTAATTGGGAAATCTCCCATTTAGGGATGAAACCAGGGAACTCAAATGGGTCACGAGTTTTCCTTTAATTGGGAAATTCCTGTTAAGGATGAAACCAGGGAACTCAAACCAGGGTCCCCCAGGATGAGATCCAGCTGTGAGATAACGGAATAAGGAAGAGGGAGAGGGAAAACAGGAGGAGGAGGAGATCTAGAAAGTCTAACTTGGCACCAAGAAGGTAAATAAAGCTCAGCTTTGCGAGTCTGGAGTTTGTTTTTTGCAAAGAGCAGCAGTGCAGGACCTCTGAATGCTTGGCAAGGGTGGGAGGGTTTATTAATTAATCCCAAGTTGCTGTCCTGGGATTAATTGAAATCGTAGAAATGTGAGCCCAAGCAAACCAGATGATTTCCATCATGCAGGAAAAAAAAGGAAGAAAAACACCCAAAAAAGTCCAAAACCCAAATTAAAGAGAATTGCAATGATACATAAATAAAAATAGGTGTATCCACACCCAAACTCGCAGATTCCCAGCTAAATTCCCAGCTCTTCATCCCCATATTTAAGAAGGATTTTTGCTGATTCATGTCCACAGAAGTTCTGGCTCAACAGTTTTAAGTGGTCAGCGTTCCTTTAAGAGATAATTGATGCCTCCAAAGGCTTTTTTTCCTCCTCTCCACCTTCATTTCCCAGGAATAAAAGATTCCCCTGCATAATAATTGGTCAAAATGGAAATTGCCCCCCCCCATTTTTCCCTGAGGTTTTCAGGGCAGAGCAACTGTGGCTCAGCTGGGAAGTTGGATTTTATTCAGCCATTCAGCCCCTGTGCTGAATAAAATAAAATAAAAAAAAAATAAAATAAAATAAAAATAAATAAATAAAATAAAATAAAAAATAAAAAATAAAATGAACGTAAAATAAAATAATGAAATAAAAAATGAAGGAGCCACAACAACAAAAAAAGATATCCAAACTCAAAGGGCAGATCAAGGGAATATTGCTGGGAGCTAAAATGCTCCTTTTATTCCAGGCTCCATCCTCTTTTCCAAGGGAATGGTGGTGTTAATGATGAGACAGAGAGTTGGGATGCAAGGAGTGAGGAGCTGGAGTGGTTTGGGGAGATAAGATTGAATTTTCAGAGGCTTTGTTGTGGCAGAAGGAGGGAGGTTTAAACTCAGTGTCAGTAAAGGGTTGGATCTGGGTGGTTGGAGAGATCCAACCGGGAAAAAAAGAGCTCCTGGGAGCTCCTAATGACACATTCCCTGTGTTTTAAGGCATCCAAAGGTCATGGAACACCTCTGTGTGGACATGTGGGCCCTCCCAGTCTTTATTCTGGGAGCTGTGACATGTCCCTGTCCTGCAGATCCACTCTGAGCTCCAACCTCCAACCCCACACTGGTCATGGAAGTCCCTCTTTGTTTGTGGCACTGCGATTTCCCCCTCTCCTGGTCCCTGTGGACCTCGTTTGTGGCACTGGGATTTCCCCCTCTCCTGGTCCCTCTGGACCTTGTTTGTGGCACTGGGATTTCCCCCTCTCCTGGTCCCCGTGGACCTTTTTAGTGACACTGAGATTTTCCCCTCTCCTGGTCCCCATGGACCTTGTTTGTGACACTGAGATTTTCCCCTCTCCTGTCCCTCTGGTCTTTGTTTGTGGCACCGGGATTTCCCCCCTCCTGGTCGCTCTGGACCCTTGTTTGTGGCACTGGGATTTTCCCCCTTTCCCGGTCCCTGTGGACCTTGTTTGTGACACCGGGATTTCCCCCCTCTTGGTCCCTCTGGACCTTGTTTGTGACACTAGGATTTCCCCTGTTCCTGGTCCCTGTGGACCTTGTTTGTGGCACTGGGATTTCCCCCTCTCCTGGTCCCTCTGGACCTTGTTTGTGACACTGGGATTTCCCCTTCTCCTGGTCCCTGTGGACCTCATTTGTGACATTGGGATTTCCCCCTCTCCTGTCCCTCTGGACCTTGTTTTTAACACTGGGATTTCTCCCTCTCCTGGTCCCTGAGGTGACTGGAAGGACCTTCCTTCTGCCACTGGTGAAATGTTGGAGGATGTTTGATGAGGATGTTTTGGAGGTGGGTTGGACACACAGAGTGCAGTGCAAGCCCAACTTTTCCAGGCAGAGCAGCCCAGATTGGATCCCTGGACACCAAATAAACAACCTGGTTTGGAGAGGTGCTGAATTCCCCCTTGGATACCTGGATTTTGGAGGAACATGGACAAGGTCTGGCACTGCAGAGCAGTGCTGTGTCAGAGTAGCAGACACAAAGCACAGGCAGGATTGATCCAAGGAAATTTCTCAGGTCAGGATAGAGCAAAAACTGGGAGCAACAGGACTGATCTGGGACTCAGTGGAGTTTGGGATGTCCCCTCTCTTCCTCAGACTTTTTGTATTCCCTGAGGAAACCAGCTCACCCTGGCAGGTCCCTGAGTACTCTTTGCCTTAAAAACCCACAGTGATGGATGGGTGGATGGATGGATGGATCCTCATTTTTATCATTTTCAAAAGGCTTTGGGATACAATAACTACCCTCTCAACACAAGGAATTCCACTTGCCAGCCCAGAAAGGGAGCAAAATTTCAGCAGGAGCCTCAGCTTGATGAGAACTGGCTGTTTACCTGTGTTCCCAAATGCTCATTTTTTTTTTGTCCTGAGGTGCTTAAGCGGTGCTGGGAAAAGATGGGAGTGAAAAAGGGAGGATTTTCTCACTCTGTGAAAGTCTTGTAGGAATCTGCCAAGGAATAAAGGGGGAAAGCATCAGTTAGACATCCATCACCTCCTGGTGACTGAGATCCATTTAACGAGCTGCCAAAAAATGGAGCATAAAGCCATCCCAACCTCCATGGCAAGGATTAGGGATGGCTGGTCTGCAACTGAGAGCTCTAGTTTGGAATTCCCACATCCTAATCTCAGCTTTCCAATGATCCTTATAGGATCAGGGCTTTCTCCTGGGCCTCAAAGAGCTTCACAGCAGGGACCGTCTCTCTCTGGGATTTGGAAAGGTCTGGAGTGACAGGACAAGGGGGAATGACTTCCCACTGACAGAGGGCAGGGGTAGGTGGGATATTGGGAAGAAATTCCTTGCAATGAGGGTGAGGGTGCCCGAAGAACCTATGAATTCCCATCCCTGGGAGTGTCCAAGGACAGGTGGGAGCAACCTGGGCTAGTGGAAGGTGTCCCTGCCCGTGGAAGCTGTCCCTGCCCATGGCAGGGGATGGAACTGGATGATCTTTAAAGTCCCTTCCAACCCAAACCATTTATGATTCCATGATTTAGGGAGAGGTGGTACTTCTGTCTCAGTCCTAGAATGAATTAACAGAGAAGTGATTTCCCCAGGACTCTGGAACAAAAGTCTCTTCCAGAAGTGGGAACAACCCTGAGGATTCCCCAGTTGTGTTTGATGTTTATCAAGATGCCATCAGGCATCTTAATCCTCATCTCAGCCTTAATCCTCACTACCTCGATGAGCTGTTTTTTGTGTTAACCAGCTGCAAACATTTTATCATAAAAAAAAAAAATAAAAAAGTTTTCCTGAGCTTAAGGGAGTGAGGAAAAAAAATCCCATTTCCACAAAAAAGTCAGGGATGGGAGCTCCCAGAGCAGGCACTGGTGTGAGACAGTGAGAACCCTCTGGATAGCTGAGTGTGTAACATCCAGACATCCTCCTGCATTCATAAAATTGGGGTCAATAACACCATTATTGGTGCTTAACTGCGGCAGCCCCATTTCCCAGAGTGGTAGCTGTAATAAAACAGCTCCCCAAATGTCAGGCCAAGCATAAAGGATATGAGAGTCCTAATGGAGCTCATTCACACTTCTAATTGTGAGTAAAATATCAGCAAACGACCGAATACTTTGACAGGGTTGTTTAATAATTAGGCCCGGGGATGCAGGAGAGGGAGAGTTCGGCTCTCTGCTGAAAATGAGGCAGGGTTTGTGATGAGGGGAATAAAGGGAGTCTTTTGCAAAGGCAATTTGGGAGGAAATATTGCTGTAAAAAATGTCATGGATGAGGTCCCAGCGTGCAGAGTCAACGGGAGGGCAGCTCAGTGCTCCAAGTGCCCAGGGAGGACCTACCAGAACCAGATCTTGAGGAACAAGCTGAGCTTAAAGAGCAACTACATCGTCCTTTGCTCTGTCATCTGGGTTTTTTACATCAAAGACCCCGTTTATCCTCTCCTCCAAGCAAAATGAGAGGCAGAGCCACCCCGTTGCCTGAGCAGGGAAAAAACCCAAAGGCTTTGAGCTGGGAACATGAAAGACCGGCTTGGTGACCCCGCTTTGACTTGGAGAGTCTCTGGAGATCCTCCCCATTCCCTGGTGGTTGTGCTGCTCCAAGTCAGGCCACCCCTTCCTGGAGGGGAAATCACAGAATCAGCTGGGTTGGAAGGGACCTCTGAGATCATCAAGTCCAACCCTTGATCCAACCCCTCCGTGGTTCCCAGCCCATGGCACTGATGCCACATCCAGTCTCGCCTTAAAAACCTCCAGGGATGGAGAATCCACCACTTCCCTGGGCAGCCCATTCCAATGGCTGAGCACCCTCTCTGCAAAGAAATTCTTTCTAATCTCCAACCTAACCCTCCCCTGGCACAGCTGAAGCCCGAGCCCTCTTGTCTTGCTGATGGTTGCCTGGGAAAAGAGACCAACCCCCCCCTGGCTCCCCCCTCCTGTCAGGGAGTTGCAGAGAGTGAGGAGGTCTCCCCCTGAGCCTCCTCTTCTCCAGGCTGAACAGCCTCAGCTCCCTCAGCCTCTCCTCATAGGACTTGTGCTCCAGTCCCTTCCCCAGCCTTGTTGCTCTCCTCTGGACCTGCTGATTTAGATTAAATATGAGGAAATATTATATATATTAGATTATTAAATATAATACATAATTAAATATAAGTTTTTAATGATGAGGGTGGTAAAGCACTGGCACAGGTTGCCCAGAAAGGAGGTGGATGTTGCACTCCTGGAAACATTTAAGACCAGGTTGGACAGGGCTTGGAGCAACCTGGGATACTGGAAGGTGTCCCTGCCCACGGTAGGGGGTGGAACTGGATGAGCTTTTAAGTCCTTTCCAACCCAGTTTATTCCATGAACAGGTGAAATGACCTTCTCTTGGCTCCACCAGTTGTGGAGTTCCAGCAATTCCCATGGCATTTGCAGCAGGATCAGCGGAGTGTGATCCCGGGCATCCCGACCCCGGCTCCAGCAGCAAGAATTCCATCCTGCCTCCCCAAATTCCTCCTGTTCCCTCAATTAGAAACGATTTTCTTCTCCCCTTCCATGACCCAATCTGTTGCCTCGATGAGTTGCTCAGTGTTGATTAAACAAGCCAGTTCCTGGAGCTGGGTGGGAAGGAGTCCGTGGGGATTACGGCGCTGATGGAATGCACAATATTGCCAGAAATCAATAGAATTAATGGGTTAATTCCACGCTAATACTCAGTGCTGCAGGAGAAGTCAGGCTAATGAAAATGCATGTATTCCCTAAACCATTCCATTTGCAGCAGCTGATTCATCCACCACTGCTTCTTTCAAACATTAATGAGATTAAAAGGACATTTAATAAGTGTACACGACCGAGGCCTTGCCAAATTCTCTGTGTAAGGTGCTCTGTCTGTACCTGTTTTTCACAGATTAGCTGGGAACAGGGGAAAATCTGTTGTTAAAAGGGGGATTTTTGCTAGTGATTCCAGGATAAATTGGTCTGGATGCTTCCCTGGGCTTGCTAAAATGATGGTGAGGAGTGAGAAGTGAGAAGCTGTGGCCAAGCTAAACCTTGCCTTGCTGTGGGGCTTTATGCTGGATAGACCCACTAGAATCCCAAAACTTCTGGGTTTTTCTCCTCCTCCTGCTGATTTGTATTTGTAAAAGTACCTCAGGGACACCAGGAAAATGGAGTAAAACCCGCAAATATCTGGGTCTGCAAGTAGAAATGCACATTTTCAGTGGAATCACAGGGTCACTAAGGTTGGGAAAGACCTTTGAGATCATGGAGTCCAACCATCAATCAGCACCACCCCCGTGTTCACCACTAAACCAAGTCCCCAAGTGCCACAGCCACACATTTTTGGACACTTCCAGGGACAGTGGGGCAGCTTGTTCCAATCCTTGAGAACCCTTTTCCATGGAGACCTTTTCCCTAATATCTCATCTAAACCTTCCCTGAAATGGGCTTGGACACCCCTGGCTGTGATTGGGGCAAGAGGAATTGTGGATGAGTGGGATTGATTTAGGCTGGAGAAGAGGGATGAGTGGGATTGATTTAGGGTTCAGAAAAGGGATGAGTAGGATTGATTTAGGGTTGAGAAGAGGGATGAGTGGGATCCATTTAGGCTGGAGAAGAGGGATGAGTGGGATTGAGCTGGGCTGGAGAAGAGGGATGAGTGGGATTGATTTAGACTGGAGAAGAGGGATGAGTGGGATTGAGTTAGGCTGGAAAAGCGGGATGAGTGGGACTGAGTTAGGCTGGAGAAGAGGGATGAGTGGGATTGATTTGGATTGGAGAAGAGGGATGAGTGGGATTGATTTAAGCTGGAGAAGAGGGATGAGTGGGATCCATTTAGACTGGAGAAGAGGGATGAGTGGGATCCACTTAGGCTGGAGAAGAGGGATGAGTGGGATTGATTTGGACTGGAGAAGAGGGATGAGTGGGATCCATTTAGGCTGGATAAGAGCTGCAGGGGGTACAGCCTTGAGCAGCAGAGGAGATGATCCTTCCCTTGCAAGGGCAAGAAGTCTTGGGCTTGACATGAGTCAAGATCAGAAGTTTCTGAGCATTGGGAGGGAGAAACACTGGACTTAAGGATATCATGGACTTAAGGATACCCTGGAAGTGTGTAAAGTGCCAGTTAGAAGCACATCTGTAAGGGATGAGTGGGACTGCAAGTCGAGCACCTTGTTCATGGCTCAGGTCTCAGAGAAGCCCAGGTACAAAACCACCCAGACTCCAGAAAAATTTCCAGCCTTGCAAAACGAAAAAAATCCCTTTGGAGCGGGTCTTGGTGACCCCAAAACCAGGTTTTCCTGCCTAAGAAAAAATAGGACAGAAACAAAAATACAGAACAAATAATGCAAAGAAGCATTTAGGTTGGAAAAGCCCTTTAAAATCATCGAGTCCAGCTGTTCCCCCAGCATTGCCCAGGCCACCACTGCCCCGTGTCCCCAAGTGCCACCTCTGCACATACCAAGGGTTCAATAAACAGGTTGTATCTGCTGTATTTAATGTGCTGGATGGCAGGTGGTGTATAATAATTTGCATTATTGCATATGCATGACCACGTTGCATCTCAGCCTTGGGGGGGGGGGATCTGATAAAAGAGCCCTTTGTAGCTGCACCCAAAAGCCACCCATGAAGATGTGAGTCACTTCAAAAACAAGGCAAAACCTGGCTGTGAGTCCATCCAGACACGGGTCAGGCTTAAAACAAACCCTGCTGAGCAGGGGGGGCTCTAATGGAGCAGAGCAGGGTGGAAAAAACCTTTGGAGTTTTGTGGGAAATATTGACAAAACCAGAGGCAAGAAAGGCAGTCCCGGCAACCTGCTGGATTTCTGGCAAAAGAGAAAATGTTCTTGGCCAAAGAAGAGGTGATTTGCCTCCTGGGATGATCAGCAGAGATGAATTCCAGCTGCAAAACTCCGAGCAGAGCCGAGCTGGATTTCAGGACTCCCCACAGCCACAGTTCAGGGGCCACGTTTGTCTTAGTTTGGGGTCATTTGGGTTTTCTATTCAAGGGCACAAATATCTGGCATCTCCTCTTTGTCTGTGCATCTCCATTTGCTCTGTGAACAGCCAGAGCTTTGAGTGGTGAAAAGAAATACTCGATCCCACAGCATTTTGGGAGACAGTTCTTGGAGAGATTATTTTGGGATCGCCCCAAAAATCACTTTAAATCACCTGGACAGAAAAAAGATTTGTTGCAAAAAAGCAGCAACAGTCACTGAGTTTTCCAGGTACTCAATAAGGCTGAGGGTTATACATGTCCCACTGTGGCTTCTGCATCCCCCAAGCTCAGGGAATCATGGAATCATGGAATGTTTTGGATTGGAAGGGACGTTATAGACCATCCAGTCCAACCCTCCTGCCATGGGCAGGGACACCTTCCACTAAACCAGGTTGTTTTCTCAATATTCAGCATTCAAATATGAATATATTCAATTATCATTGGAGATTAACTTGTTAATAATAATAATTAATCGTAATCATTCTAATTAACCACGATAAATAATTGGGGGTTGGAACTGGACGATCTTTAAGCTCCCTCCCAACCTTTCATCTCTGACTCTATTTAATAAATCATTCTACTATCCTATAATAAATTTTCTTTGAAAAATTGCCATTTGAGACAACTTTTTCTCCTCAAAATAAACCAAACCAAAATGTAGAAAAGAGGCTGTTTCATTTGGGGAAGGGAGGGATTGGTAAGATAATTCGAGGCAAACCTTTTCTTTTTGGTTAAAAAGAGCTTTCCAACCACTTCTGCTTTGTAGAGTGACTAAATCTGGGGCTAATCCCTCAAATTCACCACTCTAGGGCACAAGAACCAGCTTTGTCCTGCTAGCAGGGGGTCTCTAATCCTCCCCACCAGGCTGTGCCTTCCCCCAGCCCTACCCGCATGAGGTCAATGAGGGATTTTTCCTCATTTTTCCTAAAGGTGCCATCGATGCGTCATTTCCCCGGCCCTGAGCACCTCTGTGTGAGTCACATAATGAGCTCTGTGTTCAAAAGCACTTCTGTGATGTGGGAACCTCATTTCCAGAAGTGTTTTACACCTTTGGGAGCGTTGTCTGTCCCAGAATACGAGAGCAGGAGGCCCAACATCAAGGGCTCAGACTCCAGGCTACAGTACCCAGCTCTGCTTTGACTTAAGCTGTGGTATCCATAGGAAGAAAACCAGGATGCACAGCCTGGAAGGGACCCAGGGATTCATGCAGGACAGGACTGCCCATTTCTGTGACTCTTTCCTCTCATAATCATGGAATGGTTTGGGTTGGAAGCAACCTTAAAGCTCGTCTCCTTCCAAACCCTTCCATGGGCAGGGACACCTTCCACCGGGCCAGGTTGCTTCTTCCACTAGAGGAAGGATGAGTTATTTTGCAGTGTAGAGGTGGATTAGCCTTCACTAGGGCTATCTTGAGTGCTTGGATGAGTCATGGATGGGAGCAACCACGGCCCAAAGTCCCTCCTGGGGTGTCTGTGCACGTCGTGTGTCATTTGGACTCCGGTGAGAGGCAACAAGACCTGAGGAGTCTCTACATTATCACCTGGAGAGGAGCAGGGCAGGCCAAGCTCAAGCTGCTGCTTCCTCCATTCCCAAACCAAAATGGATGATCCCACATCCAGCCTGGTGGCCTTGTTGTGGAGACAGCAGGGAAGATACTGGGTTGCAGGGCGTGGATCCCGTGTGACCGGTATGTGTGGTGGTCCTGTGAAGGGGCCACAAGGCAGGGGGGATGTGACAGACACAGTCACCACGTGGTTTCCTGCTGCTGAACGTGGCTTGGAGGGCTTGAGTCTGCTCTCAGAGCAGCCCAGTACCTATGGAGCTCAGCAGGAGCTGGGTTGTGATGTTCCATTTGATGCAGTCTCATAAGTGGCAGATGAAAACCAAGCACCCTGATTTTCATTTTCATACCCTTCACTCCTGATTTGTACCACAAAGAGGACATCCCTGAAGATTAGGATGAATTTTTTTCTGGAAGGTATTGGAAGGGGCTGCCCAGGGAGGTGGTGGAGTCCCCACCCCTGGAGGTGTCCAAGGAATGACAGGACGTGGCACTCAGTGCTCTGGGCTGGGTGACAAGGTGGGCATCGGGCACAGGTTGGACTTGGTGGTCTTGGAGGTCTTTTCCAACCTCACTGATTCCATGATTCAGAGCAGAGACTCTACAATAACTTTGCTGACCACTGGCAGGTCCAGAAGCTCCCCAGTGGAGATTTGTCTGTCCAGAGGACAAGGCAGAGCTGACCAGTCCCACCAGCTCATGAAGCTCACCTTTCATTTCAGCCTTTTACACACCACCAGGAACAAGGTCAAAGCCTGTTCCTCGTGCCCTGGAGGCATCTGTGGTGTCAGCAAACACCCAGAGTCATCAGACTGAGCTCCGTGGAATTGCTGCAGCTTCAAAGTTGTGTGGCTGTGATTAAAACCTTGTCCTTACATCAGTTCACATTTCACAGGCCTTTTTTTTGGATGTCTCACATCCTGAGTCCGCTGGGGAAATTCCAGCTGCACGTTCTGGATTCGTGATCTGTTTTATTTTGTCATCTGTTCAGTCCCTTGTCACTGTGGCTACTCAGTCAAAGGGATGGAAAAGCAGCGTGGCTTTCCCCCGGGCTGTTGTAAATCAGCATAACATCAGCACAGTCTGAGTCAGCCCTGCCTTTGCTCAGCTGTGACAGCTTCTAATCTCGTGAAATTGGGGATTTCTCTGTGGGGAGTGGCATTGCAACAAGCTGGGAATGTGCAGCACGAGGGCAGCATAAAATTCCCAGTCACGAAAGCAGATTAAAGAGGGAAAGTATGAAGGGGGATGGATGGAGAAGGGTGGTGCTGGTTCACGATTTAGAACCAAAAGACAACTAAGTTTGCAACCAGCACCACTGGCAAGATGTTCTTCTACTTCAGCACCCAGCCCACATCAGCCCAGACTTGTGGGAGATGCAGGAGGGCTGAGGATACAGGGATTTCTGAGATGCAGGAGGGCTGAGGACTCAGTGATTTCTGAGATACAGGAGGGCTGAGGACACTGATTTCTGAGATGCAGGAGGGCTGAGGACACAGGGATTTCTGAGATGCAGGGAGGCTGAGGACACAGGGATTTCTGAGATGCAGGAAGGCTGAGGACACAATGATTTCTGAGATGCAGGAGGGTTAAGAACACAATGATTTCTGTTCCCATGGAGTCTGTCCCTGAAAATGCCCCTCAGGAGCTGAAAGGAAACTGGGTTTGGGTGCAGTATGACATGAGGACTTCAGAGGGGATGGGTGTGGCCACTAATGACACAGAGACACCCTGAAAGGAAGGGGATTCAGGAAACTGTGAAAGCCAGGCTGAAATGGCCAAAAATTCTCAAGGACTTAAAAGCTTCATCCTTTTTTAATCAGGCACTTCTGTAGTGCTCTTTCTTCAGCACTGGAAGCTCCCTGTGTCCCATGAGCACTGAGTACCATCAGCAACCTGCACTTTGGGATCTGCTCCTGGGCACAGTCAGGCCCTAAGAGCAGATCCCCTTGGCCCTAAGAGCAGATACCCTCGGCCAGGTAAACCAGCCCTGCCCAAACCCCTTTGTTCTGTGCTCTGGAGTGCTCCAGGTTCACTCCAAACCCATCCTGTGGCCACCACCTATCTGGCAGAACACTTCTTGGGGTCTCAAAACTCTGTGTGCAGAGCCCAACAGCTCCAAACCCACCTCTCAGCTGGAAAAACAAGTCAAGGCATGGAAAGGTTGAGGGATTTCCAGTGTCCTTGATAGGAACTGGACCAGGAGTCCTCATCTCAGGTGCATCATTCCCACCTCTCCAGAACAGGCTGTGTGTCTTCTCCTGGGAATGTGGTGCTCACTTCTGACCCATCATGTGCTCTTTGGCTGTAAAGGATTTGGGAAGGGAGGAAGTCCGGCAGTGCCAGGAGATGAGATGCCTGTGCCCCTCTCTGGGGCAATTTGAAAAGTTATGAAGTGTTTAGTGTTTATTTTGGAGACCCTGAGCACAGTGGGAGGTCAGCAGAGGTACATCACACCTTCTAATATCTGGCGGGGGAGGAAAAGGAGAATGATCTGATGTCATCAGAGAAGGTTGAGGTAGAAAAGCCAAGCAGTCAGAAAACAGGCAGTGAGAGATCCAAGGCTGTCTGTGCAATGTAATTTCTTCCCCCTGGTGCATTTCCATCCTGATGTGGTCTTTAATTGCATGATTGGAAATATTGATACTGCTCTTGGACAAGATAACAACCTGCAGTGTGGAGATATTGAGTAGCTGAAGACACAAATCCTCAGCCCTGGTACACAAGCGAGGCAGGTGCAGGGAGCTTTTGCTGAATGCAGGATCGAGTTTTCCAGGATGGAAAACACAATCCCTCAGTGCAGAATGGTGATGTTTCAGCAGAAAGAGGAGTTAGGGGATGTGGCAGATTTGCTGAGAAGGTGTTGTGTGCAGGAACTCAAACCCTTCCTGGGCACAGAAATGAAAACTCTGTGCTGGAGCAAACCAGCCCAGCTGAGGTGAATGTCAAAAAAAAAATGGGAATGGGCTCCCTCCCCATGCCTGGGAGATCTTGAACCATTGGATCAGTGGATTGAAGAACTGCCTAGATAATTTTTTTGCAATTCTGCAAAGACCTCCCAGGGACAGGTATTTTAAGGAGTGAAGTTGTTGTAGAAGGGGGATGAGTCTTGTGGTGGTTCTGTTTCCAAAGTGCTTCCAAGAATTTAATCCTCACAGGAAAAGCAAGTACACAAGAAGTGGGGGAAGAATTTGGGCCAGATACAACCAAAGGAGCCAAAGAAAGCAGGTTTTGGTAAGAGGGGTGGTTAACCATTGGAACAAACTCCCTGGGATGATAACAGAGAACAGATTTTCCTCTCTCTCCAGGTTTTCTTATCAGTGAGGGCTCTTCTCTGGAAAACAGACTTGAGCCAAAGAGGGATTATTGGGGCTGTTATCCTGGTGAGTGGATGGCTGTGGGAGGGGGGAGGTCAGCTCTGAGGTGAGCTCTGTCCCCCTGGCTCTGACCTCATGGATCACAGAGCCCCTTTTTGCTCTCTGCAGGGCCCCTGCCTCACTCACACACAGCTCTGAGGGTTTAACCAACTCCCTGCTGACCACAGCACGATGGTGACGCTCCCATGTCCCGCCTGGAATGCAGGGCCTGGCAGGGGAGCAGCCAAGTGCTCCAGAACTTCCCCCTCTTCCACCCAAATTGGCTCCAAATGACCTCACACTGACCCACTTCTGGACTGTGCACACGAGCTCTGTTCCGATCACTGCCCACATCCAGTTCCTGGTCGTCCTTCATTCCCACAATCCCTGAATTTGCAGCCTCTCCTTTTGGCCTCCTTTACTCCACAGCAGCTGCTGACAGCTCAGCATGAGACCACACAAGAAAGGGAGCTTGCAGGCACACCACCATCCTAAAAGGGCCCATCTCCTGCATTTCCAGCAGGATCCTGCTCTGGGATCAGCTCTTTGTGGGTGGGTCTGGGCCAGGACAGGCTCCTGCCCATTCCCTCCCGGCTGGCATCTCTTCCTTGTGGTTTGTGTGGTCTGAAATGGGTGTAGTATCTCTGGTGGCCAGGGACAGGACCCAGAGAATGGCTGGAGCTGTACCAGGGCAGGGTCAGGGTGGATTTTAGGGAAAGGTTCTTCCCCCAGGCTGCCAGAGCTCCAGGAGGGTTTGGACAATGTTTAGAGGGACAGGGTGGGATTGTTGGGGTGTCTGTGCAGGGCCAGGGGTTGGACTGGATGATCCTTGGGGGTCCCTCCCAGCTCAGGAGATTCCCTGATCCCATGATCTTCTTTTCCCAAGGGCACTGTGGTACCTCACCTGGTGATTCCCAACCTCCAAGAATCACAGAATTCTGAGCTGGAAGGGACCTTCCAACCTTCTCCTGCATCAGAACCTCTCTGACATTTCTGTGGGGAAATGCTGCAGGAGCTCAATTCCTCCTTGGGCACTGAGAGCCTCAAGTTCATCCACAGCTGGAAAAACACTTTGAAGATGAAAAGCAGCCCTTTGCCTTCTTGTTGATCCCCACAAAGAGCCAGGAACAGTCACCCAGACTTCAGGAGCACTTGGAAACACAAGTGTGACCCTAGAAGGTGAAAGGCACCAAAGGAACTGGGCTTGACCACTAATATTGTCCCTGGCCAGGTCCCAGACACCTCTGGATTATTTTCCATCGTGTGCTGGGGGAAGAGGGTCCTCACAGCTGGTTGCTGGCACAGTTTTGTGTTGCCTTCAGCAGAGCAGCTCAAGGTGCCTTGCGGGGGAAGAAAAGGGTTATTGAGATAACAAATCCATTCAAGGAGGGCTGTGATTGCCTGGGCTTTGTGGACAGGCAGCAGGAAAGCTGGGCTTTATTACTTCTGGCTTTTTCAGCTGCCTCTGGTCTATTCAAACTTCAGGACAATTAAAATCTCATTAAACACTGAACTTCTCTAAACTGAGGTAAACAGAGAGCAGGGAAGAGAGGCCAACAACACTGTTACCTGCATTGATTAGATGATAGAAAATGTGATTTCCCTTTAAAGGTTCTGTTGATTTAATGTCTGAAATTCACTGATGTGCAGTAGGGTTTTTAATAGTACACGTGTTCCTGGTAAATCTTCATAATCAATATCCTTTATGCTCTTCTCTTGCATTTCCCATCACAATCATCTTTCCCCAGCTCTCCTCAGCAAGTTCATTCTGAATTTCAGGCTTGTTTGCAACCTGCTGACCTTCCCCCGCCCCAGTATGGAACCTATGAATAATCATTGGAAGTGTGTCATAAATAATTGCCTGTGAACTGCGGCCAGTAATTAAATTTTAGGATTCTGCTCCCGCTGCCGGGTGAACTCCTGCATCAGAAGGGTAAAAGAAGCCTTGAAGCAAGTTAGTGGACCTTTGTCTGGATCAAGTTGTCTTGGATTACAAGATCATTCCTTCCAGCAAAATTCATCTTTGGTTCTTTAAGCTGAGGCTGAAAACGGGTTTCCAGGACAGAAACAGCGAGGGCACGAGGAGACAGTTCAGCACAAAGGTTCAGAACTCGCTTAATAAGTTATTATTATTTAATTTCCTCCCGTCCTCTGGGATCTCTGGGATGAAGGGAACGTGTGATTGCCACGATCAGGTGAGGACAAGGTGACTGGAGGATGCTGTTCCCTTCCCAGGGGGGGTTCAGAGGGGCTGCTTCCCAGGGACCCTGGGGGTTGTGGCAGATGGCACTGCTGGCACTTTGCTGCTGAGGGGAACTGGGAAATCCCATCCCACCTGAAGCAAACCCTGGCTCTGACTGGCTCCAGATGCTTTATTTAATCCCTGCCACAGGCCAGGGGGCTTCTCTTGAATCCCCCTCGTGCTTCCCTGGACAAGGAAGCTGATGGGCTCTGCTCCATCCACATTTGACTCCTGGGATTTCCACAGTTCTCCCTCTGTTTCACTGAACCTTCAGCACTTGTTCCTACAGGACCAGGATTCAGCTCCAAGGGTTTTATCCTTCTAGTTTCACATGTCAGGCTGCCCTGCCCAACGCTCCAGAAATGTGCACAATTCCCATGGCACTGGGGCACATCTCAGATATCTTGGAGTGTCCCAAATGGCACTGAACACCCACAGGTGGGCGATGAGCTCCTCTGGTGCTATGGAAACATGGATATCTACCTCAGGTGGGATCAGGTAAAGGATTGAAAGACAATTATCATGGAATCATGGAATGCTTTGTGTTGGAAGGGACTCTAAAGCTTATCCAGTCCTACCCCCTGCCATGGGCAGGGACACTTTTCACTACCTCAGGTTGCTCCAAGTCCCGTCCTACTGGGCCTTGACTTCTTCCTTCCTCTGCACAGCCCTTATATGACAAATAATCAAACATTTGCTTTATGTCCTACACTTATACTTTATTTTTTTAACACACTGCCCTCATTGTCCATCATCTGCCCCTTTCTGCCCAACTCAGCAGCTCTGGGGGAAACCAACCTGTCACCTTGGTTTTGGGCCCACCCCAAGACGTGGCCCATTTGTCTTCTCTCTTTCTTTCTCTCTCTCTCCCCACATTTCTAGTGGTTTTCCTTATTCTGTGCCCTCCACACTGCTTTTACGCCTTTTATTACTCACATGGATGAAATATCTCTTTCTCTCCCCCTTTTATGGGATGTGTTTGAAAAGACTTGCCAAGGCTGCTCAGATCTCACGGTGCAGCTTCTCCCTGAGTATTCCACCAGGTACAAACAAGGCTTACACTCCTTCCAAAGGTTCATTTTCCACTCAAGTTTGATTATTAAAACAGTATCTCTGGCTCTAAGTCGATGTTCTGGGCAGGGGAATAAGGATATATAGGATAAGGGATAAGGGAATACACGATTCTGTAATAAGAATCACTCCTGTAAAAAGTTATATTAATGCACAGGCTGGAGTTGTTTTGTGACTCTGTTGGTATAGAATATTCCATCTTGCTGGTTTGGGATGGGAAGGGTGGATTCCAGCTCCTTCTGGATTATCCCAACCTGTTAATCTGTGCATTTGCAGCCTCTGTGTCACTTTAAAGTGGAGTTTTGTTTATTCCAATATAAATTCTCTCAGTGTTTGTCTTTTTCCTTCCATGACCTCCCACCCCCTGTTTGTTGTCTGTCTCCCCCATCAGCCTCATTGTCCATGGGGATGATCCCTGTACTCTCCTGTAGTCGCTGAAGTGATTCCAGAGGTAACTACAAGCATTTAATTCATGTTCCTCTTTGCATTTCCTAACTCTTCCTCAACTCTCTGCTATAATATCTATTATCTACCTATTTAAATACATATGTATACAGGTACACATCTAAATTCGAGCAGTCCTGCATCAGCACTCATTTTTCACTGCCTTTTCCCTCCCTCAACTGCAATTTTCTCCAGTTTTTCCAGCTTGGCTTCCTCCTCTAATCTCAATTTCTGCCTTAATCATCCTCGCTTCTGCTTTGGGCTTACAAACTCCAGCCTTCCCATCTAATATTTAGTGTCAGGAGCAAAAAGAGGTCAGTGAGAGAAGAAACGCTGATGGATTGATGCAATGACCTGGGCTGGTGCCCACATGGACACAATTTTGTCTTTGAACCCAAAGGTCGCCTGGAAAAAAGTGTCACTGGAGCACATAAAATTGGAACCCCGTGGCTCTGGGAAAGTCAGGAGAAGGATCTCTGCTCTTGGGTTTTAATCATCATTAATCTTCATAAAACTTCAGGAGGGTTCAGCTTTTGTTTGAATGAATTCTGTGACTTCCAGAAAGAAAAACAGAGGCGGGGGAGTTTAATTGAGAGCACGTTTGGTGCCAAATTCATCTCAAAGCAGGGAACGCGAACGGCACGGCGAGCGTGGAATTACATGTGACTAAAAACTGCTTCAGCCCTTGCAAAGGAAAATATATAAAAAAAAAAAAAGGGCCTTTTTATCCACCAGTTAATCATGTACAAAAAAAAAAAAAAAAGAAAGTGGGTGGAACAAAACTGAACTTTAATCACAGCAAAAGGGGTCACAGTTGCTGGGTGACGTGGGACCGGGATCTCTGTCGGAACAGGGCAGGGCAGAACGTGCTGGTGTTTAAGTGCTTTAAAGAGGTACATTAAGAAGAGGGTTCACTGATAAATGACCCTTTAAAAATGGGGCAGGTTCTGTCCTTATTCGAGGTCTACACAGTTGTCCTGGCCTGTCTTGTGTTTCACAGGCAGGGCCGGAAGGTTTCTCGGTACTCGGCTGTGATGATGTGTGGGGTGGATGAGAGTGTTGAAACCACTGAAGGCACCATCCAAGTGCTGTCCATTCTTGCTAACAGTTGTTAGTCTGGCAGCAGTTCAAACTCAACACTCAGGACTTCCCTGAGCCAGCCAAGTGCCAGAGATCAAACGAAAGAGATGTGATTTTCTGCTCCCTTCTCTCCGGCGGGAACGGTGACCTGAAAGCGACTCCTGACCCCTGCTGAACCAACAACATTGATGTGTTTTTAGGGCTGTTTGATGCAGTGGGCTCCACAAATCCCCTGGAGAGCTTTCTGAGCTCCACGGGCTGAAAATTCCATCCTTGAAGGCATTGCCCTTGTTTTGTTGTTGGCAGGAGTGGACAAGGGGATGATCCATGCTCTGCCTTTGGAGCTGTTCTGGAGACAAAGGAGGGGGTAGAGGGAACAAATGGGATCTGGAACAGCAGTTCCCTCAGATCCCTGGCAAGGATGGAAAAGGAGGACACAGATCTCCAGAGGGTGTTGAATGTGCTTTAAAAATCCAGCCACCTTTGTGCTGTTTGGTGGGAGTGCCAGTGTTTGGGGGGAGCCAGTGGATGAAACCAGGGCTTCAGTAGCTGTGGTAGAATGTGGGGAGGCAGGAAAAGCTGCTCAGGGAGGGCTGGCCAGATGTCTTTGCTGAACAAGGCAGAGGAACTCACGGATCTGAAAGATAAATCCAAATGGGAAAGCGGCCTCCCATCTCCCCTGGGATATGGATGTTCTTGGCTTGGTCAACCTGCCCAACACTGGGCTCTCCACCATCCCAGCAAAGCCCTGTGCTGAGCCACTAGGCAACTGGTTTTCTCTATTTCATTTCCAGGAAAATCATGGAATGATCATGGAATCACAGACTGATTTGTGTTGGAAGGGATTTTAAACACCATCTTGTTCCATCCCCTGCCATGGGCAGGGACATCTTCCACTAGCCCAGGTTGCTTCAAACCCCATCCAGCCTGGCCTTAGACACTTCCAGGGATCCAGGGGCAGCCACAGCTTCTCTGCCCAACCTGGGCCAGGGCCTCCCCACCCTCACAGCCAGCAATTCCTTCCCAATATCCCATATAACCATTCCCCTTTGTCCTGTCACTCCAGGCCCTTCTCCAAAGTCCCTTTCCAGCTGTCTTTGAACCCTTTCAGGCACTGGAAGGTGCTGGAAGGTCCGTAATCCAAATGGCTGCATTTTCCCACTTCCATACTCAGCACATGCCCAATCCCACATTCCGTCTCAAACAGCTTGTCTTCCATGGATTAGTGTGGTGCTTGCAGCACTTCCCCAAGTGGGAAGGCATCCAAACTCATTTCCTTTGCTTCCCAAGAGAGTCTATAACCACCCACCTGTGTAATTATCCTCAGAAGAGGAAATGCAGCTTCTTTCCCCCCGCCCCCAACATTTTCACCAGACCTTCTTCTCCTCAGCTTTGGTTTCACACACTTTCCTGTGGACTGGAGGCACTGCTTAACTGCAAGAATCATGGAATAGATTGGCTTCCCACTGCCAGAGGGCAGGGACAGGTAGGATATTGGGAAGGAATTCCTGGCTGTGAGGGTGGGGAGGCCCTGTCCCAGGTTGCCCAGAGAAGCTGTGGCTGCTCCTGGATTCCTGGAAGTGTCCAAGGCCAGGTTGGATGAGGCTTGGAGCAACCTGGGACATTAGTTGCAAGGGACTTTAAAGACCATCCCATTCCCACCCTTCCATGGGCAGGGACACCTTCCACTAGCCCAGGTTGCTCCAAGCCCTGTCCAACCTGGCCTTGTTCTGGGAGAGCCAAACTTCACATGGGCTTTATTCACCCTTCATTTGTGACTTACTCCAGCACAGTTTACTTGATTTTGAGGTGGCTGCTCTCACTTTACATATCCCCACCTGCCACAAAGTCACCCATGGGCAGTGTCCCAGGAGCAGAGGAAGGGAAGGGACCACATGTCCAACACCTCCTGCTCCAGCAGAGAAAGGGAGGATGCAAGAGCTGTTTCTGACAGATGCTTCCGTAAATAATTCCCCTGCTGGGGACTAAACAGACCCTCCATAATCTGTTCCACTTTTCAACTTCCCCTGTAACATTTTTCTTCATATTGAACCCGAATCTCCCTTGCTGCACATTTACTCAAAATTGCTTCTCATCCTACATTCTCCCAGCGGTGGAGGGTTATCAATCACTGTCCACTTCTGAGATGTCTTGTTTACATGTTCAAGTGCTCTGATCTTGTTTCTTCACAGCCTTCATCTTAAACCACACAAATCCCCATTTCTCCAGCCTTTTCTCAGCCTGAAAAACCACTTATAATTTTAATAAAATTCCCCTGGAATCCTTTCATCTCCCTTAACATGTGTTGGCACATCAAAAGGTGGGCTCAAACTCCAGTTGCTGGAGCTGAGAAGTGCAGGATAATTGCTTCCTGTGACAAATATGTGCCACTCATGTCCCAGGCCTCGTGTTTTCACCCTGTTTCTTGCTCTTGCTCAGCCTGTCACCACCTCCCACCCCGTGGTCATGTCTCCCAAACTCCTGGGTTTGTTTTTCCCTCCTGTCCTTTCACACTCACATCACCCAGTACCAGTTTTACTTCTGGTCCTCCTGATTTCAGACAGCACCTTCAACAGCTAATTTGGAATTCCTGTCCTGTCCTGCCCATTGCTTGTGACCCCCTCCCCACTCCTCATCTTCTGCCAGACACAAATTACAGAAAACTGTTCTCTGTTCCATCACCAGAGTCATTATGGGAATATTGAACAGTCCCAGGCTCAGGACAGGCTCTCAAAGACCTCCTTAGATGGAAAATGTGCCTTTGCTGGTCCTCTTGGAGCTCTGTATTCATGAGCACCCCCTTGGGCAGGATTGCTCAGAGGCCACTCCTGTGGTCACATCACATGAGCTTGTGCCTGACAGCTTGGAGAGGTTACATCACACGTGTCACCCCTCTCTTCCCTGGCCAGCATCTTCCACGTGATGGGTCTATAACTTATCCTTCTGCTGCTTTAAAAAGGATATTTCTTTGTCCACCCCTTTGGAATCTCATCCTTCATAAAGATTTGGAAGATAAAAGTGTTACTTTTCTGTCATTTCTCGTAGTTGATCCACACAGACTCCCCAACAGGTTCCTGGGAGAGCACATTTCTGTACAAGCATCTCTGTGGAATGAGGGGAACTGGATTTTAGAGCAGTATCTGAAGGGAAAAGCTCTTATTCTATGGAGGATGTGGTGGGATATGACAGAAGCAGCCTGGTGTCATTCCAAAGGCTTTTCTCAAAAGGTTCTGGGTCCTTAAATTGCTTTATCTCTTTGGAAGTGCTGCCCATCTCATCCTTGATCTCATTGTAAATGCTGCCCATCTCTTCCTTTATCTCCCTGAAATTGCTACCCATCTCACCTTAATCTCCCTGAAATTGCTGCTCATCTCACCTTTATATCCTTGGAAGTGTTGCCCATCTCATCTTTGATCTCCTGGAAGTTCTGCCCATCTCACCTTTATCCCTTGGAATTGCTGCCCATCTCACCTTTATCACCTTCTCATCTCATCTTTATCTCCTTGGAATTGCTGTCCATCTCACCTTTATCACCTTCTCATCTCATCCTTTATCCCTTGGAAGTCCTGACAATCTCACCTTTATCCCTTGGAAGTTCTGCCCATCTCATCTTTATCCCCTGGAAGTTCTGCCCATCTCATCCTTTATCTCTTGGAATTGCTGCCTATGTCTTCCTTTATCCCTTGGAAGTCCTGACAATCTCACCTTTATCCCTTGGAAGTTCTGCCCATCTCATCTTTATCCCCTGGAAGTTCTGCCCATCTCATCCTTTAGCCCTTGGAATTGCTGCCATCTCATCCTTTATCCCTTGGAATTGCTGCCCATCTCATCTTTATCTCCTTGGAATTGCTGCCCATCTCATCTTTTATCTTTTGGAATTGCTGCCCATCTCACCTTTATCCCTTGAATGTTCTGCCCATCTCATCCTTTATCGCTCCAAAATGCTGTCTATCTCATCTTTATCTCCTTGGAAGTGCTGCCCATCTCTTCCTTTATCTCCTTGGAAGTGCTGACAATCTCATCTTTATCCCTTGGAAGTTCTGCCCATCTCACCTTTATCCCTTGGAATTGCTGCCCACCTCACTTTTATCTCTTTGGAATTGCTGCCCATCTCACCTTTATCCCTTAAAAGTGCTGCCCATCTCACCTTTATCCCTTAAAAGTGCTGCTCATCTCACCTTTATCCCTTAAAAGTGCTGCCCATCTCATCCCCCCCCCACACACATGTCCTGGTTTGGCCACAGCAGAAATCCAAGGTCTTGTACTTCATTGTGCTCAAGAGGGAAAAATCCATGGCCATGAATGCCAGATCCATTCTATTCCCCATTTGTGAGCCATCACCTGTCCATCCATGGATCACCAGCACAAACATCCCTCTCCTCACCCTCATCCTTGCTCCATCAGCTCCTTCTTCAGCAACATCTCCTCCACAGGAACTGGCTGCAACCAGAGACCAAGACAGATGGGAAGGTTTTGGACTGTTTTCATTTTCTCCCCAGTGTAAATCCTTTTTTGAGTTTACCTTTAAAGAATGTGAAACACCAGGTGGAATCAGGAGCAGGAAAAAGGGATACACTGAGAAGTTTAGACCAGGGAATAGGAGTGCTGGGATTAAAGGGAGGGTTAAGTTAAGCTAAAACTTCAATAAACTGAAAATAAAATACACCAGCAGTGAGTGCAGTTGGATCACAGCCAAGTGATAGGTGAGGCCCTGGTTTATGAGTAAGGTCATTAAAAGAAGGAATCTGGTTAAAAAGAGGGAGGGGGAAAGGGAAAAATAAAACAGTGTTGGGATGTCTTTAATGGAATTGGTGAGCAAGGCATGGAAATCTGGGCTGGCAGATCCTGAGCCCTCAGTGCTTCAGCCTCCAGAAATGCTCCTCTGCTCACGAGGCAGAAATGAAGGGAAAGGCTTGGACTGTTTGCAAACCCTGACAGTAATGGTTAAAAATAGAAGCCACTGCAGTATCCCTGCCCCTGGGAACAGCAGAAAAGAAGGACAAGTCCCTCAGACCGAGGTCAGATCCCAGATAACTCCGTAGGAATATTCAGAGGGAATATTCCCCCTCGTGTGCCGAGGGAGACGTTTTGAAGGCAGCAGTTGGAGATGTGTTTTCCCTTATCCTGCGATTTGCCCCCATTTGGCTCTTTGCAAATTGTCCTGAGCCAGGAGAGTTTGAAAAGCTGCATTTCCAATGCCCCTGATGGGAGATGTTCCTCGGACAAGTTTCCCTCTGGGTTTTAACCTCCACAGGAAAGCGCAAGAATTATTTGAAGGGAATGAGGCCATTGCAGCTCAGGGAGATGATATCCTGAAAGGTTGAGGGGGACAGAAAAAGGGTCAAAAAACGGGGCATGGCAAGAGAAATATGATTTCAAATCAGAAATGTGAGAGGTTTGGGAGGAAGTATAAATGAACTGACATCCACACAGACTCTGCCAAAGCCAGAGGGTTACAGAGATGCTGCTTGGACAGCTAAGAAAGGTTTGCAGAGTTTGGCTCCTGGAATTAAAGGAGAGGCCTGGTCTTTCTGGGCTGTTATGAAGAAGGATTTCAAATTAAACAGGGCTGCCAGTGTGGGAGTTTGGGGAGTTTGGGAAGGCAAAGAGAGGAGAAGGCAAACACTTCAGTTTGGGCAAGTTGTGCCATGGAGTCACAGAATAGTTTGGGTTTTGAAGAGGCCTTTAAAGGTCATTTAATCCAATCCCCTGCAGTGAGCAGGGACATCTGCCACTTCATCACGTTGCTCAGAGCCCCTTCCAACCTAAACTGGAATATTCACCTTGAAGATGAACCACTTGGCCACTAAATACCTCTGTGAATGACTCAGGACAGTGTGACAGAATTCCTGTGGACTGGGTAGCCTGGAACACTCTGGAAACAGCATCTTCATATCCAGAGGGATGTCTGTGCTGCAGGGGATGTTAAAGGAAAATATTCAAGTGGGGCAAATGGATCCCAACAAAAAATGAAGCCCAGATTCACCGTTCCTAAAGGAAAAGTTCATCCACCTGTGAGAAGGCAGGAGGGTGCTGAGCTTTCCTTTTCCAGCTGCAACCACGGAGTCTGGGCAGTGTGTAAACCTGGAAAACTGAGAACAGGCACCATCCTGAGAGTGTTTGAGGTGTCTGTTCCTGAAGAAGGTGTGGAGAACAGCACAAGCCGTGCAAATCTGGTGGGAGAGATTCCTCTCGCCTCAAACACAGTAGGGAATAAACTTCCAGAGGCCACATCAAGAGAGAAAAGGGGAAAAAAAAGCTTTTAACAGTTCCACTGGAAGAAATTTTGGGAATTGCATATCCCTCCAGATCAGAGCTTTCTGTAATCGATAGCACAGATCCAAAAATGAGTGGTGTCAATACTGCAGCCCTGAGTTATGCTATAGGATCTGTGAGATCGTGAAAAAATGTATTGCAGTGGTCACAAATCTTCCAGGGATGCAGAAAATGGATCAATGGATACACATGAGATGTGTCAATAGTTGCTACCTTGGAGAGAAAAAGCAATGATGGGGTCAGATGTTGGGTTGTCCAGGGTACTCTGGGACTGCATTATTAGAGATTCTTCCATTAAATTATCCTGTAAGAAACAATAAACCTTTATTTGACCAGAAATGGTCATTTATTTTTTTTTATATCAATCCACACTTAATTTACAGGAGTTTTCAAGTTTTGAAGTTGGTGAAGTTTTGAAGTTGGTGAATTCTTCAGTCAAAGGATTTGAAGCAAAGCGGTGCCAAGGGAGTTAAAAAAAATCACAGCTGTTTGATTTTATATGTGTATAAAACCACTCTAGGTGCTGAGAAAGATGTGGATCTCACTCTGCTGGACTTGAGCAGGCTGCCTTGAAGGCACTGATTGTTCCTCAGCTGAAATTTTTTGCTTGGAAAGCTGAGAACTGGGCTGCCTCGCTTATCCAAATCTGGGCTGGGGAGCTGAGCTGATCTGGAGGCACAGACAGAGAAACAAAAAGACATGTGGGAAATCAAAGGATGTCTGAGGAGCCCAGTTACTTCAGGTTCTGTGGTGATGACCCCTGGATGCTGTTTTAGTGGAAGATGAGCAGAAACTGCAACGTGAGAAGAATTTCTCTTTGCCAAAGGGGGAGATGAAAAGGGTTTAATTCTCAGCTCGGTCGAGGAATCAGGGAGCAGGAGAACGTGGTGGAAGTGTGTTCTCCAGTCTCAGTCACAGTTTTCCTTTTAAAGATAAATCTTGTTACAGGTGCAGACTTTTGAGGAAGCCCAAACACCCCCACACTGAGCTCCCTGGGGGTCTCAGAGCTCAGGGACTGCACTTAAAGGATGTTCCATTATCGCTGCTCTGCCTTGGGAAGCGCAGCCTTTGGAAGCAGCAGAGACATTCCTGTACCAGGAGCTGGAGCACAGAGCACTTCCTTTCCTCTAAATACTGGAAAATCAGCCCCCTGGCAGTTACTGATAATTAATTTGAGCACATGATCCAAGGAGGGGAGACTTGTGAGTGTCCAGCATGTTGCTGATGGCACAAACCCTGCTGTGATTAAATTATTCCTTAATTCTCCGAATTTCCCCATGTACAGGCCTCAACTTGTCTTTGGATGTCTCTACACAGGATTGTGCCACCCTTGCCATGTTCTTCCTGCACCTGCAGGATGCTCCTTACCTTAAACTCTTATCCTTCTGCTTCCTTACCTTAAATTTTTATCCTCCTTCTTATTCCTTACCCTACACTTTTATCCTCCTGCTTATTCCTTACCTTAAACATTTATCCTTCTGCTTATTCCTTACCTTAAACATTTATCCTCCTGCTTATTCCTTACCTTACCCTTTTGTCCTGCTGTATTTTTTTACCTTACACTTACATCAGGGACATGGAATTTTCATTTCCTTTCTCTCTGACAAATCCAGCTGGTGACCAAGGTCATGGTGGCACCAAGCAAGTCATCAGCACTGCAGTTGTGGTTGGTTGTCCAGAGAGGTGGTGGATTCTCCATCCCTGGAAACATTCAAGGTCAGGTTGGACTGGGCTCCGAGAAAACCATTCTGTGATCTTTTTGTAATCTCCACTTCTCATCTAAAAATGCCCCTTTTTTTGCCACATTTCAGGATGGTAACATGCTTCAAAACATCCTTTTTCCCCTCCAGTGGGGAATGATCTTCTGTCTTTGGGGCTGCTGTGGCCAAATATTAGGAAAAGCTTCCCCAGGAGGGTTCCTTTCACTGTTGAGAGCTCTGATGTGTCACCCTCTCTTCTCAGGGACATCAAAGAAGAGGAAAAAATGTCACAGGGCAAATGGAAGTCACTCTGTGTGGAACACTCCCAGTGATTCCCTTCCTTTTTAAATCACTCTGGGTTCATCCAATTGGAGTGATAACAACTCCCCTTCCAATGGCAGCTTTCCCTCCAAGGATTTTGATAACCTGGGAAGAGTAGCTTTAAAATGGCAGCAATTAATACACATTCAGAGCAAAACAGCTGGAAAGTCCATGTATGTTCCCATCAGCTGGAATTTTGAACGGTGCTTACTGCATTTTCCACAAGCCTCTCTCCAAACACACATTTTTCTCTCTTCCCTGCTTTCTGGAGTGATCAGGTTAAGGCTTTCCAAGAGATTCAGGGAATCTGCAGTTCCACTGCCTCACTGTGCCATGGTTGTCCAAGGAAATGATGGATTCCTCTCTGGGATGCTCACAATGTCTTCTTGGGATCAGCCTAATCGGAAGAGTAAAGATCATTTTGGACATCGAGAATCCTCAGTATTCTCATTGAGTCACCTTCCTTTGGATGTGCTTTCTCCAGCAGTCTGGTCAGGCATTGGAATATGGTCAGGGCACTGGAAAAGGCTGCCCAGGGAAATGGTGGAATCACCATCCCTGGAAGTCTTCAAAAGCCCTTTGGATGTGGCACTTGGGGAGGTGAGTTAGTGGTGGCCTTGGCAATGCTGGACTCAATGATCCTAGAGGGCTTTTCCAAGCTGAATAATTCCATGATTCTATATGAAGGTCAAATGCCAGACCTGAAACCACAGGAAGACATGGAATCCAACCTTTTTTCCTCACTCTCATCATCTTTAGGGTGAGCAGGGATGTGGTTGAGCCCTGCCCAGCACACTGGGAGAGCTCTGGAGGAGGAACAGGAGAGGTCAGAAAGGGGGAAGAGGACAAAGGGATATGATTGAGCAGACCCAGCCAGAGTCAGATCTAAATAGGAGCTGTGCTGGGTCTAAATTTCCTTCGCTGTGGCTCAGCAGAGAATCTTCACGTCTCTACCACTGCCCAGGACATTTTAAAGTCAGATTTAAGTGGAACTTGTGGTCTTTTATGTATCTGCTTAATTATTTAGAGATATGTGGCCCTGGTGACCCCAGTTGTCCTCAGTGCTCCCAACTGGATGTGCTCTTATCTTGACACACAAGGAGCCGATATCCCACTTTTCCCATGGGATGGGATTCTTATTTTTAGGTGTTAAGATCCTCATGATCACAACCCTGCTGTTGGTGATACAACTGGTGAGCTTTGGGATGGGGGAAGCACCTCTACTCCAGCAGAAATCAGGGATTGGAGCTTCCCAACACCTCAATATCGTGGTGTCCTCAAATTTTTACAGGAATGAGTGTGGCATGGATCATGTTCTCTGCCAAAACTTGTTGTATCCTGTTGTATGAAACACCCAATATTTCAGAATAACGAGGATTTACGGATGCTCCAAAGTTTTAAGCCTCATTTCTGGTCAGAGAGATTAAATTTATTTGGGACAGACACACAATTATTTGGGACAGACACACAATTATTTGGGACAGATACACAACAATTTGGAATAGAGACACAAATATTTGGAATAGATACACAGTTATTTGCACCCAGGTCATGCACTGAGCATGCTGGGCTGATTTTCCTCTTCCTTTCAGGGGGATATTTTTTCCAGCTGATTTGGTGGTTCCTCTGGCTGAGTCAGTCCAGCAGGATGGGGGCATTCCGGGGGCATCTTTAGGAAACAAAGGCTGAAGCCCTGTCAGAAAGGATGTGTGAGTGGAGGAGAGCCATGATATCGAGGGAGACTTCACCCCAACTTATCAGGAGGGGTTTTCACGATGAATTCTTTTCTCCTTGAGGGTAATGGAGACACGATGTGACTTCCCCAGACCACAGGCCCCCAGAGGGCTCTGGATTCTCTCCCAGCTTGAAAGTTTGCAGCCACAATCCAACAATCAATGCCCCAGCCCACAATTATTAATTTTTTTTTTTCTCCCAGCCAGGTTCTAGTTGTTGAATTGGTGAGACAAATAAATGGCTTCATCTTTTCAGGCTTCATCAAAGCCAGAGTAACATTTGCCTCCTTGGGGAAACGGCTGAGAGGCATCCAGGGCTGTCCAAGGAAAATGAGGGATTATTGAGTTCATCTCAGATGTCTAAAACCCAACTCACTTGAGCCCTCTTAGGCTTTCATTTCACACTTGTGGTCATAATATTTTAGCCCTTCTTTGCATTGTGAGTCCTCACAGGGCAGAAAAGATCCTCCTGAAAGTGCCAAAGGGCAGTGAGATAGGATTGGGGTTGTTCGGCCTGGAGAAGAGAAGGTTTTGGAGAGACCTTCCAGCACCTTCCAGTGCCTAAAGGGGCTCCAAGAGACTGGGGGAGGGACTTTGGACAAGGGATGGAGCAACAGGAGAAGGAAAAATGGTTTCAAACTGCCAGAGGGCAGGGCTAGATGGGATACTGGGAAGGAATTTCTGGCTGTGAGGGTGGGGAGGCCCTGGCACAGGTTGGGCAGAGAAGCTGTGGCTGCCCCTGGATCCCTGGAAGTGTCCAAGGCCAGGCTGGAAAGGGCTTGGAGCAAACTGGGCTAGTGGAAGATGTCCCTGCCCATGGCAGGGGGTGGAACTGGCTGATCTTTAAGATCCCTTCCAACTCAAACCATTCCGTGATTCTCTGATTCCATGGCTTGCCTAATAAAATTCCTGTCACAGAGGGTCTTGAAGTGCAGGACATCGCGAGTTTTCAGGCTTCTCTGAGGGCATCTGGGTGTCCTGGAGAAATCTGTGATAAGCAGGAAGAGAGGTCAGAGGAATGTGTTTCCTTCTGGCTTTGATTGCCCACGAGGAGTAAATTATTTCCTGTATGGGTCAGTTATTAGAGGGGAAGGAAACACTTAGTGAATGTTACTGTGGTTATTTGTATTTCCCCAGCTCCTATAAAGTCCTACTTGGAGCAAACACAGACAAAAGACCCGAAAGGGAGAGGAGAAAAGGCCAGAGCTGGAGGTGCAAAGAGCCAGGCAGCACATTTTTGGTGCCTGCTCAGGACACGCAGCACGATGTTGGCCTGAACTTTCTGGTGTCGCTTTGGCACCCTCAGACTTTACATTCCTGAGGTGTTCCCAGCAAATTCCACCTCCCCAAGTGGGAGGGATCACTAGGAAAAGATGGGTTTGCAGTGTGGGATTTCAGAGTGTTTGTTGTGTTAGTAAAACCACCCGTGCCCACAGAGGTGCCTGGTGGTGTCGTGCTCAGGTGAGATTCTCTCATCTCATCCAGGAAATAGTGTTCAGAGAACACTGAGCATGCACTGAGAACAGGCCAAGACACGGGGAAGAGAAGGAAACTTGGAAATCCCAAAGGGGATTTCTGGGCACCACGAAATCCAGGCGGCAGCGGTGAGTTCTGAACGAGGTGTGTGGCCTCCCCTGGGAGGGCTGTTCCTGAGCAGGTTTTGGGGGAAGGACCACTGGTGTTTATTGGGGCTGCTCTGCCCATTCTGCAGCTATTTCAGCAGCAAATGGGAAAGGAAACCTGAGCTGTGCACAGGAGTTTGTTCCTGACACGATCCTGAGCATTTGGCTGGAAAGTCATGGTATAAAAACCCCACAGTCCAAACAGGGACCACCTGCATTGCCCACCTGCCCTCATTCATCTCTATCCCAATCTATTCATCACTCTTGGTTTATGGATATTTGGGAAATACTGGGAATATTTCTTCGAGACTCCATTTCCCATTGTTTCTCACTCCAGGAGGACTTTGTGTAACAACTTGTTTCTGGCAGTTCTGGGGAGGTTGAAATTACAGTTCTCTATTAGAAAGCACATTAATTTAGGACTTGGTTTAATTTGACCCAGGCTGCAAAGGTTGTCCAGTGATGGCCATTTCTAGCAGCTGGACACAGAAGGATGGTCTGGTGCCCACTTCTTTTTGAGACCCTGTTTTCTGCAGGTGTCTCTCATACCAGTACAGGATGCAAAAATTCCTTACAGTGTCCTCTCCCAGGTGTTTACATGGACTATGTGCTGGCTGGAAGATCAGATCTGGAATGAAGGCCAGGTTAGACGGGGTTTGGAGCCACCTGGGCTAGTGGAAAGTGTCCCTTCCCATGGCAGGGAGTGGAACAAGATGGTCTTTAAGGTCCCTTTCAACCCAAACCTTCTGTGACTCTATGAAGACATCCATCCACCTTTGCAGGCAGAACAAGGCTGGAAACTAAGCTAAAGGAATAATAAACCACTCCTGTTGCTTTCTTGGAAATTTTGGGAGGTTATTCTTGTCTTAGCAGCAAATACTGTGAAAGCAAACACCAAATGTTTTGGTGTCAACAGCTTGTCATGGAAATAATGACAGTGTTATCACTGTGGAGGGCTGTGTGTGAATCCCAGAATCACAGAGTCATTAACGTTGGAAAAGACCTCCAAGATCATCGAGTCCAACCTTGGACCAATTCCCACCTTGTCCCCCAGCCCAGAGCACTGAGTGCCACGTCCAGTCATTCCATGGACACCTCCAGGGATGGGGACTTCACCCCCTCCCTGGGCAGCCCCTTCCAATGTTTAACAAGCCTTTCCAGGAGTAAATTCCTCCTGATGTCCAACCTGAACCTTTCCTGGCACAGTTTGAGGCTGTTCCCTCTCCTCCTGTCCTTTGTTCCCTCGGAGCAGAACCTGACCCCCCCCCCGGCTCCCCCTTCCTGTCAGGGAGTTGCAGAGCCAGAAGGTCCCCCCTGAGCCTCCTTTTCTCCAGGATGAGCCCCCCCAGCTCCCTCAGCTGCTCCTGCTGCTCCAGCCCCTTCCCCAGCTCTGTTCCCTTCCCTGCACACGCTCCAGCACCTTAAAACAGTGCAAAAATATTCACACCTAATACATATAAGAACTAGAGGGGAGTGGGATGTATCCCGAAACCCCAGGATGAACTGGTTTAGTTCCTCCTAAAACATCCAAAGCTCAAGCATTGATTGGATCAGAAAGGGAGAGTGGCAGGATCTCACCTTGGTGCTCTCCAGGCACTTTATTCACCATTTCCAGCCCACACGGGGTCACCTTCACGTTTCTTTACTCCCCACCTGCACTTCCTCAAGGGAGGAAACCATCTCCTTGGAAAAAGTTAGACCTCTTGGTCAGCAAAATAAGACTGTATGAGAGGAACTGAGGGTCTGTGAAGTTGGGAAGAGCCAGGTTTCCCTCTCACTCCTGCACAAGAGAAGGGGCTCTGTGTGAGTGTCACCGAGAGCAGAGACAGATGTGGAGCCCGGGATGGGAAAATAAACTCATTACTCCATCTGCCCGCCGTAAACAGCGTGAAATTAGCAGCGAGAGAGGGATAAAACTCCAGACAAATGGCCTTTTAAAGAGAGCAGGGGGAGCTGGAAGGGCTGCTGGTAGAACAGCAGAGGCATGGAAGACCCAGTCGGGTGCACATCCTGATTTTCGGTCAGGGAGGACGAAAATCCCGCGGCACAAAGTCCGCGAGGAGCTATTTTGGAAGGCAAAAAGCAGAGAGGCCACTCCATCTTTTGGGAGAGAACACCTAATATTGCTCCTGTCCCACCTGGTAGGGAGCACCATCCATTTTATAAGTCACAGAGATCTATTATTTTTTTGTCCCCCCCTAAGAGGCTCTATCTTAATGTTGCATAAAATTCCTCTCCGAGGGGCCGTGCGAGGAGGGAAACGAGGTGTTCTGTTGTCTCAGTTGCAAAGACACCTCTAACAATGAAAGCCCCTGAAAGATTTGGGGTTTAAGTGACATGGCCACGGGTCGTTTGTGACGCTCCCTGTCATAAAATCTGAATTGGGGGCGTTCTATGCTGCGGGTTTGGGCCGTAAATATTCACCCCTGGCCTTTGTTCCGCGGAGGGAATCTCAGCCCGAGGATGTATTTACTTAAAAATTTCTCAAGTGGTCAATCTGCTTGATTTATTTAAAGTGGGATCCCGAAGTGTTTTACAGCTTTTACAGGCTGGTTGTGTTTATAACCATCCTGGGGAGTATCTTCTGCAATTCATGAAGTGGAGAAGGGGAAGGAAGGTCATAATTTCTGCTCTAACCTACTTTTCCAGCAGCTGACAGGACACTGACAAAGTCATCTCTTCCAGAATAAAACCCGCCGTGCTTTATCCTCATCCAGAGCAGATCCTTTGGAGAAAGGCAGGGTGAAATAAGCCAAGCACTTTTCATCTTTATTCCTATGGATTCTGCTCAGATATGTTCAGATATTTTATGGATCTCAGTGAAATTGCAGCCCAAATGATATTTCAAGGAAACTCATTCCTTGTTTTCGGAGTTCTTCAATATATGACAGCCCAAGGCAGAGTTTCCTACATGCTGGAAATAATTTCTCGCTCCGCATTTGGCAGATCCAAACAAGCCTTGAGTGCTGCATAAACCAGGTCTATGAATAAATCAGGGGTGGGAGAACTGGGATCCGAGGTGTTGTGAGATTTGAAATACCTGAAAGCTTGGCATTGGCCACGAGGCACTTGGAAATGGTCTGGGGTTTGATGAAAGGTTTTGCATTCAAGATGCCATCGGGATATTTCGGGAGGAAACCTCCCGGTGGGTTCATCCAAAGTTTGTCATAAACATCACTGAAATATCTGCACTCCAGCTGCTGCTTTCTGCTCTAGTCAAGAGCAGCAGAGGCAACTCCTTCTTAGCAAACACCCTGAGACTGCTGAGGGAGGAGAGATGGATATACTGGGCTCAAATACCAGACTGGGAGGTGCAGAAATTAAGGAGAGGTGGCAGGTGGAAGGCGGAAGAAGGGAGTTTATGGAGAGATCAGTAGATCTTGGGGAGAGCAGAGATTCCATGAAACCCTCAGAGATGGAGATCAGGGACTCACAGTTTTATCAGGAGGGAGGATTTTCTAATATTGTCTAACTTGGGTCTCACCAGTGCCAGGCACTGGGGTGGCTCGAAAAGCAGAAGTTGCATCCACCTTATCCATCCTCAGCCTTCTGGTTCCCATCCTTATCCATCCTCACCCTTCTGGTTCCCATCCAAAGGGAAGACAGGTTATGTCAGAGACAGGGAGCTCCTTTGGGAGGTGTTTGAGAAATCCTCCTTCAAGGTCATGGCAGCAGTTTTTATGGTGCAGCAGGATCCAAAAATGACATGACAGGCTCTGGAACTGATTCTCGCCTTCCATAACCCAGGTTTCCCTCCTCAGCACTCCCCCAAGCCTATGTCACCACTCTCCAGAGCATCCCACCAGCTGGAAGAGCTGACATTCCTCTTGTCCTGGCCCCGTCTCCTCTCCACCACCTGGATGTCACCATGTCCTGCTGAGCACAGCTGAGCTTCTGTCCCTGTCTTTGTTGTGAGCCTTGGGGTGGGAACATCCCTAAGGAGTCAGTTGGGATGTGACCAGCCTGTTTTAGCAATTAATAACATGGAATGGGGCTGCTCCAGGCACTGGGACACAGCTCCACTGAGCCATGATCAATTAATTTATTGATGTCCACGTGGAAATAACATCTTCTTCCCATGCTTTGGTCTTCCCTCCCCATATGGGGAACAAACCCTTTTGTATTTTCACGAATAACTCTGAAGACAATTTCCAAAATGCTGGAAAAAGCCAAGACAAACCCAGTGGGAGTCCTGGGGATGTGCTGACAGGGAACAAGGGCCAACTCCTGGGACACAGGTGGGCTGACTCCGTGTCAGAACACCCACACAGAGCCATTCATAGCTCCAGGGAGGCGTAGGCACAGGGAATTCGTGTGCCAGGAGGAGAGGTCGGGGGTCTCCGTAGGGTTGGGCTGCTGTTAACTTGGGAGAGCAGGAATGAGGTAGAGAGCAGGGAGGAGAATGGGTTTGGGAAGCTTTTTCGTGCTCCGAGAAGCAAAGAGGAAGCACCAGGAATGATTCTGTCACTTGTAATCCTGCTACCAGGCTGACCCTGTCATGGAATCGTGGAATGGTTTGGGTTGGAAGGGAAAGTCAAGATCATCCAGTCCCACCCCTTACCATGGACAGGGACACCTTCCACTAGCCAAGGTTGCTCCAAGCCCTGTCCAACTTGACCTTGGACACTTCCAGGGGTGGGGCAGCCACAGCTTCTCTAGGCAGCCTAGAGGAAGGAGTCTGTGGAAGACACAATCCATTACCTACCTGGGGTTGCTCCACAGCCCTCACACCTCTTCCCTGGAGGAGAGGAGATCTCATTGCAGTTACAAATTCCATGGGAGGGGAAGAGGAGGGGCAGGAACTGAGCTCTGCTCTGGGGGAATGAGGGACAGGACCCAGGGAGCAGCTGGAGCTGTACCAGGGCAGGGTCAGGTTGGATCTCAGGGAAAGGTTCATCCCCCAGAGGGTGGTTGGGCACTGCCCAGGCTCCCCAGGGCAGTGGGCACAGCCCCAAGGCTACCAGAGCTCCAGGAGGGTTTGGACAATGTTCCAAGGGACAGGGTGGGATTGTTGGGGTGCCTGTGCAGGGCTGAGGGTTGGACTGGATGATCCTGGTGGGTCCCTTCCAGCTCAGGATATCCTGTGACTCCGCTTTCCTTGCAGAAGGCATGGCAGAAGCCGTGGGCTCGAGCAGGGACTGCCTGCAGGCCGGCGAGTCGTGCACCACCGACCCCGTGTGCAGCGCCAAATTCCGGACCCTGCGGCAGTGTATCGCCGGGAACGGGGCCAACAAGCTGGGCCCCGACGCCAAGAGCCAGTGCCGGAGCACGGTGACAGCCCTGCTCTCCAGCCAGCTCTACGGCTGCAAGTGCAAGAGGGGCATGAAGAAGGAGAAGCACTGCCTGAGTGTCTACTGGAGCATCCACCACACTCTCATGGAAGGTCAGTCCTCTGCAGGGAGCTCGTTCCCGGTGGCCTTCCCGAGAGGGAGTTGCTCGTGGAGCTCTCTGCAGAGCTTCTGCAAAACAAGGTCGTCTCTGTACCCTCCTATTCCCTCTCAAGACCTGCTGATAGGAGCCGAGGGAATGCCTGGAGTTGTGCCAGGGCAGGCTCAGGTTGGATCTCAGGGAAAGGTTCTTCCCCCAGAGGGTGGTTGGGCACTGCCCAGGCTCCCCAGGGCAGTGGGCACAGCCCCAAGGCTGCCAGAGCTCCAGGAGGGTTTGGATGATCCTCTGGGGCACAGAGTGGGATTGTTGGCATGTCTGTGCAAGGCCAGGGGTTGGAGTGGCTGATCTGGGTGTATCCCTTCCAACTCAAGATATCCATGATTCTACTGACCCCCCTGGTGATGACATTTTGGGCAAAGCAACCCTGAAAACCTGAGACACCTCCTGCCTTTTTCTTTTCTTTTTTTTTTTTTAACTTGCCCTCTCTTTCATGACATTCCCAATATACCTCGAGATCTTTTCCTGGGGGATATGCACAGCATGTTTTGCATCTAAGGATGTCAACCAAGACCACGAGCGCCGTGGAATTCACAGGAACGCTCCATAAAGCACAGGCACCGAGGAAAAAAACAACCTGAACTTTAAAAAAAATCACTCTCTTGGAGCCTCTGGAACGCATCAGTGTCTTTGGGTTAGCGAAGATTTGGGGTTGGTGACATCAAGCTGGAATTTAAAGTGTTCCCAGAGCCGGGATTCAGTAAGTTTGGATTTTGACGGGTTTTAAGAGTCGCCATAAAATCGCACCTCGGTGGCCGTAACTCTTCCTTGTCAGGCCGAGGAGTGTTTTATGCACCATGAAAATTAAAATGGGGAATAAAACAGGCCCTTCCAGCCATGGGCTGGGAAATAGATTAATAAAACACTCCTGGATTAAACCTGGAAGGAGAAGTGCAGGGGTGAGGCCATGGGCCAGAAGGCCAAGCAAAATGAAGAGCATGGAGAATACAACTCATAGGCTCTGTGGGATGGTGGGGTCAGAAGAATTTCCAGCTTTGGGATGTGGAATGGTTTGGGTTGGAAGGGACCTTAAAGACCATCTCATTCCAACCCCCTGCCATGGCCAGGGACACCTTGCACTAGAAGGAAGAGGAGGGAGAGGTTGGCAGAGGCCAGGAGTGGGTCTCCAGGTGTAGAATAGAAGTTGAATGGGCTGGATGAACTTCCTGCCCAGAGTCTTGGGACTCCCACCTTTGGGATGGCTGTGAGAGGGTTGTTTTAAGAGGCTGACAAGACTCTGCCCCCCTTCTCTGCTCCATTTTTTTCATGGCTGAGGTCACTTGCAGTGCAGATTCACCCCCCAAACCTGTGGTTTCCTTGCCTTAATTTCCCCGGGGTGATACATTTCATATCAGCCCCTGAGTCCTCACGTGTTTAATCGACTGAGAAAGGAACCCACACAGAGCTTTGTCTCTCACTCACACGCACCCAGGAGGCTGCAAAAAGCTTCTTAGAAGCCCTCTTGTAAAAACAATCGTGGAAGTGTGTGCTCAGGGAATTTGCAAAGCACGCTGTTTACTCAGGGCCACCTTCCCATTTAGAGGCACAATAACACGATGACAACCTGATAACCATCCTCTGATAAAGGTGCTTTGTCATCAGGACATAAAACTGCTACTCTGGGACGTACAAATGGGCCCCTCTCCGGTGGGTAACGATGCAGGATATTTCAATGAAGGTGTAAAGCTGCCTTGTAATGCACCTGTGGTAATTCCAGGGCCTTGTGTATCCTGGGAGCCATTTCTTCCTGGAGATCAGCATATGCCCGGAGCGTGAGGTTTGATAGTCCTTTTATCCCAGCTGCTGTTCTACATCCATCCAAATGTCTAATAAAGCAAGGAATTGATGCTGAGCTGTTTGCTTCAGTAATATTCCGTGGGGTCCATCAGGATGATGGGGCAGTACAGGCCGTTGTGAATAAAATCAGCTTCCCAGAGACTCAAAAATGAGGAGAGGAAGCTCCTGCGGGAGCTGTGGCTCATTAGCTCTGTGCCAAGTAATAATGGCAAGAAGAAAGAGGGAGGTGGTAATAAATATGGGGTGTGTTGTCACACACACACACACAGAGCCCTGGCCGTGTCCTAGAAAGAGGCAAGGACCATATCCCAGGTTGGCACACAGAGGAAAGAGTAAGAATGGTGATGGAAACGCTGTGTGTGGAGGGAGCTGCTGTTTTGAACCCTGCCCACAGCCTGGTGTCCTCAGTGACACTCCCTGGAGAGTGGCTTGAGCTGCAGAGGATTATAACTCAACAGTTCCCTGCCCCACTCCAAAGCTGAGATGTATTTTTAAAAGCCAGTCCCATCCTATTCCCTTCTCCAAGGATGTGGCCACACACCAGTCCCTGCGACTCTGGGGATTTATTTATGGCGCTTGGAGCCACCAAAAAATCCTGCACTGCCGCCTCTGAGCCTTGTGCACCTCAGTCATCCGTCAGGAGCCTCAGCTGCCCTCTCACCAGTTTCTCCTGTCCCCTCAGGAATGAATGTCCTGGAGAGTTCCCCCTACGAGCCGCTGAGCAGGGGCTTCGATTACGTCCGCCTGGCCTCCATCACTGCAGGTAGGTGGGAGGGGAGCTGCTCTTACTGGTTCAAATTGGGGGGGGGGGACTGGCTCTGGAAGAGCTACAGACAGGGAAATCCTTTGTGAGCATTGCCTGATTCAGGCCCAGAAGTTGCTTTTCCAAGGAGTTGCCTGTGATTCCTGTGCTAAACTGTTACACGTTCTGGGAAGAACCACTTGTTGTTCTTTGGGGTTTTTTGTGTCTGTTACGGTGTGGGCATGAAAAAAGAGGGCTGGGACTGAGGGGTGTGGTGGGAAGACCTCTTCCAGTGGGCTCGTTCTCCACAGCAGGTGGATGATCCGTGCCCTGCAGACAGCTCAGCAAACAGGAGCTGCTTGGATTTCAAAGGTGCTTCCACATCAGTCACAGGGTCAAACTCTGCAGAGAAAAAGGTCAAAAACCCACCCTATGGGTTGATCCCAGACACAGCCTTTAACCCCACGCCCCGAGGGCAACCTCAGCCCCCTGTTCTGCTCTGCTTCATGTAATCCCCTTAACAACTTAAACAGAGCTGCCTGACACCTTTTAACCCCTGGAGGGCCACAAACAGGGCTCAGCAGTTAAAAGGTCGGCCAACAACCCATCCATCACCAACCAGCTCCTGCACCAGCCGTGGGGGAGCTTTACCAACAGTGATTTGGGTTACAAAACTCCCTGTCTGGGAGCAGGTAATGCGCTCTGGCAGATGTGCCAAAACATCTGTCCAGTCTCAGCTTTTCCCCGCCGTGCCCCCTTGCTCTGGGGTGGCAGCATGGCTGGAGGGCACCCAAGCGAGGAGGAGCAGCAGGTGCCTGAGGCTGATGGATGCCCTCAGTCCCTGCCACGGCCAGGAATATTGTCCAGGAGCAAATTAACCCATCAGCCCTGGACAATCAAAGCAGAGAGGGATGGGAGGTGCTCCCTGCCCTCGCTCTTCTTATTGACTCCACTTGACAGATGGGAGCGTGGACACTGGAGCGTGGCCAAAGCTGTTTGCTGGGTCATGGCCTTTCTAATGGAGTTTTCCACCTTTTTCTAAGAGTCCTCCAGGGCTTCGGAGCGCGGGGAAATCCAGGCATGGGGATTTTTCTGCACGGTTAGCACATTTTTAAGGCAGACTGAAATCGTTTGGGCAGCAAAGCAAATGGGCCCAGAGCAGCAGGGATTCATCAGAGGACTCAGCATCTACTTAGGGACACGAATTTTCTTGGTTTAACCTGTTTTCCCCTATTTATACCAATCAAAATATTCCATAACATGACTCACAACCTGCCGCCCTGTGCCTGTCCAGTGTCCAGGGCCATACAATCAGCATTGCCAAAGGATCCTCTTTCAAATCTCCCAGAAAAAAAACCCCAAAATTCCCAAGAACTTGTTGAAACAAAAAACACCCCCATGACTGTTTGCCAAGCGAGAGCAACAGGTATTTTAAACCAAATTTCACCCAAACAATATGTGGCCACTCTTAAATCTGTGCAAATGGAGCCACATCCCTCCACTCCTAATTGTAGCAGTGATTTAAAAAGGACATCCTTTGGTGTTGTGTGGGAAGAGGAGAAAATCCAGTGTGTTCCCTGTGATTTATGAACTGCATGGATGATGAAACCCTTCCAAGGAACTGTTTCCTCCACGTTGGCTGGCAGCTCCCCGGCATAAACTGATGCTCTGACAATATTCCTCTCTCTGGGCATTTTTAAAGGGAAGTATTTGGTGATGGGAATGCCCCAAGCAAAAGTTTCACCCTGAAAAATTTGACTTCCAGCTCACTGTAAGCAGCAGGGACAACAGGAAGGAAAAAGAAATGCTGGGAGAAGGAGCATCTGATAATGCCAGGGAAATAAAGGAGGGCAGCAGCTCTGAAGTGCTCAGGGAGACTGTCAATGTTTTAGCACTTGTCAGCAGTGACTGGTTGGTTTTAACTTCTGGCCAAAGATAGGGTTTGACTCTGTACTGGGAATTTATCATTCTGGGGATTTTTCCCAAGTGAAAAAAATCCTGTGCTGGGGAGAAAGCCCTGGTGTGCTGCAGGTCATGGGCTTAATGCAGAGGGGTGAAAATCAGCTTCAACTTCATTTTCTCTCTCATGCTTGGAGGCTCCTTGTCTCACCTGTGTGAGCAAACAGAGCCTCATATCCCGACCCACTCCTGCCATGACTCTGGAGCATTTCCCCCTCTATAAAACAGACCCCATCCATCTCTAGGGACCCTACAGCCAGTGTTACACAAAACACCTTTCACAGAATCCCAGAATCCCGGAACAGATTGGGCTGGAAGGGACCTTAAAGATCTTCTTGTTCCACCCCCTACCATGGGCAGGGACACCTTCCACTAGACCAGGTTGCTCCAAGCCCCATCCAACCTGGCCCTGGACACTTCCAGGGATACAGGGGCACCTGGAAGACCTTTCCCTCTTACTTACATCCCACATTTGCAGAGGAGGCTGTTGGCCTCATATAAACTTGTGAGATCCCTGTTTTCCTACTGTTTGTTTTGCATTCATCACCACAATTCCTGCTTTATTTTCCTGATTGTTCCTCACGCTCCACGTTTTCCTCCAGTATCCCTGTGTCCCCACAGCACACCCCTGCTCTCCCACCCACACTGGGACATTTTTTCTCCTCTTTTTTAAGAGGGTGGAAGTGCACAATGATTTTGCTGAAGGCAGGGAAAGCTCTGGGGACAGACCCATCATCAGGTCCCAAGGGCGTCAAGGGGGATGGTCCCTCTGATCCCATCCTGTGAAGGCACCATTACTTCCTAGGACATGGATTTACTGGTCAAGACTGGTCTGGATGGGGTAAGTGAGAGATCTGCTGTGGCACTTTTGAGACCCAAGCAGCTCTTGCTTAGCTGGGTAGGTCCTGGGATGGACCAAAGCCTGATGGGACCCTCCAGGTTTTCTTCTTTCCAGAAGAAACTCATTGCACAGGATAGAGAGCCTGAGGTGCAGGATTAGTGAATTCCATCCAAGAATCAGCAGCCTCAGCTTTGCCACTGACTCAGTGCTTAATTTTGAGCAACTTGAGGAAAAAAAGGGTCTTTTACTAGAGATCCCAATTGGTGGATCCAGCTGTGGCCGTAAGCAGATGCAATTCCTGATGGCTCCTGTTTTCCCAGGCCTCAAGTTCCAGTTCACATTAGAAAAGTGTTACAAAATGCCCAGGGGAGAGCAAAGCTTCATTTGATTAAATACAGGAGAGTGGGGGAGTGAGCCCTGGGGGGTGAGGTTTGGTGGGTGGCTGTGGCACCTCTCGGGAAAAAACGAGTATGGGAAGTGGATTTGGACCTGCCAGGACACAGCAAACAAATGTGGGCTGCACCTGGACACTGTTTTGGGGTCCACAACTTGGAAGGGGTTGTGGTCTCACCAAGGTGGCTGATGCGGGAAAATAACCCTCTGCGACTCTTTTTGAGTATTAGATAGCAAAAACCGCTCTATTTATGCAGGAATGTTTTCCAAAGCGTGCACAAGCCAAAAAAGTCTCTTGTTTTTATTTCATTACCTAATTACCAATTACCTGGGACTGCCTCACCCACCTCCAAAACTGTCCCTCCCTCGGTACCGCCCTCCCCACGCCTCCCGAATTTCTGTTGGAGGTTTCAAAAAGATCAGCTCTTCATCTTCTCCTCCTGTCCCTCATCTCCTTTGGGATGTTATGGCATTACCTGGAATGCTTTCAAGGCTTTGGAGAAGCTTTGGTAATATCAGGTGTTATGGCCCTTTTCTCACTCCAGTTCACAGACAGAGAAACCCTTGAACATTTTAGAAAACCAGCACAAAAGGAATAGTAAACTGCATAATATATAGTATATGAATGATATAATATATATATTTAAAATATATAAAATATATATAATATTTAGAATGTATAAACTATATATAATATATAAAATATATATAATATACAGTATATAATATATAGTATATAAATGATAAATACTATGTATTTTATATATAATGTAATATATAATATATTAAATATATAAAATATATAGTATTAATATATAATATAGAATATATAGTATATAAACTATATAGACTATATAATCTAAATATATAATACATTAATATTATTAATATCTTAATATAATAATTATAATTAATCAATGATAAATAATATAATTTGAGAATATAATTAATAGTTATCATATGCTATTATAATATAATTATAATGTATATCATTAATATTTAATACAGTACAATTAGTATATATTAATATTTAATGCCGTATAACTAGTATATTGCATATTATAATTAATATGTAATATCTTATAATTAATTCTGAGATATAATAATACATCATTATAGCATATAGTATATAATTATAATATACAATAATTATATGTCATTAATGTAATGTCATTAATATAATATACTAAAATATTAATTATTTAATTATAATGTTAGTCATGCAGTGATTAATATCTTTTATTAATACTATCAGCTACATAATATATTAAAATAATATAACATATATATCACATATATAATATATCATATGTACTATATTTTATATATGTACTATATGTTATATATACTATTCATTTATATATACTATATGTTATATATATGTACTGCATGTTATATATATATAGCATTAATAATATATAAAGTATATATAATGTATATAATATCTATCATAAAATATCTATAATATATTAAGTCTATAATATATATAATATATATCTGTAATATCCATAATATCTATAGTATCTAGAATATCTATAATATTTATAATATCTATAATAACTATACTATATATATTATATATAATATTTATTATATATAATGCATAGTCTTAAAATATACTATATATTATATATAGTATATATACTATATATTAAAATATTAAAATAAAGTACTAAAACATGGTGTATATATATTACATATTATACCTATAATATCTATAATATATAATATATAAAATATGTATATTTTATATACAGTATGTATGATATATGTACTATATGCTATATGTAGAGCATTAATAATATATAAAGTATATATGATGTATATAATATCTATCATATAATATCTGCAATATATTATATCTATAATATATATAACATATCTATAATATCCATAATATCGATAGAAGCTAAAATATCTATAGTATCTCTAATATCTATAATATTTATAATATCTATATTAACTATACTATATATTAATATTATTTATAATATATATAAAATATATATTATATTTTATATTTTATATATTATATTATATATTATATATTATGTATTATATATTATCTATTATGTATTATATATTATAATATTATATATTATTTATAATATATATAAAATATATATTATATTTTATATTTTATATATTATATATTATATTATATATTATATATTATATATTATATATTATATATTATAATATTATATATTATATATGTTATATGTTATATATTGTATATTGTATATTATATATTATATATCATGTATTATATATTATATATTATATATTATATATTATATATTATATATTATATATTATATATTATATATTATATATTATATATTATATATTATATATTATATATTATATATTGTATATTATATGATACATAATATATAAAATATATAAATATTTAATATATAATATAAATTATATTTTATATATAAATTATATTAGGGGTTGGACTTGATGATCTTGGAGGTCTTTTCCAACCCAATCTATTCTATGATTCTATATCATATATAATATATTTAATCTATAATATATAAAATATATTTTGTATATAAAATATATAAAATATATATAATACACCGGGGTGGTGCCACTGGGGATGGGTCTCGGTGCCAACCCCCCCTTGTGCCCCGTCCCGCAGGGTCGGAGAACGAGGTGACGCAGGTGAACCGGTGCCTGGACGCGGCCAAGGCCTGCAACGTGGACGAGCTGTGCCAGCGGCTGCGCACGGAGTACGTGTCCCTGTGCATCCGGCGCCTGGCCCGCGCCGACTCCTGCAACCGCTCCAAGTGCCACAAGGCCCTGCGCCGCTTCTTCGACCGCGTGCCCCCCGAGTACACCCACGAGCTGCTCTTCTGCCCCTGCGACGACACGGCCTGCGCCGAGCGCCGCCGCCAGACCATCGTCCCCGCCTGCTCCTACGAGGCCAAGGACAAGCCCAACTGCCTGGCGCCGCTGGATTCCTGCCGGGAAAACTACGTCTGCAGGTAACGCCCGTGCACGTGGAGAGCTGTCCCTGGGGCACGTCCCAAGGGTTCGTTCCCCCTTGCACTCACCTGAAGGGTCCCCCATCCCATCTCATCCCACTGACTGGTCGTTGCCTCAGTGGCTCCTTCCCATGATCCACATCCTTGTATCACAAGGTGTGGGTTACAAGGTCACGTACATGAGGTGTCTGATACAAGGACACATACACAAGGTGTGGGATACAAGGACACGTACACAGGGTGTGAGATACAAGGACATGTACACAAGGTGTGGGATACAAGGACATGTACACAGGGTGTGAGATACAAGGACACGTACACAGGGTGTGAGATACAAGGACACGTACACAGGGTGTGAGATACAAGGACATGTACACAAGGTGTGGGATACAAGGACACATACATGAGGTGTGGGATACAAGGACACATACACAAGGTGTGGGATACATGGACACGTACACAAGGAGTGGGATACAAGGACACGTACATAGGGTGTGAGATACAAGGACACGTACACAAGGTGTGTGACACAGACAGAGGATGATTTGAGATGCTCATGCTGGAGCTTTTTAGACCTTTTCTATGGATTTTTCGGCTTTGGTCCTAAAGAAAGACTCGCTCTGGGTCTCGGTGGTAAAGCTGGATCTCCCACCACATCCCACTGAGAGTTCATTGCCCTGGTGGCTCCTTCCCACATCCTTTCCCCAGACACAAGGTTTTAACAGACAGAAGAAGATTTGAGATGCTCATGCTGGAACTTTTTAGACCTTTTCTATGGATTTTTGGCTTTGGTCTTAAAGAAAGACCCGCTCTGGGTCTCAGTGGCAAAGCTCGATCTCCCACCACATCCCACTGACAGTTCGTTGCCCTGGTGGCTCCTTCCCATGATCCATATTCTTGTATCTTACACAAACAGAAGAACATTGGAGATGTTCATGCTAGAGTTTTTTAGAGCTTTTCTATGTTTTTTTGGCTTTGGTCCTAAAGAAAGACCCTCTCTGAGTCTCGGTGGCAAAGCTGGATCTCCCACCACATCCCACTGCCCTGGTGGCTCCTTCCCACATCGTTTCCCCAGACACAAGGTTTTAACAGACAGAAGAAGATTTGAGATGCTCATGTTGGAGCTTTTTAGACCTTTTCTGTGTTTTTTTTTGGCTTTGGTCTTAAAGAAAGACCCGCTCTGGGTCTCGGTGGCAAAGCTGGGTCTCCTGATCCATGGATGGTCTGCACCAATCCTGGCACCTTAGACCCCTTATCCTGTGCAATGAGTTTCTTCCAGAAAGTGTGAGGCACGAAGGGATGTGGGGTGGGGTGTTTGCAGCCACTTTCACTGATCCATCTCCCCACTCTCCATCTCCCCTAGTCCACAGCAATCCACATGGAGAGACAGGACAAGGGGGAATGGCTTTAAATTGAAGGAGGGTAGATTTTGATTGGATTTTCAGAAGAAAATATTCTCTATGAGGGTGGGGAGGCCCTGGCCCAGGTTAGGCAGAGAAACTGTGGCTGCCCCTGGATCCCTGGAAGTGTCCAAGGCCAGGCTGGTTGGGTCTTGGAGCAACCTGGGCTAGTGGAAGGTGTCCCTGCCCATGGCAGGGGGATGGGACAAGATGATCTTAGAGGTCCTTCCTAACCCAAACCATTCCATAATTCTAAGCTCTGGTGATTGCAACAGGAGTCTCAGGGTCTCAGTGTCACTCCAGATCCACCCCTCAGCCTGTGGCCAGTGTGGTTTGCTGCTCTGCTTCCACCCAACCCCACAGACCCATCCCGTGTGCTCACTCACAGCCTTTTTCCTTCTTCTCTACTATTTTCACCCTTGTATTTCTCCGAAAGTCCTTGATATTCCAGAAGGCCAATCCACACACAGCTCCCGGGAGCAGAGCCCATCTGTCTGTGGGAGATGTGAGACCACAAAGCACCGACTGTGGTGGTCCCAGCCCAGTGCCCTGGGTGCAGCTGGAGCCCTGAGCAGACACCTGGAGAAGGAAAACACAAGAACAAGTGTAGGACAACACCTCCAGCATTATCCCAGACTCTAATTATTGTGGGGTTTGGGACTTCCTGAGCTGAACTGCCAGCAGCCATTGCCCACCAGCACATCATCCTTAAATTACAATTAAAATATTCTTTATTTTCGCAAAGAGGAGGTGAGAGCAGCAGCATCCTCTTGGAGGGATGGACTGGGACAAATATCCCTGTGCACCTCAGAAACGTGGATGAAGGACAACAAAGAATGATGCAAAGCCTTTGAGCCACCCCAGCCCTGGCTCAGATGTCCCCTGGTACCCAGGGAACCTGAAATGGAAGACTGATCCTGGAATCTGAAGTGGTCCTGCCCTCTCCCTAACAAGACAAGAGAGCCCAGTGGGGAGGAAGAAGTTCAAAGGGGAGAGTGTTGCCCCCCAGGAGGCTGGAAACCATTTCCTGCCCCAGCACAGCTGTTCATTATCTGCTCCCTTGGCCTCTGAATGTAGAATGTAAAATATCCTCTAGAGGCACAGCGGGAACAACGGGTTGACGTGTGACCTGGTCAGAGCCAGCAGTGCAGAAACCACGAGGAATAAATCATAAAGGAATGGAGTAAAATACTCCATTTGCCTGTCCTGCAAGTCCTCCTCCTGCAGCTCCTTCCCAGCTGTAATCCCTTGGATTTCTCAGCTAGGAGGGGTGGGTTCTGCTGACATGGATTATATGGAATTATATAAAATCTGCCAGCAGCATCTCCCTCCTCTAAAAGCGGCACCTTTTGGGCAGGAAGGTTTTTCCTGGTGTCACAGGAGAAAGAGGTTGGTGTGGGGCAAATATGGGAACAAAGAAGAGGAAAAAAAACAAGGAGAAGGCTGGGGAGGATTTACCTGCTCCACAGGCTCCAGAGGGTCCAACCTTCCCCTGGGAACGGGAGACTGCAGCAGAGGATGGGAGAGCAGCCCTGGTGATCGGTAGAACATTCCATATCTGAGCCTTTGGACACTCCTATTGGTCTGAGGTGACCTCAGCTATGTTTAGAGTCTTCCAAGAGAGAAAAACTGGACAGGGGTGATTCCCTGTTCCAACAAATCAGCATAAAAATGAAGGTTGGGGCTCTTTAGGCAAAGCTAAAACTGACAAACACAGAACGAATTCCCTCCCCGCCGGCAAGAGCTCTTGCCTCAAAAACCAGCCTCACACAGCAGACAACAACCATTTCTCCCAAGACTGCACCTCTCTCGTAGTTCCAGAGGAATCCTGATAAAACATGAACTGCAGAACCTGCTCAAAAAGAAGTCCTGGGTTTGTTGGGGAGGGCGAACTTAAAATTATATCGGTTCGAACCGGTTTAGCAACACCCACAGCACCAAAGGATTTTATGAACACCACCAGTGGACTGCTGTATCTTTTTTTTTTTCCCCCCCAAAAAAATCTGTGCTGATCTGTCCTGTTTTTTGTGCTGTGATTCCCCCAGGTCCCGCTATGCAGAGTTCCAGTTCAACTGCCAGCCCTCCCTGCAGGCTGCCAGCGGGTGCCGGAGGGAGAGCTACGCTGCCTGTCTGCTGGCCTACACTGGCATCATAGGTATGGGGAGGGCAGATCTGGCTTGATTTAATTATTAAAGTAAAATGTGAGGTGCAGAGAGAGAGAAAGGAATAAAAAAGAGGCGGGAGGAAGAGGAGAGGGAGGGATCAAGCGTCAGGGAAAGCGTTTCCAGCCGGGGCGAGGGAGGGGATTGTCCCGCTCTGCTCCGCCCTGGGGTGGCCTCACCTGAAAGTTTGCGAGTGTTCAGTCTGGAGAAGGCTCTGGAGAACCTTCCAGCACCTTCCGGTGCCTAAAGGGGCTCCAGGAGAGCTGGAGAGGGGCTTGAGACAAGGGATGGAGGGACAGGACACAAGAAATGGCTTCCCAGTGCCAGAGGGCAGGGATAGGTAGGATATTGGGAAGGAATTGTTGGCTGTGAGGGTGGGGAGGCCCTGGCACAGGTTGGCCAGAGAAGCTGTGGCTGCCCCTGGATCCCTGGAAGTGTCTAAGGCCAGGATGGAGCACCCTGGGCTAGTGGAAGGTGTTCCTGGCTAGTGGAAGGTGTCCCTGCCCATGGCAGGGGGTGGAACGACATGAGCTTTAAGGTCTCTCCCAGCCTAAACTATGAATGCTCTTAGGGAACCTGAATTCCCAGAAAATGCCCATTCCTTGGACTGAGAGCACTTTGGTGGTGGTGGGGTGACCACAAAGGTTGTGATTCTCCTCCCTGGGAGCAAACCAAAGCCACGACAGCAGCACTGGGAGGGTTGTGCTGCCCTCACAGAGGGCTTTGGCCAAGGCTGAGAGCAGAGCAACCCAAGAGAGCAGCTTGGGGGGGATCTCACCGACCCTGTGGCCACACTACTCCACCCCTTCCCCTCTGCAGGCAGCCCCATCACCCCCAACTACATCGACAACTCCACGTCCAGCATCGCTCCCTGGTGCACCTGCAACGCCAGCGGGAACCGGCAGGAAGAGTGTGAGACCTTCCTGCACCTCTTCACCAACAACATCTGTCTCCGTGAGTGCCCGTGGCATCCCTGCACCCTGGGGGGCCTCCTTTGGAATGGGGGCACGGAGATGCCCTGCTCCTCGGGAGTCTATGGGTGCCCAGCTCCCTGGTAGCCAGCAGAGCAGCCGGGAAGACCCTCAGAGGTGCATTTGGGTGGCGCAGGGATGTTTTGCCTTGCCCTGACGAGCCTTTTCTCCGTCTCTTTCCCAAGAAAATGCCATCCAGGCCTTCGGCAACGGGACGTACCTGAGCTCGGCCGCGGCCCCCTCCATCCCCCCCACCACACAGATGTACAAGCAGGAGCGAAACGCCAACAGGGCCGTGGCCACCCTCCGAGAGAACATCCTGGAGCACCTCCAGCCCACCAAGGTAGGACAGGGCTGGACCGGCCCCAGGAGATGCTGGGCCCTGTCTGTGGCTCCTCCCACCCCCCTCAGCTCAGCTCCCTCTTAGACCTGTGTCATTCCAGCCACAGGCATCCAACCTCCCCTCCACCTCCTGGAGTCCTTGATTCTGCATGTCCTGGCATATTTTCCCCAGCATCAAGCTCAGAGCTACAAGTTCCTGTCCCTCACTCTGCCCTCCTACCTGTTGGTCTCTTCTCTCTCTCTTCTCTTCTCTTCTCTTCTCTTCTCTTCTCTTCTCTTCTCTTCTCTTCTCTTCTCTTCTCTTCTCTTCTCTTCTCTTCTCTTCTCTTCTCTTCTCTTCTCTTCTCTTCTCTTCTCTTCTCTTCTCTTCTCTTCTCTTCTCTTCTCTTCTCTTCTCTTCTCTTCTCTTCTCTTCTCTTCTTCTCTTCTCTTCTTTTTTCTCTTCTCTCCTCTCCGAACCTCTCCTCTCCTCCCCTCCCCTCCTCTCCTCTCTGAACCTCTCCGAACCTCTCTGAACCTCTCCTCTTCTCTTTTCTTTTCTCTTCCCTTTCCAAATCTCCCCTTCCCAGACTTTCCCAAACCTTCCTTTACCAAACCTTCCCTTCCCAAACCTTCCCAAACTTTTCTTTCCCAAACCTTCCCTTCCTGAACCTTCCCAAACCCTCCTTTCCCAAACCTTTCCCTCCTCTCCTCTCTTTCTCCCCTCTCCTCTTCCCTTTTCCCTTCCCTTTCCTTCTCTTCCCAAACCTTCCCAAATCTTCCCAAACCTTCCTCTCCCAAACCTTCCTTTCCCAAATCTTTCCAAACCTTCCCTTCCCAAACCTTCCCCATCCCTCCCCTTCTCTCCTCTCCTTTTCTCCTCTCCTCTTCCCTTTTCACTTCTCTTTTCCCTTCCCTTCCCAAACGTTCCCAAACCTTCCCTCCCCAAACCGTCGCAAACCTTCCCTATGTTTCTTTTAGAAGTACTGGGAAATCCATGGACTTTTCAGGAATGTAGAAGGGGGGCCAGGACAACCGATGTGGCTCCTCAGCCTCCTCCAGAGCAGCTTCAGACAATCATTTCCCCTTCCCAGGGCACAGTTCCCCCCTTAGATGAGGATCCTGGAGGTCAAAACACAGAGGCTTAACTATGGTCTGCACCGGAAAAATTCCAGAGGAGAGGTTCCAGCCCAGCAGCAGATTGTTACTATCAAAACAACATCAAACTGAACTGATTTAAAGCAAACAGCAGCTCTGTTTGCCGCCGGTGGCAGCGTGAGGCACTCAATATTTTACTTTTAAACGACGCGAAACGACCTTGGCTCGGCCCCCTCCAGAATAATTTTCAGGTTGAATTCTTTCACCGCTGAATAATTAACGGCGACCCCGATTTGCTGAGCGCTCAGGTGACACCAGCTGTCACAGGTGACACAGGCTGTCTCAGGTGACACAGGCTGTCACAGGTGACACAGGTTGTCACTTCGGACCAGGCTCCGAGCACCGAGCATGGGCGTCGGGCTGGGCCGCCGGGACCTCCGGGGAGCTTCCAAACATGGAATATTTTAAGCCTCTGTGCCGTTCCTTCCGCTGGGAAAACCACCTGGTTCGCCTCCCTCCGCCCCGTTTTCGCAGAGCAGCGGGTTGGGGAGGTGGAGAAAAGCGGCCTCGGTTTCCTTTGCTGCTTTCCAGGGCGCTGGAATGCAGGAAAGACGTTTAGCAGGCCATAGACTTGGAACCCAGGAGATCCAGAGGATTTCCCTGGAGCTGGTGCTCCCCAAACCTCAGAGAAATCCAAGTGAGGCCCCATCCCAGGTTGGGCAGAGAAGCTGTGGCTGCCCCTGGATCCCTGGAAGTGTCTAAGGCCAGGTTGGACGGGGTTTGGAGCAACCTGGACTGGTGGAAGTTGTCCCTGCCCATGGCAGGGGGTTGGAAAGAAATGATCTTTAAGGTCCCTTCCAAGCCAAACCATTCCATGGTTCTCTGACTTCTCCACCTTTGAGGTGAAGCCACCGGCCAGTCCTTGACCTGAGTGGGCACCCAGGCACCCCCTTCACACAAAGCACCTCCAGTCAGTGCCCAAAACATCTCTGAGCCCATGAGATGACCCCAGTAGAGCCTCACCTTCAGCAGTAGCTCCCACAGAGCTGAGCTCACCTCCAGGCTGGAGTTTGAGTGCTTGGACTAAGCCTGGCCCCTCTGCACAGGAACACACAGGGGGCTGCACAGCCCTAAATCCTCAGAGGGACCAAGGAGGGCCACCAAGATGATCAGAGGGATGGAGCTGTAAGGAAAGGCTGGGAGAATTGGGCTTGTCCAGCCTGGAGAAGAGAAGCTTCAGGGTGACCTGTCTGTGGCCTTCCAGGGCCTGAAGGGCCTGACAAGAAAGATGGATAGAGACTATTTCCAAGGGCCTGGAGGGACAGGACAAGGGGGAACAGCTTCAAACTGACAGAGAGTAGGTTTAGATGGGATATTGGGACGAAATTCTTCCCTGTGAGTGTGGTGAGGGGCTGGGATGGAATTCCCAGGGAAGCTGTGGCTGCCCCATCCCTTGGAAGCATCCAAGGCCAGGTTGGAGCAACCTGGGCTGGTGGACGGTGTCCCCATGGCAGGAGGGTGGAATGACATGATCCTTCACCTCCCTTCCAGCCCAAACCATCCCACAATTCCACGATCCCCCCTCTGATGCTTTTCCTTTCCCTCACAGGTGGCGGGGGAGGAGCGGCTCCTCCGGGGCTCCACCCGTCTGTCCTCAGGGACCTCCAGCCCGGCAGCCCCTTCCCCCTGGGCAGCCTCTCCGCTCTGGATTTGGCCTCTCCTCACTCCTGCCGTGCTGAGCCTCTCTGGGATGTGAGGCAGGGCAGGAATGTGCCGGACACGGACTCGATTTGGTGTCGGTTTCCTTACAAAACAACCAGAGCAGTGACTTTTTCAGGAGGAGGAAGGGGATGGGAAGGAGAGGTGTGGTTTGGGCATCCCTCCCTCCTCCTCCTCCTCATCCCTCTGCCAGTTTATTTGATTTTCTACAATTGGCATCGTCAACAACCGGTTCATCCTTGGTCCTGGCCACCTTCCCACCCCACAGCTTGGTTGTTGTCTCTCCAGCTCTCTGTGGAGGGGGTTGGAGCCATGGACAGTCCCATTGAAAAAGAGGAAGGAGAGAGTTGATCCAGGACATGGGAGCTGCAAAGGAAATGCTTTTGCCTGCCCCATCCAGGAGGGGAAAGACTTTGGATGGATGGAGAAGCCGTCAGGAGGTTTCCTGAAGCCCTGACTCATCCTGGGGGGCTCTTGGCAGGACAAGTCAAGCGATGTGGAGCTCAAACTGTCTCCAGGGACGCTCAGGACCTGAAGGACAACCCACCTGGTTGCTTCAGACTGAAGAAACCAGAGCAGTGGTGAGAAGGTTGTTGGGATCGTTCACCAGAGAGGAACCTGAAGCACCGCTGGGGTGGAGCAAATCAGCACACTCCGAACTGGCTGGCAGGGATTCTCCACCCTCTGGAAAAGCAGAGTACAACCAGCATGTGTCTCCCAGCTGCCACCCACCCCTCGGGCCCTCCTTTTTGGGGAAACCTGTGTCATGTGTTGCTGGTGTTCAGGAAGAAACACGTGTGTTGCGTTTTGTTCCCGGCTGGTTTTTCGTGTCCTGACCCGAGAATCCCAATCCTCTGGTCCTGTCAAGTGTTTGGGGTGGAGTGTTTTTTTTTGGTCACATCCAAACAACCAGAGGCCAGTGTTGTCCCACTCCAAGCTGAGCTTTCTCCATCAGGGATCACTGTGTGAGCCCAACACAACCCACTCTCACGCGCTGCCTGTGCATCCATCAATCTCAGTCTGCAGCCAGGGGATTTCATCAGTTTTCCTGGGAAGAGGCAGGTAGGAGAGGTTTCTAGATACCACCCTGAGGACAGAAATATCCAGGAAAGGCCATGTAATGGATCATGCTATGGGTAGGGAATGCATTGCTGTGGTTTCCTCTCCTTGGAGAACTCTCCTCACTTGTGTCCAGGTGAGCAGGGAAAGGGCTTTTCCTCCTGCCAGCTCCTGTTTCTTCAGCCAAGAGGTCACTTGAACAAAGGGAAGGGACCCTTTGGACTGAGCTGCAGCCAGAGCTGGAGGGAGGTGGGGGTAAATATCTCTGGGGTGTCTTGGGTGGCTCTGGTGTGACCTGAGCATCCTCTTCCCTTGAGCTGAGGAGTCCCAGTACCTTCCTGGAAGGCTGAGCCCCTTCCTACATCAAACCAGGAAAGAGAATGCAAGGAAGGGTGAGAAGGCTTCCCAAGATAAATGCTGATCCAGGCTGGCTGCCACGGGAGGCACAGGAATAGCCCCAGATTCTCCCGGAATATTGAGGCTTGGGATTTGCAGCAGCCCATTTCTCCCTTGGGTTGTGCTCCTCCAAGGAGCACCATTATTTCCTTAGCATTTGGATCCGTGGAAAGGCTTAGCAGCAGCTGACACAGAAGAATTCAGTGCTTTTTGTTCCCATTCCCTGTAGAACACCTCCCATTGTTTCCTCCTGCAGATTTTGCTGGGAAACTGCAGCAGCTTCCTTGGGTTTTGGTCCAACGTGGAACCTCTCTTGTTTGGAGCTGAACACCTGTGGGTGTGACAGACACAGCCAGAAATCCTCCTGGTGCATCCTGTCCAAAATTCCTGGTGTTCCTAATCCAGGGCAGAGGAACATGCCAAGATCCAAGGCCTGTGTCCAGGGTGGGAACATGCCAAGATCCAAGACCTGTGTGTAGGGTGGGAATATTCCAAGATCCAAGGCCTGTGTGCAGGGTGGGAATGTTTCAAGATCCAAGGCCTGTGTCCAGGGTGCCAAGTCCCACCCTGAGCTGAGACTTCCAGGTGAGAACTTCATGGCCAAAAGGCTCACCCCGGGTGAGAGAAACAGGCAGGGAGGGAGAGCTCCAGGGAAGTCCTTTCCAAGTGCCATATCCATGCATGGAGTTGACAAACAATCCATGAACGTCTCCCCTTCATCCAGGACTTCAGTGTCCTCTGGGAGAGCAAATGGCACAACCCCAACCCTGCAAAACTCGTGTCCTCTGAGGTGGGAGGGGGATGAAACTCTGATGCTCAGCCCTTCAAAGGCAAGGAACTACCTCAGCTCCGTGAGGTCACGCTGGGAATTGCCTTCCTGTGCCCCTTTCCTTCCCAATCCTGCAGTCATTCCCTGCTTTTCCACACATCCAGCCTGTCCCCACCACTCTTTAACGATGCACAGGCTGAGTCTCTGTAGGCTGGGGACACAAGTGCCAGCTGCTCTCCAGGAGCACCCACTCCTGGGGCTCTCATGGCTCCACTCCCAGGGCTCTCACAGCTCAGTTCCAGTGATGCTGAAGTGCCACTTTGCCATTTCCTTCTCACCCAGCAGAGGAAGAGTTTTTCTGGCTGGTTGGGATGATTGGAAAGCCCACCTGACCTCTCCTTTCAGGCTGGTGCTGTGGAAAATCGACGTGGAGAATCCAGAGGTCACCTAGTCCAGGGCCCTGCCCCACAGCAGCACCAGTGGTCTGTTTGCACTTTTTGGAAGGTTCATTTTAAATGATTTTTAACAATTTCAGTGAGAGGTGTCATCATTTCCCCTGGATTTGTATTGTAGAATCATGGAATGGGTTGGCAGGAACCTTAAAGATCATTCAGTCCAACCCCCTGCCATGGGCAGGGACACCTTCCACTAGCCCAGGTTGCTCCAAACCTGGCCTTGGACACTTCCAGGGATATCTTGCTTTTAAGACTCCTTAGGATTTGTTCTCTCTAAGCATCACAGCTGAATGAGACCCTCAATTCCCATTTCCTGTCCTTTGGAAAAAAGTGAGTGGGGCACAGAGCAAGAGCCTCTCACCCAGCAGGAAAGAGCCAGGCAGGTGGGAATTAAACAATAATCCCCAAATCTTCACGGCTTTTTCCCCGATCATTTCCCCCTTTTCACCAATATTTGATGTCGATTCTCCCCTCAGGCCTGTTCACGAATCAAACTTTGCAAAAAGACTTTTGAGCCTTGCTCAGAGATGTGATCCTGATTCCACTCCTCCCTCCCACCAGCACACGTGTGCACAGGCCATTGCTTTTCCCCTGTGAAAAGCCAGTGATTTTTTGGGATGAAATCCCATCCCTGCCGAATTCTGTGAAGCAAACCCTGGATCTTCACCTTTAAATCTCTTTAACCCCCAAAGCTGCTTGTAAAGGCAAAGGACTGAGAAAACCAAGAGAGAGAAAAAGGGGAGACAATTTTTCGTTTAGGAATTACTCCATTCCTGGGGACTTCCATAAGCACAAAGAAGAGTCACGGGAAAAAAAAAAAATTAATAATTTAAAAAAAATAATAATAATTAAAGAACCAGCCAGACTTTCTGTAGCCACTAAACTCTTATTTTTTTGCCTGCTCAGCACTGTTCCCAGGAGTTTGACAACCCTGAGAGCCCAGGAAACATTGTGAGTGTACAAATCCATGTTGGCATCATGTCATGTCATCATGGACATTGTTTTCCAAGAAGGAATGTGAGCAGGGAGGGAAGATCCAGGGCTGGGAGGTGGTGCTGGAGCAGTGACCCCTGTGTGGGCACCTGCACCAGGGCAGGGGGGTGGGTGGGTGTCAGCCCATCCTGGGCTCAGACTTGTACTTCTCTCTTCTGTACGTGTCAATATTCCAACATATCCATGAATAAAGCACACATGCATTTTCCTGACCTCTTGGATCCCACCTGCAGCGCCGGGATGTCCGTGCTGGGATGTCCAGGATGGTTTTGAGCTGGAAGAACTGGGGGGGATGTTTTGGGTGGGGTTGGAATTGTGGTGGGGCGCAGGTGAGCAAGTTGGCTGGAATCATAGAATCATGGAATATCCTGAAGGGACACACGAGGATCATCCAGTCCAACAGGACAACCCCAACAATCCCACCCTGTCCCTCAGAGCGTTGTCCAAACCCTCCTGGAGCTCTGGCAGCCTTGGGGCTGTGCCCACTGCCCTGAGGAGCCTGGGCAGTGCCCAACCAGCCTCGGGGGGAAGAACCTTTTCCTGAGATCCAACCTGACCCTGCCCTGGCACAGCTCCAGCCCTTCCCTGGGTCCTTGTGCTGCCTGTGGGGGTGAAGACTGCAAAGATTTGGGAGCAATTTGGGGAATATTTGTCTCCAAGCTGGTGCCACCAGGAGGAGGGAGGCACTGCAAGATCTAACAGGGATGGGAGTAATTGCACCAGCAATTAAAGGCATGTGGAGCCACTAATGAGGAGATGCCACCACAAGACCCAGTGGGTGGAAATAACTGGGAGCCACTGGTGCTGCTGCACCCCCCCAGCGGGCACAGGAGGTGGGAGATGGAGGAGGAGGAGGGAGATGGAGGAGGAGGGTGATGGTTCATGCCAGAAAGGGAGACTTCAGTTCATGCCATGAACATCTGGGAGCTATTTTTGGCAAATTTAAAAAAAAAAAAAAAAGAAAGAAATCGCAGGAAAATCGATCAGAGGCAAATGGAATGTTTTCCTGCCAATTTTTTTGGGTGATGGGGGGGAAATCTCTAGAAAAGAAATGTAGATAAAATTTGTATAAAAACAGTGAGTGAAATTCAAGGCAGTTCCCAAACACAAAGGGAGTTGAAGGTTGGACACAAATGTTGTCGTTTTTCCTCCCCAAAGTCGTGTTTTCCTCCCCAAAACCACATTTACCTCCATGCAGGGGCGAAGCAGCTGAAGGGGAGCAAAGCCTGGGGGGGTCAGGGATGGATGGGATTCTCCTCAGGGCCCTTTACTTCCCCACAGTGCCTGGGCTGAGCCAAAGAAAAATTCCTGAGACAGGAATTCCAGCCTGTTGAACCTGAACTGGGCTGTGAAAGCGCTGCAGGTCTGAGGTGTTTTCCCCGGATCTTGGAGGTGACCCTTGACCAAAATCAGCTCCCAAAAAGCTGGTGGGGACAGTCCAGGAGCAGTTGGTGGGGGCTGGCAGGAGCTGCTGAGCTTCAGGGGGGACCTGGCTTGAGGGAGACCTCGGGAACTCCCTGATGGGACTCCCATGGATTCCCCTGCTCCTCGATCCTGGTGGGATCAATGTGGGGCTGGTTGGAGCACCCCTGCTCTGGGATGCTTCAGGAAAGCCTAGAAACCACCTTAAATTTAGGGTGGAGAGATTTTGGAGCCGGAGAACCACAAAACCACAAACAGCTGGAAGAAGCTTTGCCTGACCCCCACTTGTATCCCACCTCCAGGCCTGGGCCTGGTTTTGGGGGACACGACAAAACTGATCCTCACTCCCTCCTCCAACCACAGACATCAAACTGTGAGGCAAGAGCAGGGGGAGTGATTTTCCCACATTCCCAGAGAAAAGGTCCTACGACTCCTGTAGCCCCCAGGAGAGGTTGAATGGGGCTTGGAGCAACCTGGGATAGTGGAAGGTGTCCCTGGATGGGCTTTGAAGTCCCTTCCAACCCAAACCATTCCATGATTCCACGACAGAGCAGGGCATGGGGCAGCACTAGGAGTTTGGAGGACAGGCCTGGAGATGGGATCTGAGGGAGATCCAGGATTCCCATCGTGCTGTGAGCGCAGACACAGCACAAGTGAAATCCTGCAGCTGGTGTTGAACTGCTGAGAGGGGACGTTTGAACCAGAAACAACAATTTCCCACCCGTTAATCTCCGTGAAAACGGTGCTGAAGTGCTGACAGGGTTGGAGGAATCTCACCACGGTCAATAAAACATCGGATTTCTGCAGGAACAGCAGATCTTTGCCGAAGGGAAGCGCTGCAGAATTGGCTCTGAAAATGTTTATGGTGCTTTGTGTTTGGGTTTTGGTTTTTTTCCTGAGGGGGAGTGGAAACGATTTCTGGTGGGAGCAGGGATCCCAGGGAATGTGTCAGTGGGAATCCTGGCAGTCAGGCTGTTGGAGGCACGTTGTGGCTGCAGACTGGGAAGCAGAGCTGGAAAAACTGATGGTGGGATGGGGTGGGGAAACAGGGACACCGGAGTTACCTCCGTGTTCTGCTTTAATTCCCGAGCATGACGATGCCTCCTGATCAGCTGCCACAATCTCCACACTTCCAAATCAAACCCAGGGCTCACTGTGAGGACCAGCAGAGGTTAAATCCCACCTTCACCACCAGAAACAGCCCGTTCCTGCAGGCTCTGAGCTCATGGAATTGCAGCAGCAATTCCTCAGCAGCAGCAGAGGAATAAAGAGGAGCAAGTTGTTGCCCTGCCTTATAGAGCCTGAGTGGCCCAGCAGGTGTTTTTTTGGCTAAATTCCCTGCAGATGTGGCTTCTGGGACATTCCCAAGGTCTGAGGAAGAACCAGGAACACAGGGAAGTGAAGGGTGAAGGAAGGGTCTGATCCTGCAGCTGATCATGGAATCATGGAACAGTTTGGGTTGGAAGGGACATTAAAGATCAAACAGTTCCACCCTCTGCCATGGGCAGGGACACTCTTCCACTAGCCCAGGTTGCTCCAACCTGGCCTTGGACACTTCCAGGGATCCAGGGGCAGCCACAGCTTCTCTGCCCAACCTGGACCAGGACCTCCCCACCCTCACAGCCAGGAATTCCTTCCCAATATCCCACCTAGCCACCCCCTTTGGTAATGGGAAGCCATTCCTCCATGTTCTGTCCCTCCATCCCTTGAAAAAAATCCCATTTCAGTGTGACTTGAACCATCAGATCTCCCTCTTTGAGATTTTTACCTCCCCTAGGACATCCCCAGTGCAGATCCCTCATCCCGAGTTTGTCATCCCTGAGTCTCTGGAGTCACTGAGGAGAAAAAATCCCTCCAGGACAGCCCAGGCCTCACCTCAGAGCTGCCACAGGGTGCTGATGGTGTCCCAAAATCACGTGGCTGAGGGTGTTGGGTCTGTCTGTGTTGCAGATCCAGCCTGGGGAGGTGCTGCTGCTCCCAGTCATCCCTACAAAGGGGAACTATGGGAGCTCATCCCACCTCCAGAGATGGGGACACCTGTGTCCCAGAAAACCCCTCAGCAGGTGCCATCAGGCCTCTCATTAGATCTCCCCCCACCTAGTTCATCTTGTGCCTTTGAGAACATCTCAGGGTTTCTCTTTTGTCCCTCCAGCCCCTGCTTTGCTGCTGCTTGATTAGTTCAGAAACCAAAAACCCCCGGGGGAAACAGGAGAACCTCTGCAAATTCCTTTTGGAATTTTTGAATTCGGAATTTGGCAATGCCTCAGCTGTGGAATTCTGCCTCGTTTGTACTCCTCTGTTTCCTCCCTTCTTCCCAATAATTGGGGGAAAATGGAAATGTTGGTGCTTTCACTGGATCGACAGATGAATTTCCCACCATCCAGGGAGTGGAACCATCCCGGAGCTCCCCCAGTTTTGGTTGGGTTGGAGAAACACCTCCCATCCTCCAGTCCAGCCTTTCTGGGGGAGGTCAAGGGGTTGGGTTTTCATGAGATTTGAAGCTGCCTCCGTTCCTCCTGTAGGAGGCTGGTATTTAAAGGTTTCTGGGGAGAAAAGCTGGATGGCAAATCCCTCTCTGGCTCCTTACCCAGAAGTGTTCATTAATGACAGGAGGTGGGAAAGAGCATCACCCTGGGTGTGCACAGAGCCCTGGAAAACCTCCACACTCTCCTCCCTTCTTTTTCATTTCTTTCTTGCCTTTCCTTTTTCCTTTCCTTCTGCCCTTCCTTTTTCCTTTCCTTTTTTCTTTCCTTTTTCCTTTCCTTTTATTCTTCCTTTTTCCATTTCCCTATTCCTTTCTTCTTCTCTTTCCTTCTTCTCTTTCCTTCTTCCCTTTCCTTCTTCCTTTATTTTTTCCTTTCCTTTCTATTTTCCTTCTTTCTTTTCTTCTTCCCTTTCCGTTTTCCTTTCCTTCTTCCCTTTCCTTCTTTTGTTTCCTTCTTCCCTAATTTTTCCTTTCCTTTTTCTCCTTCCCTTTCTCCTTTCCTTCTCCTGTCCTTTCTTTTCTCCTTTCCTTCCCTTTTCCTTTTTCCTTCCCTTCCCTTTCCTTTCCTACCTCTTTTCTTTGCTCCAACACAAACCAGAGCAGGGATGAAACATCCCCCATCCCTGTATTTTCTCCTGCTGTCCGAAATGAGCTGAGGGAGGGAATTGTTGGCCCTGGCACAGGGATTCAAATGAAGTTTAGTGGAAAAATTGTGTTCATGTAGTTCATGTCATATATATATATATATATATATATATATATATATATTTTATAAATATATATATTGAAATGGAAACTGTTCAATAACTGTCTCTACCTTTAAAATCTACAGATTGAACTATTTTAATTATCTAAAGTGATGGGAGACACGTCCTCCTTCCTCCTCCCAAATTCCGTGGATGTGGCAGGAACCCCTTGAGATCCACACTGGAAGAAACTCACCCTCACCCCACCCAGGAACCTTTAAATAAACACCTGGAATTATTTCCCCCCCCCCCCAATTTAACAAAACCAATTTTAAAAAAAAGGAACAAAAAAAAAAAATTAACCAGATCATCTACTTTTTATTTCAGAGGAAAGATTTTGCATTATTTACTTTTATTTATATACAGGTACTTCACATTTGTATTTAAAATGCACAGACCTCCCAAGATTTTCCTCGTTCCGGCTTTTAAATTAGCTGTTATTTTACAATACAAAAAAATTATACCAAAAAACTGCAGTCCTAAATGTGTGTATGTATAACACCCACGACCCCAGCAATGAAATAGTTTACAATACTTGCTCCTATTTACATATGAATGCAAGAAATGCTAAATTATACATATTAACAAACTAAGCCCGAGTGTGAACACAGAGAAGAATTGTAAATAATTACAGGACAAAGAGGGGGAAAAAAAAAAAAAAAAAGAAAATCCAGAATGCAATTAATTCGAGGATCTGAAAGAACATTTATTGTGCACAAATTTCGGAGTAATATAAAACTCTATTTTTATTTTCTCTTTTTTTTTCTTTTTAATTTTTTTGTAAAAAAAAATGGACTGACGTATGTTAACGCTCCTCCACAACTGTGATTTTTTTATTTATTTGTTGTTTTTTTTTTTTTTTTCCTTCTTTCTCCTTGATGAGGTTTGTGGAATCGGTGACAAACAGAGGGAGGGAACGGCCAAGGAATTGTAGTTACCTGGAAGACGCACACACAACCGGCCCGGGGGTGGTGTCGGAACAAAGGGAATAAACTCAATAAAACCTGCCCTGATGCAGCAAAAAAACCAGCATATACACAAATTGTTGTAGTCCTGGCGTGGCAAACCCAGCTCGTTTCAGCAGCTCCCGATGGGAAAAGCGGGAATTCAACCAAAAATTGCCAAGAACGCGCCCAAGAATAAGACAGAGAGACCCCCCTCCTTCCTCCTCCCAAGGATCTTCCCAATAAACCCCCCCACAATTCCCTCTCCCACCTGCTCCTGCAGCTCAGCCCTCCCCTTCCCTGTGGCATTCCCGAATGGATAAAATGGGAGAAGCAGAGGCATCCACTGCTGGCTGGGAGCGGATGAGGTTGGGAATCGCTCCGGGAATGCAGAGTCCACTCTTTGCTCCCTCACCAGCGAGGCCCTGTTTCCAGGGAAAAGACTCCTGGGATGCAGCTGATGCCCTAACTCAGGGGCTTGTGGGAAAGGCAAAGCAGCTGGAAAACACCCGGATGGAGAGTCGGCCTCGGCTCTGCGGCTTTGGAATTCCGGCAGGTCGTGGGAAAAGCCTAAATTCGGTTTCAGCCTCAAAATTCAGCTTATTTAGGGTGGGACAAGCTGAGTTTCCATTGAAACCATTCCCTGCACCTTGGGAACATTTACCACGGAGAAACGATGTTTCTGAGCAATATTTGGGACATAAACTATCCCTAAGGAAGCAGCCAAAGGAGCTGCCACGTGTTAATGGCACCGTCCCACTGAATTTTGGGACACTCCACGCCATGATTTCTGTTAAACAGCTTTATTTTGGCAACTTCAACCCAGCACTTTTGAAGCCCAGGGAGAGCAACAACAACTCCAAAGTTGTGTCTCACAAACCTTCTTGCACCCAAAACATCCACCCAGAGCGTGGCAGGGTCAGGCTGTGACAGCCCAGAAAAAATTCCAGACTAAAAACCATGGAAAACAGGGAATTAAAAAGAAAAACAAGTGTGGTTTTTTGTTATTTGGAGATCCAGTAGAATAAAGGGGCTAAAACACTTCTCAGCTTTTATTATTCTTTTTTTTTTTTTTTGTTAAAAAGGCTCCTCTCAAAGAATTGAAAAGTTCTGAGGGTCGAGACATCAAATGCTGAATTTCAGCTGGTTCTAAACACCTGAAAACAGTGATTTTGGATGGAATACAGTGATTTTTGGATGGAAATCACTGCCACAATCTTAATAACAGAGGCTTCAACTGCTGCCTTAATCCTCCACGTGGTGATTGAATTTAAGGACATTTATTCCTTGTCTCCCAAGTGTTGGATTTTCCCTCATTTTTCAATGGGAAAAGCTGTTCTTTCCCTTGGTTTCTACACTGAAGAGAAATGCATTTGAACACGGAAAATCAAGTTATTTCTCCCTGCTTGGCAAGATACCACGACATAATCTGATGTTTCAAGCTCTGAAAAGTCACCTAATGCTGATCAGCTGAAGACAAAACTCAGACAACACTTAAAAAGCATCAAAAATACATTCAATAGGGTTTTTTTCTGGTTTATGCACATTTTAAATCTCTCCACCTCCTGCAAGTTGCTGGAGATTTTATGTCCAAGTGCAAAATCCGGGTGTTGTTTGTCATTTATTTACAGATTCTCCCAGGAAATCAGGTTGTTCTTTCCCCTCCCCACTTCACTTCCAAAGGAAATATTCCCATAAATCCTTCACTGTTGATATTGGCCTGGTGATAAACCACCAGAAATTCCCATTCCTTCCCACTTTTTTCCCTGTTTTACCTTCAAGTTGGGATGAAACTGCAGCAGAGCTCTTGTATGAGTTCTCTTGTCCCTCATCGGTTTGGAGATCAGATGCAGAGCAGAGCTACATCCTAAAGGAGCTTTTATTTATATAAATAACCCTGTTATTTATATCACTAACTCTTGTCCCTCTACTGACTTTTTTTTTTTTTTTTGTTCTGCTCAACCTCAAAACTTTGATCATTTTTGCTCTTTTTTTCCCAAAATCTTGACACCTCGTTTCGTGGCTTTGGAGACCTGACAATCCATCTCTCCAGGGGTGGGAAAGCTCCCCCCTAAAATCAATATTTATGTCTTTTTATGAATGTAAAAAAAAATCTATCACCCCTCCAGGGCCTCCAGTTCTGGGAGCTATTTCTGCTCAGGAAAATCTCAGCAAGAACTTTAAGCCCCTCCTTAAGCTCTGTCCTGACTAAGGAGACTCGAGCCCAAGGGTTTTCTCCACATGAGGTGGCAGTTTTCCTCCCAAAAAAAAAGGGTTGGAAGAGCAAGAAGAAGACGTTTCCAAACATGAGGATGAGCATCGTGGCTGAAAACATGGAATAACAGGGGAGGGATTTTAGTCCAGTCTTATTTCTCCAGTTCAGGTCAGTCCTTATCACAGAGCAAGTTAGGAAGGAGATGAATCTGTCTGAGGTAATCTGTGCATCAGGTAAAACTTGAAACTACCTAAATCCCTTCATCCTAAAACACAAAACTCACCCCTTTTCCGCCCAGAATTCCTTCTTCCCAGAGGGCATTTAAACTTCTGGTTTAGAAACAGATGCATTTATATATATTTATATATATAAAATGCACTTTTTTTCCCTAATGTTTTTCTCCAGTCCCAACACCCTTTTGCAGTCCCACTGCACTTGTTAAATGACACATTAATTCGGAATTATCACCCACCAGGGTCCCCAGACCACCAACCAGGCTGTTCCCATCACCTCTGCCAGCAACTCCACATCTTTGCTGTGATGCTGCCACGCTCTGAAAAGCCTCTTCAAAATACATGGCTAGAAAAAAAAAAAGGAAACCAGCCCAAAAAACGAGTGGTTGATGTGACTGATCACCAAAATGTGCATTAAAAAAAAGATGCAGTGGTCTGGGTTTCAGTTTGGAAAGTGCCACCTGACCAGAAGACCTAAGAGCAATTCCCAGCTGTTTAATAAATATTAGATGTTCTCCACACAATCCAGTGACTGGACCCCAAAATTACTGTGACTGAGCCATAATTACACAAGTTTGGCACCTTCACTAAGACCTTCCCACCAGCTCCAAAACACCACCACGTCCTGAGGCCCTGGCTGTGCCACATTCCAGACTCCAAGGAAACACTGGGCACCACCACCACGCACAGGCAGAAGGGTTAAGCCCAACCTTGAGCCTCAAAACACAACCTCAACTCATCAAGCCCAGCCTTGAGCCTTCAAACACAACCCCAACTCATCAAACCCAGCCTTGAGCCTCCAAACACAACCCTGACTCACCAGAGCGGTTCAGGTGGTTTGATGCCCCCCCAAAAAAGCCAAACCTTCTCTCTGCTGTTTGCAAAACCCTTTCCCCAACCAGCCACTTCTTCGACACCCACCAGGGCTCAAACACCAGCAGGTCTCAAACCTGTGGCCAAACCAAGCTGCTCTGCCTGGTTTTTGTTTAAAGTTCTTTTCTTTTTAATTCATCCTTGAGCACTCTGGGACGTGGAGTGTTGGTTTTTACACCCTGCAGGAGGTGGAGCAAACCCTGTAACCACCGAGGAGCGACGGCTCCCGGCTCAGCTCTCATCCAAGGCGGGAGAAGGGAAAAGGGAGGAGGAAGAGGAAAGGGGCCAAAATCAGGAGGAAATCTGATGGACCTGACCTGGAACACAAACTGCTGCTGGGAAAACGCTGGTGGAACCAGGAGTTTGCTCGTGAGACGCCGGAACTCTACTCGCCCTCCAGGTATTTCCACCTGGGTGAGCGGCTGGTCAGCCAGGAAAATGCCATTTTCCTGGGATAGAGAACACAGATTGCCTCGGGCGACTCTGGATGTGAGCGTACAGATATTTCAAGGGAATTTAATGGTGTTCAAAAGCATGTGGAGCAGTCTCCTCACTCCCTAGATCTGTTCAAGTCTAGGCACTTGTGTGTGGTGGACTCCAAGCAGGTTAAGACCGTGTAAACACCGAGTCCTTCCAAAGCAACATCCGACTTTTTCCAGTTATTTCACGCGGCTCTGAGCGACATCAACCTTCAAACCATCCCAGCTTTTGCATTCCTGGACCGTGATGACTTAAAAAAACCCAAAAAACAAACAAACAAACCAACAAAAGGCTGCGTCTGGAAGAGAGTTCCGCTGAAAACAAGTAATGAAGGGAGGAATTAAACACTAAATGAAAACAAAGGATGAGGAGATGCTTTGAAGATTAATAGTAGTGTTTATGTGTTGAGAGCTGACACCTGTAAACACTGGATCTTTTTTTTTTTTTCCTCTTTTGTACAGTTTGATAAATACATGAACTACAAAGCACTTTCCATGTAGAAACCTGAGTGTCATTCATATTGGACTACTGTTCTATTTACACCCAGCAGGGACTGGCGGCACCAACCCCCTGCAATAAAATTATTTTACTTAGAACTCGAAGGAAAACAAAAAAAAAAAGGAGCAACCTGAAGCCACGTTGTCAGTAAAACTTAAGTGGAGCAGTTGTCAAATAAAGCCAACTAGAGCACGGAGATGAGAGAGAAAAAAGTCGGGATCAAGGAAGGTGTGGTTTCGTTTTTGTTTTGTTTTGTTTTTTTTTCCGAGTGCTTCGAGTCTCTTGGGACACAACTTGGAAATCTTCCTCCTCCTCCTCCTCCTCAGTATTCCTTTTCCATTTTGTTTAAAACCCTAGAGAGTTTGTGATGTCCATGCATCAAATACAGGTTCCTGGCTGTGCAGGGGGCTGCTGTTTCCGATTTCGGACGGCGCCCGATTTCTCTTTGTAGGCAATTGGCATCTGTTGTGAAATGTCCACCAGAGCACTGGCCACGGCGAGACCTGGGGACAGCAGAGCAAAGAGTCAGGGAACAAAACAGTCACAGCAGCAAATCCCACAGCCATGGCTGAGGAAAAGCCTGCAGGCCACAAAACACGTGGAATTTTCTGAGCAGAGCTGAAGAGCGTTTGGGCTGAAGAGATTAAACTCCAGCCAACGTTCTGGAATGAGCTGAAATGGGGAGCAAGTTGAGCAGGAAAAGCTGCAGGAAGTGTGGGGATTAATGGGTGTGAGACTCTTAATGTTGAAGGATGAACCCTTAGTATTGAAGGCGTTTCTGCATCAGTAGATGGGCGACAATAAACCTGAAGGAACGTGGGCGTGGAGGTTTCACTGCACTTCCTGGGGATCCATCATCTCTGCAACCTCCTCAGGGCAAGGCAGGGAATCATGGAGTGGCTTGGGTTGGAAGGGACCTCAAAGACCATCCAGTTCCAATCCCTGTCATGGGCAGGGACACCTTCCACTAGCCCAGGTCATTCCAAGCCTTTTCCAGCCTGGCCTTGGACACTTCCAGGGATGGTGCTTTGAGCAATGTTGTCTAGTGGAAGGTGTCCCTGCTCATGGCTGGGGGGGTGGAACAAGACGAGCTTTAAGGTCCCTTCCAACCCAAACCATCCCATGACTCTATGACTTGATGTCTCCCTAAAAATGGGGCTGGGAATGAAGTGGAACAGGCCGGTGACAAGTTACTTTCCGTAAGGAACTACTGCTAAGCTGTCTGTACCAGACGGCCCTTTTCCCCCAGGCATTAATTGAAGCATAATCGAAATATCAAACATTCATCCACCACCTGACCCAAGGAATTGCCTCAAAGCTCAGCTCAGAAGCCACCAGGGCCCAACCCAGGGAGCCTAAAACACCCTGAGCTGGGGTGCGGGAACAGCAGCTCTGTGGGATCAGGAAAGGTGAATCTGTAAGGCTGGGGAAGGAGTATGGAGTCAATACCAAGCCATGAGAGACAAGGATAACCCTCACCTGACTGTCCTGGTGGTGGAATTCCCCCAAGTCCTCGAGGCAACCTCACGAAGACGGAGAGAACGGCCGCTTTGTTCCCAAAGCAGGGTTCCAGCGCGATGGGCTTTGGTACCGTCTGCGGGGGGGGGAAGGGGACAAAACAACTGTCACACAGCCTGTTCCACCCTCCCTCCTCTCCCAGCCTTGGCCTGCCCAGCTCCTGCAAGCTCCAGGGCATGAACCACGTCGCTGTGCCTGGCAGGTTTCCAGCACAGAGCCAGCAAAGCTAAAACCGGTGTCAGCAACAATCAAACCCGAGCCCTTGCAAAGGAACGCCGGCACTTCATAAAAATCAGGCTGTTACAGAGCCAAGCACTACACAGGGCTGGTATTTCTCCCTGAATTCAACCACAGAGGAGCAGCTCATGTTAAACAACAGGGTTGGGTTTACTTTTCCTTCGAACCCACCGGCAGAGCACCCACAGCACCCACAGTCTGACCACGGGGACCGGGTTCAACTTCTCTTTCCAGAGTTTAACTCCAGGTTTCACCCCCACAACACTCTGTGCATGAACACAGCGAAGAACGTTCCCCCAAGAACAAAAAGAAGCGTCCAAGGCCAGGCTGGACGGGACCCTGAGCAACCTGGGAGAGTGGAAGGTGTTGGAACTGGGTGGTCATTAAGGTCCCTTCCACCCCAAACCAACCCACTACTCCGCGATGTGATTCCCCCAAAACATTCTCTCTTTCTCAGTTGTTTGCTTTGCGTTCCCCCAATTTTGTCTTTTCTTTCTGTTCTTTCTGGAGAGGTCATGTTCATTCTCCAGTGGCCTTCTAGACCCCTCTGGACTGTGTTCTCAGCCTCCTGGTTGCTCTGAGAGCTGGAAGAGCTTTAGGAATTCCATGGGATTGTACTGTCCTTTTTGAAACCGAAAAGCAGAGGGCTCAGCAGAGCAGAGGATCCCATGATCCCGGCTCTGGATCCAGTTCCAGTGGCCTAAGATGGAGGACTCTTTAACATGCTTTACTGGAGCCTCTTTACTTAGAATAAGAGTATTTTACACTTATATTGCAAATATGGTCATGAAATAAAGTTTTCAGGTAAAGCGTGAATTGGTAACTCCAACAGAGCTGTACAGGGACTGTGGATAAGGGATGGAGGGACAGGACACAGGGAATGGCTTCCCAGTGCCAGGATTAGAGGGGATATTGGGAAGGAATTGTTGGCTGGGAGGGTGGGGAGGCCCTGGTCCAGGTTGGGCAGAGAAGCTGTGGCTGCCCCTGGATTCCTGGAAGTGTCCAAGGCCAGGTTGGAGCAACCTGAGCTAGTGGAAGGTGTCCCTGCCCATGGCAGGGGGTTGGAACTGGGTGATTTTAAGGTCCCTTCCAACCCAAAGGAGGTCCTTTCTCCAAAAAGAGGAGGTTGCAAGAGTACATAATGAGCACACGTACAAAAGAGTGAGTTCTTTTGTTCCACAACAGCAAAAACAAAGCTGAGAAACATTATTTTACATGACACACTCGGTGCTTTCTGCTTTCTTGTTCAGTATGGACAAGTTCTACCCTGGTATTAATGAAATAATTATTGCTTTTTCCATCAGGCATCAAACTGCAGCGCCGCACTCGAACGTTCAACAGAAACTCAATACAGCACAAGGCACTGAAAGAGCCTGAACAGGAGTCAAACAACGCCGTTAAATTACTGCTGCTCAATAAAAAAGACAAAGGGAGACGACAGCCAGCAAAATGAAACTTAAAACTATTTCCATATCTCCCGTTCCCTGCGATGATTGCGGCGGGATTCTGCTGCTCTGTGCAAGGCAGATAAACTCGTGTTCCACGGGGCTGGAGGATGGCAGCTGCTGTTTCTGCCCGGGCTGTGGCAGCAGATTTCTTCACCTCCCCACCCCCAGTTAAGGAACAAACTCAGGATGAAGCTTCTTCCCCCCCCCAAGCACATTCTGGTGCTGTGCCCGTAATTAGCGGAGGGAACGAAGAGAGCTCGGAGAAGGAACGGCAGGGATGCAGCCCAGGGGTGTTGGGGAGCAAGAACAGAGCACAAAGTGGATTTTGTGCTGGGCAGAGTCAAGGATCTCACTGTTGATAAAAGAGATCTGCTGAATTCCAGAGGCTGGAGGGTCCTGCTTGGGGCTCTCACCTCACCCTCGGTGCTGAGCAGGGTGGGAAGCAAAGACCAGGCAGGGAAGTGATGGGGGGAAGAGAAGGATGAAGGAGCAAGTGAAAAAGAAGAGACTGTCCTTTCTAATGCTTTTTAATGCGTTTGGGTTTGACTCCTAATGGATTAATGGCCACGGAGATGCTGCCAGGGCTGGAGCCCCTCTGCTCTGGAGCCAGGCTGGGAGAGCTGGGGGGGTTCCCCTGGAGAAGAGAAGGCTCCAGGGAGAGCTGAGAGCCCCTTGCAGGGCCTGAAGGGGCTCCAGGAGAGCTGGAGAGGGACTGGGGACAAGGCATGGAGGGACAGGACACAGGGAATGGCTTCCCGCTGCCAGAGGGCAGGGATAGGTGGGATATTGGGAAGGAATTCCTGGCTGGGAGGGTGGTGAGGCCCTGGCCCAAGTTGCTCAGAGAAGCTGTGGCTGCCCCTGGATCCCTGGAAGTGTCCAAGGCCAGGCTGGAGCAACAAAGTGGAAGACTGGAATGAGAAGACCTTTGAAGTCCCTTCCAACCCCTGAGGATGCTCAGCATCACACTCATCATCCACCTGCCAACTCACAGAAACAGGAGGCTGGAAAATCCATTCCACAGTCACCAAATCCAGCCCTTCACTAATGGAGGCACATAAAAGGCCAATCCTCAGCTTTAAAAGCAGTTACACTTTCAGCCTGTGCTCCCACCTCTGGGAGACCTTTCCAGAGGCTCCCTGCTCCTGGATCTCAAGGCTCTGCCACCAGAACCTTTCTTTTAACCTCCAATCCTCAATTTATTCATCCCTCTGACATTTCTCTGTGCCTTAACCCTCTCCCTGGCCTTTCCCCACCTGTACATCTCAGCCTTCTTCTGGTTCAGCTGACTGAGCAACACCCTGAATTCCTTCTCTGAACACAAGCACTGCCTCCTCCACTAGCCCAGGTTGCTCCAAGCCCCGTCCAACCTGGCCTTGGACACTTCCAGGGATCCAGGGGTAGCCACAGCTTCTCTGCCCAACCTGGGACAGGGCCTCCCCACCCTCCCAGCCAGGAATTCCTTCCCAATATCCCACCTATCCCTGCTCTCTGGCAGTGGGAAGCCATTCCCTGTGTCCTGTCCTTCCATCCCTTGTAAATAGTCTCTCTCCCTCTTTCTTGATGGCTCCTTCAGGTCCTGGAAAGCCACAATTAGGTCACCTGGGAGCCTTTTCCTTTCCAGGCTGAACATTCCCCAAAAAAGCTGAGGGTTAGTAAAAAAAATTGTTAATATTTTTGCACGGGGAATTTTATTTCTCTCAACCACAGCAAGGATTATGATGCACTCAAAACCTGTCAGGCAGCTGCAAACTAATTTGGAGGGAATTAAGCCCAGCATCGTTTTGCTGCAGCTGATCTCGATCTTAAAACTGAAAAGGGAGGGGGGGGAAAACCAGCCCTATTTTCCATCAAATCCAGGCTTTTCCAGAGACAACAAAGCATGACAACAAAAACCAGCCTGAAGAATCAAATCCTGTACATTTATTTTTGACAGTTCAGGTACCTGCTTTTTGAACTGTGACTCATTTGTGCATCTCATCTCCGAGCTGTGCTCGCCGGGCCGGGAGACAAAGCGCAGCCGCTGGAATGACTCTGGAATGACTCACGCAGGAGTGACGGGAATAAGGAATAGGATGCAAGGAGGAGGTCAGCTGGGAGTGAAGGGCAAGCTGTGCCCTTTGTGAGACAGAGAAGCCTGAGGACTGGGGCCTGCAGTCCTCACTCACACAGGGAGGGAATCCCACGGGGTTTCGGGGTGCTCTGGCTTGTGGATCTCACCCAGCGCTGGTCCTGCCCCTGCTGTGCTCGGATGGGACCTCTGGAGGTGCCACCATGGCACAGAGGGGCTGAGGAGAGGCTGGGTGGCTTCATCAAGTGGAATTTTGGTGGGGAGACCTCAAAAGAGCTCAGGTGTCCTTTCTTTCCCCAGCCCTGAGTGCTCTTGTCACAGAATCACGGAATATCCTGAGCTGGAGGGACCCACCAGGATCATCCAGTCCAATTCCTGGCCCTGCCCAGACACCCCAATAATCCCACCACATCCAAACCCTCCTGGAGCTCTGGCAGCCTTGGGGCTGTGCCCACTGCCCTGGGGAGCCTGGGCAGTGCCCAACCACCCTCTGGGGGAAGAACCTTTCCCTGAGATCCAACCTGAGCCCGCCCTGGCACAGCTCCAGCCGTTCCCTCTTTTTGCAGATCCAAGCTGTTCTCCTGCAAAAAGGTTTCCAGTGGAGTTGTTAAAAAGCAGAGATCAAAATGCTTGGGATTCAATCTGAGAGGTGGCTTTGAATGGCAAACTTATAAAAACTATATAAAATAGGGAGATCTCCAAACTTTTTGACACCTTTCATCAGATGCTTCAAACCTGCCCCTGCCAGCGACTTCCACCTGGAGTGTTTTGATAAAGCCACTGTTGAATTATTGAAGTGATTCCCTTTTTATTGAAGGCTTACTGGCACAATAAAGCTGACATTATTCAAATCTATGCAAATAAGGTGCATCCCTCTGACACTCAGCACAAGTGGAGCTGCTTTGAGAGGTGCCTGAACAGAGGGGTCACAGCTCTGGAGGGGACACAGAGGGGACAAAGACCACGGTCAATGACCATGGACAGACAACTGGGGAGCCACCAGCCCCCTGCCCTGAGGTTCTTCTTGTCCTCAAATATTGTGACTGCACTGGAGTGACCATTTCATGCAGTTGATCACAGATTCACAGAATGGTTTGGGTTGGAAGGGACCTTAAAGATCACCCAGTTCCACCCCCTGCCATGGGCAGGGACACCTTCCACTAGCCCAGGTAGCTCCAAGCCCCGTCCAACCTGGCCTTGGACACTTCCAGGGATCCAGGAGCAGCCACAGCTTCTCTGCCCAACCTGCACCAGGGCCTCACTGCTCTCACAGACAGGAATTCCTTCCCAATATCCCATCTATCCCTGCCCTCTGGCAGCGGGAAGCCATTCCCCCTGTGTGCTGTCCCTCCATGCCTTGTCCCCAGTCCCTCTCCAGCTCTCCTGGAGCCCATTCAGGCCCTGTAAGGGGCTCTCAGCTCTCCCTGGAGCCTTCTCTTCTCCAGGGGAACCCCCCCCAGCTCTCCCAGCCTGGCTCCAGAGCACAGGGGCTCCAGCCCTGGCAGCAGCTCCGGGGCCTCCTCTGGACTCTCTCCAGCAGCTCCACGTCCTTGTGCTGTTGTTCCCAGGGCTGGAGCAGCTCAGTAGGGGGATCTCACCTGAGACAGGGGCAGAGGAGCAGAATTCCCTCCTCCTCTGCTGCCCACAAATAACCTGGACCCTTCTCCTGCAATTCCCCTTTCCCAGCTCCTCCACAGCAGCCAAACCACGATCAATGGAAACGATGGGAAAAACACCCCAAGAATTCCAAGAAATGCAAGAGCCAGGACGGTGCAAATGTCAAACAAAGAGCAACAAAGCCAGCCCGGACACAATTCCCACTCTTTCTGGGTGGAAATGGGAAGTTGATGGTATTTTTTTAAGTAGTGACACAGCCCCTTGTTCCCTGAGGCAGCAAATCTGTTCTCAGCCGTTTCTCACAAATTACTGGCCCAACCCAGTAAAAAAGCCAAATAATTCCACTAAAAAGCCAAATAATTCCAGTTGGCTTTGAATGGCAAACTTATAAAA